>NW_026068065.1:1450479-1490125 GCF_014885135.2 Alexandromys fortis | reverse complement strand
TTTTAGTTTTTCCAGGCAGTGGTGGTGCACACCTTTAATCTCAGCACATAGGAAGTTCGAGTCCATCATGATCTACAGAGGTAGTTCCAGAAGAGCCAGGACAGCCAGAACTGTTACATAGAGAAACCCTGTCTCAAAAAACAAACAAAATAATAATAATAATAATAATAGTAACAAAAAATCTTTAAAGGAAATAGGGGCTAGAGAGATGGCTCAGTGGCTAAGAGCACTGGTCGCTCTTACAGAGGACCTGGGTTCAGTTCCCAGCACCCACATGGCAACTCTAGCTCCATGAGCACTGAATATCTTCTGGCTTCTGTAGACACCAGGCACACACATGGTACACATGCATACATGCAGAAAACACCCATGCACGTAAAATAGATTTTGAAAAACATTCCTTTTTAAATTGGAGTAACTTTTAATTAAAAAAAAATCTCAGGTAAATATTATAGAACCAGCAATTGTTAATCACTGGTTCACTCAGTGAGAACAAAGGTTCTTCAGAAGTTTCCACACAGTTTCACTCATGTCCCCCTGTTTTTGGACGTCCTCACTGAGAGGACACTGAGGCACAGAGGTAACAGGACTTGTGTGAGGCCAGGCTGCAGGGAGACGCAGGGGGAGGCCCTTGAGGAGAATGTTTGGGGCCAGAGAGATGTACAGGCACTGGTTGTCAAGCCTGGTGACTTAAATCTTAGGACCCACATGGTCCTAAGAAGGAACCCACTCCAACAGGTTCTCTGACCACTACTTACACAGCACAGCAAGTGTGTGCCTGTGCATTCTTGCACATGTATGCACATGCACATATAAATAGCCAATAATAAATAAATGCAATACAATTTTAAAAGAATTCTGTTTTGAACATGTTATGTATGATACTCTTATGCTCCTATCAGACATCCAACTCACATGATGCTAACCATGAGGTGGGGCAGGGCTGCCAGGTTGTGTACCATCTGACTCTGGTGAGACTAGATTAAGAGTGAAGGTAAAATGGCTCTGTGGGCTGAGTCCAGGGACAGGTCAGCATTTTATGGGGTAGTGGGGACTGCGTGATGGGGCGCAGCCAACAGACACGTGACAGGTGGCCCAGCGGCTTTCAGCAGGGAGGAGGGTCGCAGGCTGCACCAGATCCACCTTGAGCAGTGGGTGCTAACAGGTGGCTTCTCTCGAATCCCAGCCTGCCCTGGTGACAGCACAGAGAGGACAGGCCAGGCTACTGTGACAGCCTCCTGTGTCCCGAGTCTGGGTAGTCGTGGGCAGAAGGGTGTAGCACCTTCCTGGGGTGCTGTGGGTGTAGGAGAGGCTTCCTGAGCTGAAGTGGGCCCACATGCAGTGTTTTTCCGGGTTCTGGCGTCAGCCTCATTTCACTGGGCCTTAGGGAGGAGTCCTCAAAGTCCACACATGTGCCATCACCTCCCATCTTCTAGAACCCTCTCCCTCCCTCATCTTCAGAAGCTGTGCCGTTTTCAGAGTGCGATGATGCTACCGTTTATTTGATGAGTCCCTCCTCATAGCGGGTCAGATGCTGTTTGTTTTAGTGTTTGACGGTTACAAAAAACTGCCACTCACAGCCTTTTGCACATCACCGCAAGTTCTTATAAGAATGTGTTTAGCGGATTCCTAGGAGTGGAATGCCATACCGAAAGTGTGTGCATTTTTAATTTTAGTAAAAGGAACTGTATTATCCCCGCCCACACCACCACCACCAGGATTCTGTGCTGGGTCTGTGTAAAGCCTTCCATGTGCGTTTCTTGGAGGAGTTTAAGGGGAGACGCTGTGTCAGCTGGATGGTAAAGGTCACATTGTAGGTCCAGTGGCTCTGATTTTCCCTCTTCTCTTCCATCCCCATGATCAGCAGATGTCCTTTACTCACGCTCCGTGGTAAATAATTAAAAAAGTAGTGAGCAAAGGTAAGGGTGTGTTGACTAGACAGGCGTCTGCCTAGAAGCCGGAACTTGAGGGTTGCTGGCATCGAACATTACTCTGTGTGTGTGTGTGTGTGTGCGTGCATTTGTGTGGGGGTATGTTTGTGTGTGCATGTGTGTGCATACACAGTGAAGTTCCATGGCATGTGAACTACTCATGTCTCCAGCATCCTCTTCAGCATTCATCAGAGGCCTGTGTAGTGGTTTTCAAGATTAAGAGACACCTAGTGAGTGCTAGATGCCTTTGCTTTGTGCCCGCATACCAGATCTAGAAAGTTCTAGACCCTTGCCTTGTGCCCTCAAGTCCTCAGGACTCCATGCCCAGGTGGTCTAGTAACCTCCCGTCATAACAGCCCATCATCACTATCTCCTCCTTGGGTTAACAGTGACTTTTGTGCATTTCCTCTCTTCCTTTTTATTAATGTATGTTAATTGTAAACAGTAATGAGTCTTAATATGACATTTTATTTTCTTACATGTATATAAGCTATGCCTTGATCATGCTCACAGACCCTTTGGCCTTCCTTTGTCTCTCTTCCACCTCCCATTGGTCCTCTAACTCTTCCAAAATTATTCCCCTTTACTTTCAAACCTTGTGTGTATTCATTCCAGCTGGGCTGTGGAGGCAGAGGCAGGGGGATCTCCATGAGAGGAGGAAAGACAACTCTGCCATTGAAACTGTGATGGAGGTCTTACTCGTGGTGGACCAGCAGCCACGCAGCAGGGAGGGAGGCTTTCGAGGAAGAGTAGGGAATGAAGCCTGAGGTGCTGGTGTAGGCCAAAGTGTAAAGGAAAGCCTGCTAGAGAAGAGATGGGGGGGGGGGGTGAAGTTACACTTCTCTGAGTGACAGGAAAGTCGCAGATGTGTAAAACCTCTTGGCTGTGACAGGTAGCTGCTGACTGTTCTCTTGATGGCTATTCTGACTGCATGGAATAGTGGCTTTGATTTGCATTCATCTGATGGCCATTTTTTCAGGTATTTATTGCCACTTGTATTTCCTTTGAGATCTATCAACTCATCTGTCCATTTATTGATTGGATTATTTGTTCCTTTGGAGTTCATTGATTTCAGCTCTGAGTGTATTTCTTGCATTCTCAGTCTACAGAGATCGGGGGACAGCTGGCAGGTCACCTCCTCCTTCTAGGACTCTCACCTTTGCTGGGCAGGGCTTTGCAGCCCCGTGCAGTTGGATTGTGATTCATGCCTGTTCCCTGAGCTGTTAGAGTTTTGTGGAGTTTTTGTTTGTTTTTTGTTTGTTTTGGTTTGGTTTGATTTGCTTTTTCTAAAGAGGGTTTCACTGTGTAGCCTTGGCTGTCCTGGATCCACTATGTAGACCAGGCTGGGCTAGAACTCACAGAGGTTCACCTGCCTCTGTCTCCCAATGCTCGGATTAAAGGTGTGCACCACCTGGTATTCTCTCTCTCTCTCTCTCTCTCTCTCTCTCTCTCTCTCCCCCTCTCTCTCCCTCCCTCTCCCCCTTTTCCCTCCCTCCCTTCCTTTTTCTCTTTCTTTTAGAATGATTTTCATATATTTACTTGGGGGTACATGAGGAAGTCAGAAGACAGATTGCATGTGGGTTCCAAGGACTGCACCCTAACCCCCACCCCCACCCTAGCCATCAGCTGCGTTCATTGCCCAGTCTTATAACTTTGTGTTTTCTGTATGTTTTCTTCCAGTAGTTTCAAAGTTTCAGGTCTTAAATTAAGGTTTTTGATCTGTTTTTCAGTTCATTTTTGCTGAGGTGAGGTCTGGGGATCTGGGTCCAGTCCTGACACAGATATCCAGTTCCCTGTTCCATTTGTTAAAGAGGGTCTTTCCCCAGGGTGTGCTGTCTCATCTGTCTGGTGGCTATGGCTGTGGCTTTGTTTCTGGGGTCAGGCTAGTACTTTAACACACCATAGTGTCTTCTCTCCGGGCTTGGAGGGAGAGGGTGTCGGGCGGTTGACATGCAGGGATGCCATGTCCAATATGTACTGTGTGTCATACGCCTATCTACCTTTGTCATTTCAGGGGCGCACATACAATCTTCTCTCACCAAAAAATTACTCCGAAGTGTGTAAAAACTGCAATGATGCATACAAAAATCTGAGCACCCTTTATAATGAGCTGCAGAAAATGAACGGGCTTGAGAATAAGGCTGAACCGGGCACGCACTTGTGCATTGATGTGGAAGATGCAGTAAGTACCTCCTCTGGCATGGCTCACGGTTGGTTTGCAGCTGTTGGGTGCGATTTTAGTGTCCTGTCTCTTTGCGGGTGCGCTGGAATATGCACGGCATCTTCACCCAGAAGGAACTGCAGTAGTTACAGAGTAGTGAGGTTTTATGGATCTGTATCAAACCAGGATGGCCATTAACCTGGCTCCTCATGGATGAGTTAATTTGGCATGTTTTGATTTTAAAGTAGAAAGTGGGTGTGGTTTTCAGGGGCGTGGCGCTCTTGTCCGGTGGTGCTGGTTAAAGAGCTTTGACGTTTTACTGCCATGTTTTCAGAGATTTTAGTCACTTAATTGTTGATTAACTTCTTTATATGTGTGATAGCCTGAAAACATTTTCTCATGGCTGTCTCCTCACTGAAATAAAAGCCACATGAGGACGAGGACCAAGTGCTTCTTTCCCAGTTTTTGAGATAAGTTTCTCTGTGTAACAGTCCTGGTTGTCCTAGAACTCACTTTTGTAGCCCAGGCTGGCTTCAAACTCACAAAAATCAACTGCCTCTGCCTCCCAAGGGATTAAAGGCATGTGCACCACTGCCCGGTTTGACTTAGTGTTTCTTAATTCATCATTTAGTAGGTAGGACAAAGAACAGGAGAGAGAGAGAGAGAGAGAGAGAGAGAGAGANAGCTGCCTCGGTCAGATAAAAAGTTAGAGGTAAAGAGAGAGAGAGAGAGAGAGAGAGAGAGAGAGAGAGAGAGAGAGAGAGAGAGAGAGAGAGAGAGAGAGAGAGAGAGAACGTGGTGTGCACACTTTCTTTTAAAAGGAAGTCCTACTATGAAGCCTAGGCCTGTAGGGGAAGCTTTGAACTTGAAGTGATCCTCCTGCCTCATCTCCTTAGTACTAGAATTACAGGCACGTGCCACCATGCCCAAAATGGCGTTTAGTGCTGCTTTTGTTAATAGTGTTGGTAGGGCAAATGTTGGGGCTTGGGGAAGCTTTTCTCCACTGTATAGCTTGTCTTTTCACACATCACCACTAGGTGGCAGTCGTGCCCCCTAGGCTCTAAGATGTGTGAGAATTAGTTATTTGGGAAAACAAATCTTTGGCTCAAAGTAGAAAACTCAAGGTCAAAACAGCTAAACTTACTTGTTAAGAGCAAGTGTGAATATCAAACCAACTTAGAACAGTAGTGCTGAGGATAGCAAAAACCACTTAACGTGGCTGCTCCTAATAGGACTTTGATCTTTTATCTCTGTCCTAGGATTGTACTTGGTTAATGGCAGGCTGTCAGTAATAAATAAACTTTTCAAGGAAACAGACTCTTAACTCTATTTTTATAGCTGTACATTCTCTGGGAGATAAAATGGTTCACATCCTAGCATTTCTTGGTGATTATCATATGTTTAGAATATTACGTTTTTTATGGTTATAAGTTTATACAGTGACTAATTGTAAACAAGCTTCTTTCTCAACTAACAGTAGATTTTTAAGGCTGTTCTAAAAGATTATATATATCTACTAAAGACAAGTGTGATATCAGATAATAGTATAATGTGCATTCTTCCAGATGAACATCACCCGAAAGCTCTGGAGTCGGACCTTCAACTGTTCGGTCACCTGCAGTGACACGGTGTCCGTAGTCGCTGTTTCTGTGTTTATCCTCTTTCTGCCCGTAGTCTTCTACCTTAGCAGCTTCCTTCACTCGGAACAAAAGAAACGCAAACTCATTCTACGTAAGTTCCTCGCTGTAGCCTTTCTTCTGTTTAGTTGAGGAGATTTGGGGGTTGAGGAGTTGGGAGGACAGTTTTAACCACTGGCCTGCATGCCTAAGTCGCTCAGTAGGAAGAAATATATAGGTCTGTTTTAGAAAGAGTATGGCGTGCACCTTTGCCTGCCAAGCCGTCTTCCTTGCCCCATGTGGTCTTTTTTTTAATGGCATTCAGTCAGTAAGCTGGTGTGAGCTGAATAATGCAGGCTGCTTAACTTTCATTTACTTGTTCCGCCTGATGGATTCGTCTTCCTTGATTGGATTGTGAAGCTCGTCAGAAGAAGAATTTTTTTCTTGTTTAGCATCGTCTTACCAGAACCTATCAAGTGCCTGGCCACAGCGAGTGCTCATGAGCATTTGTTGAACAAAATAATAATGTAGTCTATTTAATATTAGTATCACTCCTCAGAACACTATTCCTGTGAAAATTCTTATGGGAAACATACTGGATCAAATGTCAGGCAGCTCTGCCCTGAGGAGGCAGAAGCAGGTGGATGGATCGTTGTGTTCTAAGCCAGTCTGGGCTACAGAGCAGTTCTAAGCCAGCCACAGCTTCACAGTTCAACCCTATGTCAAAAACAAACATTAAATAAATTAAAACAAAAAGCAAACAAACAACAAAAATGAGAGAAAGGAAGAAGGGGGTGGGAAAACCATGCCCGACAAATCCCCACAAGCGCTAGTGTGCAGAAGGAGCCCTCATGGACACTTCCTCTCCCTTTCCACCTTTATTCTCCTTCCTCTTCCCTTTTCCCTTCCTCCCTCCATAAGCTGATGACGTCCATGGTATGGTTGAGGGGACAGTTTTTATTGTAAACGTGAAAGAGAACAGCCAGAAGCATCTGGAAGAGTCCAGAGCAGGGAGAGAAAGAAGTAGACATGGCGGGGGGGGGGGGTGCAGGGATAGCAGGAGATAGAGAATAGAAAAACAGTGAAGAGAAGCAGAGCAGATCGGGTTGGGGTAGGGGAAGAGCACCCAGGCTGACCACATGCTGGGATTGCAGGTCTGCCCCATGAGGTCTGGCTCATGTATTTCTCATTATGCTTCTGTTCAATAAGCGGTTACTCACTGTTAACCAAAACATACTGTAATGAAATGTGGTAAAGGAAGAAGGCACAGTGTGTGCCTCACAGTGTGATGACCCTACCCTGGTCATGACAGCTGTGCAGATGTGGAGGTGCACAGTGTGACTGCATCACAGAGTGAGGGCACTGGAACACACCCACAGATGATGCTTTGGGTAGGAGTTTAGAGGATGTGGGGCCTTGCCAGCTAGACTAGAGAGGCCAGCAAGTTTCAGGTCCTTAGATTTCCAGGTCTTACCACCTTGCCAGTTTATTAAGTAATTTGATAATTAGTAAGAAGCAGTTTTTAGTAAAGTAAGTAAAAACCAAGCCAAAACAAAAACCTGAGCTACTGATTTCATTTGCTTTCCAAATCCACCCCAGGCTCAGTACCCTTTAAAGCTGCCCACTGGTCCAAGAAGCCATGCTAGGGCAGTGATTCTTGCCTTTGGCTATGGGACTCATGACAGGGTTTAAAGAAGACAGGAACAGAGGTGCCAGGGCCCTCTGCAGCCCTGCTCTGGGCTACAAGCCTTCGAGGCCAGCCACTCTCGGATCGCAGCATGCGACTCTGGAGCATGAGAAGCATTCACACTTAACCGTTCTAAACACTTGACCTAGCCAGGGAGCCGTGAGTCTATGTTTAGACTAGTGGCTCAGTCCCATGAGCATCATAATCATGGCTGGTTGTGCCATTTTGTTAATGGTCTGTCTATTTGTGCACGTATGTGTGATATACAACTCAGTTTTCTTTGTAAATCTTTTCCTTTTTAAACCAGAGAGGCCTTTGACTGAATTTTATCCTTATTTATTAGCATATGGTAGTAATTATACAACATTAATAATAAGCTTCATTGTGACATTTTCAGACACACACACACAATGGTGGAGTTTTGTTGCTGTTCTGGTTTGGTGCTGGGTACTAAATACCCTTTACCACTGAGCTAGTTCCCCAGTCCCCCCAAAAAGTGTTTGCATGCAGGTCTGAGGGTTTCACTGTGTTGCAGAGGTTGACCTGGAACTTGCTATGTCGTCCTGGCTGGTTTTAAACCCACAATCCCCCAGTCTTAGTCTCCCGAGTGCCGGGATTACAGGCTCGTAGCATGTGCCTTGCTTGAGGAAATGTTCCTTCTGCGGATACTTTCCCTCTTGTCTCGCCACATTGCACGGCGACATTAGTATACAGTGTTCCATAAGTGGGTGTCGTCTCGTCCTAGATTTAGGAACATTTCCTCAGGCTTCATACTTAAATGTATCTGCTGTAGAGGCTTTGCAGACATTTTTTGTCTCCTAAGGGGTGTTTAGGGTCAGATTTCCAGCCTGGACTTTTACTGTTGCTCTTTCTCTACACGTTTAAGATCGCAATGCTCAAGAGGGTATGGATGCCTGTTTTATTCGATACTGCTTTTAAACAAGTCATGGGTAATTTCTACTTAGCTTAATTTTATGCTGTTTATAAAGGAAAAAAAAACACGTTAGGTTTAATTCTAAAAAATTGGATCAAATCCGATTCAGCCAATAAATAGACAGACACAGTGGTTTGCGCGTAGACCGTGAGCGCGCCTGGACTGACAATGCTTGTGTCTCCCCAGCCAAACGTCTCAAGTCAAGCACCAGTTTTGCCAACATTCAAGAAAATTCCACCTGAAACCTGCAAAGCGTGGACTCGACCTCACATGGCGTGAGTGGGTGGTTGGACCACCGTGTGGTCAGGAGGCGATGAACCAGGATCTGACACATCACCTTCTTATGAAATGCCAGCGCTGCGTATTTATAATTTATTCTGAACGACAGTTTTCACGTTTCCTTTCCCTGCCCACCCATTTGTAAAGATTTCTGTATTTTTAATTTTCGGATACAGTAGTGTTACATATTCTAAGGTGTATGTGTTAGAGTAGCAGCCAGGACTTTGTTTTTGCGGGCGTATGACTACTTGGCACTCCTGCTATCTCCTCATTGACACTTCCAAGTCCACAGAACCCAGGCCGCTGGAGACTGCCGTATACACATTAGCCACTATTGCCGACCCAGATGGCAGCCGGCCCAAGGAGAAACGTAAATGACTTCCCATTGCAGTATTATTGTGTATGTGTATATAAGTATTTAATATATTATACATTGAAATAATGCACTCTCTAGTTTCCCTGAAGTCATTTTTGAAACCACTAATTGTAAACCTCCTTAACAATTTTCAGACGTGATGAGCCACATCGTACATTCATCTTTGTTAAAAGATGTATGGTAACTGGTTTTCTTACTTGACTTTTATAAATAGTATTTTACACCTTATTTCTGCCTTTATTTCATAAGTAATTTAAAATCACTGGACTTCTCTATTAGCTTCAGGACAGGATGGGTTTATTTTATGCCGTGGATTTACATTGTGAATTTCATTAAATTATTTGGTGACTTGTAACTTATTCTCTAAATGAAATGTAGTACAAGTGTGTCACACTGTATTTAATTGTGCTTTTTAATGAAAATTTCATCTTGGAATATTTGGAGAGTTGGAGAGAGGTGAAGGAGGAATACCAGAGCCTAAAGTTGAGGGAGCACACAGGGAGGAGGGGTGCTCACTGAAAAGCCTAAGGTTGAGGGAGCACACAGGGAGGAGGGGTGCTCACTGAGCAGGCACTGCATAGTTTATATGGGAGGTGAGTGGGTGACAGTCTCACACAGGAAGCTCTTCAGCCAAGGTGATGTCCCCTCCGATTCCGTAAAGGATGAAAGCAATATGACGGAAATGAGATCACACGTTTCCCTGTCAGGTCTACTTTGGACTGTTTCCATCAACCTTTCAAACAATGTTTTGTTTCAGTATCCTTCAGTTTTATTTCTTGGGATATAAGAGTTGATGATCTTGCTTGTTAATTCTGTTTCTGGGTGGGGACAGGATGTAAATTTGGAGACTTCCCTGGCTGACTGCTGAGTCTGAAGGCCCTTCCAGACTGTAACGCACTCTAGGAGGAGACGGGAGTGTTTCGTGGTTTCTGTTTTACCGCACGTGCTGCGTGTGTGTGACAATCAGACGATGCTGCCCCAGCTTTTCTCACCCTCTGGGACCCGCTCCAGTGCTGCTCCGGTGTGCTGCTGTCACTGTTCCTGCTGCTGTTGCTAAGGATGCTGTCTGGATTGGAAGCCCGTGGCTGAGGGCCAGTGAAGGCCGTCTTCATTAATGCAGACAAAACCAGTTTACATGTTAGCAAGGTGACACGTTTGAAGGGTGAGTGGTGGCTCCTGGAGCCCCTTTCAGTCCTGTGTGCAAACCGTTGCCTTTGGATAAAAAGCTGATGAGCACTTCAGCAAGGTCTTCGCTCCCTATGAGTTGCATCAGAAATAGATTTGAAAAACATATGCTAAGTGTTCTGCTGAAGTGCATAAGAATTTCATCTTATGGTCGTGAAAAATGTACACACAGGGCTATGTATGTGACGAGAAACCCTTTTCTCCTTATGCTTTACAATAAAGGAAATTCCAAGGAAATTGGAGTGCTGTAATTGATTTTTATTCTCTTAATTTATTATTATTATCGAGACAAGGTCCCACTATGTAGCCCTGCCTGTCCAGGAACTCACTCTGTAGACCAGGCCCAGCCTTGAACTCACAGGCATCCACCTGCCTCTGCCTCCCAAGTGCTGGGATTAAAGGCGTGTACCACTACAAACGACTGTAACTGAATTCTTAATTTATTTAAATGACTTGAGATAGAACATCACTCTTTAGCTTTGAGTTTTGTTACTTATCTAATTAATACTTTTACTGAAAATAAAATATACCTTGGAATTTTTGGTGCTGGATTTGGGGGGTAAAATAGTGTTTTTCAGAGTCTAATACACATTATCTAAAAGTCAGTGTAGTAGCAGACGAAGATAGAGCTGGAGGCCGTGTGTGTGCTGAGCAGGTGCTCTTCCCTAAGCTGCACTCCGGCCTGGAGCACAACTCTAAACAAGTGAATAACCCAAGGATTTAGTTGGTAAATGTTACTATTTTCTTGTGTTTCTTGGAAGTGCTATACTTTAATTTTTTATTCTTAATATACTTTTTTTAAAAAAAAAATCTGTTTTTGGGGGTTGGGAGGGACACATGCATGAAGGCTAGAGGACACCTGGTAGGTTTTCTCCCACCATGTGGGTCTTGGGGATTGGAGTCAGGGCATCAGGGGTGGTGGTGGCAGTGCCTTTGCCTGCTGAGCCATCTTGCTGGCCCTAATAGACAGCTTTAAACTGAGACTTTCTTTTTTTTTTCTTTTTGACTTAATAAATGGATGACTTTATTAAGAGAAGACACGATAGATATTTGCCTCAAACCACCCACAAAAACAAAGCACACAGACTTACTCATACAATATTTTAGTTTAAAAATTATTGATCACACCGATGCTAAACCTTACGTTCGGGTGTAAACTGAGGCTTTCATATATGCTTATAATTTGCTTTGATCAAATCCACCCCCTATTAACTCTCCTGCACTCTCCCCCGCTTTTCCTCCCCACTTCATTGCTCTCCCCCACCCCCTGAAACCCAGGGAGTCCGTGTCCTGCTGCCAGGATGTGCGTGGGTGCAGGACCATCTGCTGGAGCATGGGTAGCCATGCTGGGGTGTTGAACATTTGAACACAGGTCTTTTACTTTAGAGCTAGGTCTTTAGTCACTGACCCATCTTCCAGGTCCTGCTTCATATTTCTTTCTTTCTTTTTTTTTTTTTGGTTTTTCGAGACAGGGTTTCTCTGTGGCTTTAGAGCCTGTCCTGGAACTATCTCTGTAGACCAGGCTGGTTTTGAACTCACAGAGATCCGCCTGTCTCTGCCTCCCGAGTGCTGGGATTAAAGGCGTGCGCCACCATCGCCCGGCCTTCATATTTCTTTAAAGAGAAAGAAAGAAAGAATTTAGGGCTGGAGATGTGGCTCAGTGGTTATGACTGCTCGTTGCTCTTGCAGAGGACTGAGGGTCAGTTCCCAGCAGCCACATGGTGGCTTACGGCCATCTGTCATGCACTTCTAATGGACTGGATGCCCTCTTCTGACCTCAGCTGGCTCCAGATGTACATATGGTGCACATAAATACATGCAGGCAAACATACACATACAGCAATCTGCTTAAGAATTTAGCTTCATTATTTTTAATTACATATATGTGTATCTGCATGTGGACATGTGCATATGAGCGTGGGTGCCTAAGGAGGTCAAAGTCATTAGATCCCTGGAGCTGCTCAATATGGGTGCCAGGAACCAAATTCAGTCCTGAATAATCAGTAAATGCACTTAACTGCTGAGCCATCTCTCCAGCCCCACTTCCTCCCTTACATTTCTTAAGGATGTAAATTACCATATGGGCAGGGAAAGAACTTTGAAATCACACCTAAGTATAAACTCCTGCATTCCCCCTTATTTAGACAAACAGTTTAAGTCTCTGAGCCTCAGTTTCCACATCTGTGAAACGGGAGGAAATGCTGCATGGGGGTGCACACCTTTAATCCCAGCTCTTGGAAGGCAGAGTCAGGAGGATCTCTGTCAGTTCCAGGCCAGCCTGCCTGGTCTATATAGTGAGCTCCAGGACAGCCAGGGCTACATAGTGAGAATCTGTCTTAAAGAAATGAGAAGTAATGACAAAGATTACTGTGCAAATTGAATAAGATGAAATATACAAATACTAAGCAAGCACCCAATAGTGCTCAGTAATGCTCCAAAGCACTTGCCCGTGGTTTCCCTTGAGGAACACTCTGTGCACAAATTGCACACACAGTTGGGCTTTTTCTTTCTTCTCTTGTTTGGGACAGTATCTCACCATGCAACCTCCACACAAACCGGACCCATTTGCCTCTGCCTCCTGCAAGCTGTGCTTTGGCTCTTGACATGTGCCGGCCAGGTTGCTCCCCAGAGTCTTTATCTTTGTGATCGCATTATCTTCTGGCTACATAGTAACATCTTCCACTTCAGGGACTTCCTCTCCTTTGTCTCTTGTGCCGTCAGTTTGATGAATGGGTTGGAGTCGGTGTAATGGTTATTTGATGGAAGATGACAAAGTATCATTGCTCAATGTATTGAGCCAGGCTGTGAAATGTCTGTAGCAGGTCCATGTGAAACTGGTTCTCAACCTTCCTAATGCTGTGACCCTTTAGTACAGTTCTCCATGTTGTGGTGACCCCCAAACATAGTTATTTCACTGATAGTTCATAACTGTAATTTTGCTACTGTTATGAATCATAATATAAATATCTGATATGTGGGATCTCTGATATTCAACCACAAAGGGGTCAAGACCCACAGGTTGAGAATGACTGATGTCAAAGGATGTTTACGTGTCCTTGAGTGAGTCCTTCAGCTGCTGTGAAAAGCGTAAATGGCAGAAGCGTAGCTTTGCAGTGGGTAGTGGGATAAGCTACCTTGCATTAAGGAAACTTTTGCTTTGGCACCAAAAAATCAGGGCTTCAGGAAGTGCCAGGTAGCATGTGTCGTTGCCCTTAAACTTAGCATCCTAAGAGGCACCATCCTTTCAGTCCTGTCACCTGATCTCTTCTAAGCGAGTGTTGATTAGCTCCAAATGTTGAAAAATGCCAAATTCTAGCAGACGGTTAGGAAAATATCAACACGATGCCCAGAGCTGGTTTAATTCATCTTTCCGCTTCAGTAATCCCACACATTACTTACTTACTTGCTGTAATGAACATGCCATTCATCCGAAATGAGATTAACTGCTTAAACCTCAGCATCGCAGGCAGAGAACACTAATGCCGCTTTGTGTTTCGTTGGAAGCTGCAGCAGTTAAAATGATATTGCCTTGCCATGTCTTCCATTGTAATCAAGGCAGTTTCACTCGGAATTAGCGCTCCGCAGCTGATTCTCCTGAAGGTTCACCTGAGGCAGCCAATTTATGTCTCGGGTGCAGCCAGGAAGCCCTAGCCACCCCAGAACAGAACCCATTGACCCTAGCCACTCTCAAACTGTGCTGCTCTTGGTGGGCCCTTCTCTGCTCTAGTGCTGATGGGAGATTTGCCCACCATGCAGCCGAGGGGAGGACTTGGGCATGCATCTGGACAGTAGCACTGTGATGCTCCACATGAAGCAGGGCCCAGAAAATCAACACAAGCCCCCATACTTGTTCTCTTCACCAACGTCAAGGTCCTCGTCTCCAGTGCAGCTCTCTGGACTGGCCCAGCCCCACTCTTCTTCCTTCTTGAATTCTGATTCTAACCAGACTTCCCTCTCAGTTCATTTAAGATTGGTTATTTGCCGATTTATGTGATTCTTAGTGTTCTACATGGACACACTTTCCTTCAGTTCGACTACAAGCTCTCAGAAATCATGAGCAAACAATGCATGGTCCTGTGTGCCTTGTCTGAGGAAGCACCTCCATGAGATCCATTATGGCTCTTCCTGAGAGGGTCTGTAGTGGGAAAGCTGTTCCAGTTGCGTGGATGGCGTTCCTGTCTCAGAGATGCTGTCTCTCCTAAGGAGCATGTTTTATCCTTGTGGCTCAGCATTCAGGACCACACACCAGCAGATGTGTTCATGTACTTGTTGATTTATTTCAATAAAACTTTATTAAATACCTACTCTGTGGGGGAAGTCTGTCAAGAGTCAAGCTCCTCATTGACCATTTTGGCAGAAATGAAGCAAAGCAATGCTGTAGAGATGGCTCAGAGGTTAAGAGCATTGTCTGCTTTTTCAGAGGAGCTGGTTCAGTTCCCAGCACCCACAGATGTAACATGAGGACCTGTTTGTTGGGATTTCTGCCCTGCCCAGTTCCCACAGCCAGTAAGCCCCCAAAGAAAAATCCACGGCAGTCTATATTAATGATAAAACTGATTGGCCCATTAGCTCAGGCTTCTTATTAACTCTTATAACTTATATTAATCCATTATTCTTATCTATGTTAACCACATGGCTTAGTACCTTTTTCGGCAGGGCAGGTCACATCTTCCTTCTTCCGTGTCTGGGCAGGACTGCAAGAAGAGCTTTCTTCTTCCCAGAATACTTCGGTTCTCACTGCCCCGCCTCAACTTCCTGTCTGGTTGTCCCGCCTATACTTCCTGCCTGGCTACTCACCAATCAGCATTTATTTAAAACATAATTGACAGAATACAGAATTGTCCCACACCACACAGATGGCTTCTAACTATCTGTAACTCGAGTTCCAAGGACTTTGATACCCCTCTCTGGCCTTTGTGGGCTCCTGCACAGACATGGTGAACGTGCATACGCACGGGCCAAAACTCTTGCACATGCAATAAAAGCAGTAATATTTGGGGTTGGAGAGATGTCTGGAAGTTAAGAGCACTGGCTCTTCTTACACAGGACCTGAGTTTGATTCCCAGCACCCACCTCGTATATAGAAATACATGTAAACGAGACATAACATAAAATTAAAATCATAATGACAATAACTTGGGATAAATGAAGCAAAGTTTAGAAGCACGAAAGGAAGGGCTGCATTTTCTTACTCTGTCCTTTGAACCCAGCTGTGGAGAAGCAGCTTCAGTTGACCTGACTTCCTGGTGGGCTTTCTCTAACAGCTTATCAGCTGGCTTTCTCATTCATAGCTTCTCAGTCACACTGTACCCTGCTTTTCCAGGGGAGAGATTAAGCTGTAGGATTTTGCTGTGGGAAACCAGTTTGTTCCGGTCTCCACAAGGCAGGCACCCTTTCCAGGATGGATGGAGTCCAGGTGTGCACATCTAGCTAAGGTTGAGTTTGGACTGAGACTCTTTCAGTGGGTGAGGAGGGAAGAGGGGGACACTGGCATTACCATTTCTGCTTAGGGAGCTGAATGACTTGGCAAAGCAAGGACACTTGCCTTGGGTGCCACACCTCGACTAGACTGGCTTCAAATGGTAGGTTGTGTCTGCCTCTTGCAGGATGACTTGAGGCTAGCATTGGAAGAGATTCCTCCTGAGCCGGACCTCTTGAGAAACCCGAGTCACACTTTGGATAGTTGTGAACTCAGCAGTGAGGATCCCATGTCCTTGCTGCCTTCACTTGTCTACTAGACTTAGGGAACATACTAGAATAGTGTCCATATCATGTCAGGAAGAGAGACATTGCACACACGTTTTTCCAGTCCAATTTCTCATGTGTAGAAATGGTGACGGTGACAATGACTTATCTAAGTGGTGGGACATCAGCGGCAAAGCCACACAAGGCCCAAGCTAGGCCTCTTTCGTTCATGGTGGCATTGCTCACCCTTTCTCCCTACACCTCTCTAGCAAGCTATTCCGTCCCCCTTGACTGACTCAGCTCACTTAATTTTCTTCCTCTTAACAATTTCAAAAGCAAAACTTAACACCAGTGAAGGAAACCAAAAAACAAAATAAGAAAGTGCACTTATTTTTCCAACACTCACCTAAACTTTTTACATTTTGTTTTGTTTTGGTTTTTGGTTTTCTTGGACACAGGATCTCACTGGGTAGCCTTGGCTAGCCTGGAATTTAGAATATAGACGAGGCTGGCCTTTGAATTCATAGAGATCCACCTGCCTCTGCCTCCAGAGTGCTGGGATTAGAGTGTGTACCACCATAGCCAGGCCTTCTCCTAAACACGTGATTTGTCCATAGTTCACTAATAAATATGTATTTCTTAGACCCTGTCTGTTTCCACTGAATTGACTGAACTCGGAGAAGTTTATTAAGTTCTTTTCCAAGAGGAAGAACATCGGCAACTTGCTGCTTGTGTTTTTTTCTTTTTCATTCCTTTTCTTCTTACTTTTTTTTTCTCGTTGTTCAGACTTGTTTTGGTTCCAAGTGGCAGAAACCCAACTCAGACTAGCTTGATTACAAAAGAGCTGTATTGGGAAGTCTGAGGATTTATCCAGTTTTCCCAAGTTCTTCCCCGACAGAAAAATGTCTCAGACTTTCTGTTTGACGGTAGAAAGCTAATGTCCTGTATGAGAGCCGAATGCCTACAGGCTCTGTCCCCTCCCCAGTGAAGTCATGGAGATCACCATAGGAGGCTAGGGTAATCATGCAGGAAACTGGTAAGTCTCAGCCATGTTAATCGATACAGAGCCATTTGTCCTTCCTGCTCTGATGTAGCCTTCTCAGATCTCTGATGATGTTGACAGCTGGCAATAGCTTTACCGGTTTAGCAGCAGCCACGTGGTCAAGGCATTTCATACATGAAACTCAGGCCTTGTTTTTTGAGAGTTATTAGGTCTCCAGGTGAGAAAGATTTAATGACAGTAACAGGTTTCAATATAACTTCTTACTACTCATTTAAGAGGAACTTCCTTTGCAGTGACTGCTCTCAATAATCAGCCACTTGTATTTCATGATAAATGATTCATCTAAAAAAATAGAACTTAAAAATAATACATGGTGTCAAGACTTCAAAAATTCAGTTTTAACATATTAATCGATGGAGTTCTGATACTTAAAAACACTTCTCATCATGTTGAAAACATCTCTGTCCAAAATATATATACCTATACATACATACAAGCACACATATATGTAATATATATATGATATATTTGTAATACATTAATATATTAATAGTGCACATGTATGTGTATATGTGTATGTATATATCCATCCAGTCATCTGAATAAAGAAAGAGATGTTAATGTTTCTTACCTCAAAATCATTTTTGAGTCTCCAAGCTTTTACAATGACTCAAAGGTTTGAGTCTCAGTCAGTTTCCTAATCTCTTTTGTAACTTAAAAGAATTCATGTAAGCTTCAGGTTCTTTAAGGTGCTTAACTTTAACCTCTGTCCTTAGTCCATATCTGTCCTAGAGGATTTCTACTTGGTTGACAGACGCCATCAACTGAGGAATCAACTGAGGGCTGCAAACTGCTCCAAAGGCAGTCTGCATCATACTAGGCCCAGGTAAAACCCGAGAGCCCCAGACTTTCTCAAAGCTGATGTGAACCAGTCCAGCTGATATCACTGCTTCCTGTCTCTTTAGCTGGGTCAGTGAACCAGATGCTTCTGATGAAAAGTCTCATTGCTCAAATCCCCTCGGTCTTTCTTGGACTCTAACAACAGTATTCTTATTTCTGTCCTATTGTGTACCTGAAATCATTTTCTGTCCAAGAGTACTTTTTAAAATGCTAAGCAACTTGGTCTCAGTGGCTCTGGGTGCTGGTTCCACTTCTCTCAGGCTTTAAATATGGTGGAGGTAGTTCACCGTAGGTTCTAGGACTGCCAGGTGGGAGCCATCCTCACCACCTTAACTCTGGGTAGCACTGTGCAACATATAAACCCTTTTTATCTGAGTAAAAGCTAAATCTGCCATGCAGCACACTGTGCGGCTTGGATCTATCTCTGTGTATGGCAGTGGGAATTGGCCATGCTCTCCTACCTGTGTACTCCTAGCAGACTCCATCCCACCAACTGCCCAGGCAGGAAATGCTGAGCCTGGGCATGGTCTCAGCTACTTTCTTCCCAACTCTGAGTGGGCACATACGCATCTGGACATGAAGTGGGTGGTGGGCATCAACCCCCAAAAGAACCAAAGTTCATGGCAGCACAGACCAGGAAGCTGCCATTTCAAAACAGAGTGTTTTTTTTTTCTGCTACTGCTGAATCAGGAAGACCTCTCTTAAAGGAGCTGCAGCATGCCACCAGCAAGCAGAGCCCATTCCAGAAAAAATAAATCTAGCTAAACTTTTTTAGTGTCTAGAATTCCTTTCCAAGCTTTCCCAGGTTTTACATGGATTTAGTCAACCATGTTGGCATGCCAACTTGTTGTAATAAGGCTGCTTGTTTGTTCCCGGATGTTTAGCCCTGAAATAACCACATGAAAACTATATTATTTGCAATACTGTTTGGCCAGTAGCTAAAGCATATTTCTGGCTTACTCTTATATCTTAAATTAACCCATTTCCATTCATCTGTGTATCACCACGAGGCTGTGGCTTACCAGTAAAGTTTCAGCATGTTTGTCTCTGATGGCAGCTTCATGGCTTCTCCCTGACTCCGCCTCCTTTCTTCCAGCATTCAGTTTAGTTTTCCCTGCCTAGCTCTACTCTGTCCTATCACAGGCCCAAGACAGTTTCTTTATTAACCAATGCTATTCACCAGCATACAGAGGGGAACCCCACATCAAAGTGAGACTTGTCTCAAGAAAAAAAAAAAGGACCTCCAGGGTTTGAGAAATGCCTTAGAGGTTAAAAGCACCCACTTCCAGCCCCAAGGTATCTGGTGTCCTCTTCTGGCCTCCATGGGCATCTGCATGCATACCATGTATATAGGCAAAACACTCTTACACATATCATAAAAATAAATAATACCTTCGAGAGAGAAGGAGCCTACTAGCACTTTCTATTTCTCTTCCACAAAACCCTGCTAACGTCCCATGTAAATCATTAAGAAAAATTAAAAGCACAATATAGGGGATGTGGCCTCAACCTGAGTTCTCTAAACCACAGTGAACCTCACTGTACAGACTTGTAGCTTTGCATTGCTTTGATATTTTAAAGCCACCCCAGGACGGAATCTGGTTTCAGAGAGGTCTGGGGCCATAGTCAGATCTTTAAGCTAGACAACCTGCCTGTACATCACGTGGCTTTAGTGACACTGAGACCCTAGCTTCACTCAGTAGCATCTCTCCGCACACTCTGGAAGTTCCCGGGAAGTTCATGACCTCCTGCTCCTGAACTTTCCCCTGTTCTCCAACTTTGGCTTTAGAGAAATCCCTCCAGGGGAGGAAACTAAAACAACACATTTGATACTCCTGTGGTGTTCACTCCCTCTCTCTCTTTGATTCCAGTTTATCCCTTAAATTCCATCTCTTTCAGCCACTGCAGAAATAATCCTACCAAGTTCAGATCATGCCAAAGCCCTGGTTCTAGATAATGGCCTCTCATTTGTTTACTGAAGAAGAAATATCATTTGTCCCCTAAGACAAGACAGGCCTTGGCGCTGCAGCAGTGACCCTGATGGAAGTGGTCCTGACCTTCTAGACCTTTGATCTAGTGATAATTACAGTGGGGGGCGGGCAGATACGCGCCCAGGTAGGATCCAGGCTGAAAATCAATTACCAATATAACTGGTCAGCATGGAACTTGATCCCATGTAGGCAATTACATTTTATTTAAAATTTAAATTCCATATTCCTTTAAATAGAGTGATTAATGTCTTTTGTCTATGATTATATATGTATGTCTATGTATATGATTCTGAGATTCCATGAAAAGCCAGGTTGACTACAAAAGTATAAAAGTTTCATTCCAAATTAGCCAATCATGCAGATAATATACCCTAGTTTCCTTGGTGGCTGCATAGTACAATTTGCCATAAAAAAAGGTGGCAACCAAGAGAAATCTCCATAGGACTGCTATGGAATAATCCTTCTGTACACTGCGAAAATATGTTGCTCTCACTGCTAATAGAAAACTGATTGGCTAATAGCTAGACAGGATTTTGGGGGCAGAGAGAATGCTGGGAAGAACGGTGGAGTTGGAGGAGTCATCAACCAAACACAGAGAGGGAACAGGAGGTGCAAGATGAAAGAGAGGTACTGCCATGTGGCAAAATGTTGATGAATATAAATGGTTTGATTTAAGTTGTAAGAGCTGGTTAGTAATAAGCCTGAGTTATCAGTTGAGCATATAATATATTTAATATATATATTATATATTAATTAATATAATTAATATTAAGTCTCTGTGTTGGTTATTTGGGAACTGGTGGGCATGAAAGAAACGTCTGCCCACCTTGTCCTGATGGAGTTATCAAAGTTTCAAGAGCTGTGAGAATACAAAGATGTGTGAAAAAATAATGTCAGATTAGAGAGATGACTTCCCAATGGGCCCAGGGACTACTTCCTTGTCTGTGAATGTAGAGCCCCACTGGGTGACACCATATATCTCCTAGGTCTTCCCAGGTTCCTTTCATTTCTTGCCTTATCATAAATATTTTAGGTCCCCAATGGGTCCTTACAAAGTCATTGATGGGAAATGGCTGTGTTTTCTAAGCAGAGTGACTTTGCAAATAACTCCAGCTTTCTCCTGGGGACAGCCTCTCCCTCCACTTCAGGGAAGCAGTTTTGTCTCTCTCTCTCTCTAAATCCTTGTGGAGATAGGTTTCTCATATTTTCTCCTAGGTATCATTGCAGTTCTTGGAAAATGTGGCTTTACTCTTACTCATTACATTTTATGAACATGATTTTACTTGTCCCATTCCCCATTAGATTTCCTCTTCATAAACTCATGAATGTTTGAGGAAGTTAAGGAAACGAGGCAGGGAGGCCAGGGGCCACAGGCATGTGGACAGCCATCCCCTCCTTCCCACATGGAGCGTCTACCAATGGCAGGTGTTGCTGGGAGAGTGGTCCATAAGAGAGGACAAGCACATGGAACTCCAGTGTTTCATTTCTTTTCTATTCCAGTAGAACGGTGATAGGACCATAAGGATTTTAGACTGACTGAGTGACTGATTCATTGATTGATTGGGACAGGGTTTTGCTTTAGCCCAGACTGTAGCAGCAACCTTTCTGTTTCTGCCTCCCAGAAACTGGGATTACAGGAGGGAGCTACCACGCTGGCTTCTCTGGTGGTCTTCCTTGGGATCTGGGTGTGGCCTGAGTCCTGAGCCTCTCTCTGAGAACAGCTCTGTGGCAAGAGAGACAGAAGTCAGACAGAAAAGCCCTGCCTGATGTGAGCTGCTGGATGCCAGCAGCAGCTGACCTGCCAAAGGCACTCCTGTTTCGGTTTCCACTGCCCAGCAAGATCTTGGCTAGGTGCTTGGAAGCAGATCGACTATCAGAATGGAGTGATTTTGTAATCTGTCATAATACCGTAAGCCACAGACCCACAGACTTTGACCCTCCGCAGGTATAATAAGCTCCTTTATCCGGCTGCACATGTTCTGCCAGTGGGGAGAAAGGAAGGGGGCTGTCTTCTAATTATATAACCCAAGCATATGTTTTGCCAGAGCACAAAGCCTTATATTCATTAGCAACAATCTTTTAAGCTGGGTTCTTTTTACTAGCCTGTTAACTAATTGACAGGTAAGAATTTATATTAAAAACACAATGCAGCCAAGCATGGCTTAGTATGACAGTTTTCTTAAAAATGTAGGCAAGCTCCGCAAGCCAACCCGACTGTCAGCCTTTACGTTGGAATCCTGCTTATCAAGGCTCTTAACGCTTCGGCTAAACAATATCGCTCTCCCAGGTTGAAGGCCGGGAGTCAGAGCAGCTTAGCTTGGAAGTTTTTAGTTGTTCCTCTTAGGACACAGCTGAATGAGGAACTGTCTTTGCTTGTTTTTTTCTTCTTAAAATCTTGTTGGTGTGGTTCATTCTCTCTGGATAAAATATTCGGTTTATGGATGGATGTTATTACTCTTTCTCTCTCCCTCATACTTAATTTTTATTTTATTTCATGGGGGACAAAAAAATTATTGCTGCCTGGTGTGGTGACACATACCTGTAAATCCAGCACTTGGAAAGTGGAGGCAGGAAGATCAGGAGTTCAAGGCCAGCCTGGTGTACCAAAGACTCTGTCTTTAAAATCAATCAATCAAAGCCTAATTTTCAAATCATCAGCAATTCCATCAACAGTTGTGCACCTGCATCCACATGCACCTACACACAGAATTACACATAATTAAAACTAATTAAAAATCTGTTATTTTTTAAACTCATATAAAGTGATTGGAGAGGAAGCAAAAATCTATCATGCCAGGAGTGGTGGGGCATGCCTTTAATATTAGCACTTGGGAGGCAGAGACAGACCCATCTTTGTGAGTTCAGGGCCAGCCAGGGCTACACTGTCTCAAAAAAAACACACCCAGTTAAAAAACCCAACCAAACAAATAAACACAAACCCTATCATGTCACACACTACTCTCTGCCTTTGAAATTGTACCCATTTCTAAAACCCAGCTTAAATACCCTTTTCTCTATGATGCCTTCTCTGATTTCACACACTGACAGAATCAAATGTTTTTCTCCCCTGCTTTTCCAGATACCAAACTTCTCTTTCCACCTCTTCTCAATTCATCATAACCATCTTGGGGTACAATCTGATCCATGCTTTCATCTTTTTGTCCCGTGATGTCTTGGGGTATGATCTGGTCCATGAGTTCATCCCTTTGTCCCATGTGTTGGGGTGTGATCTGGTCCATGTGTTCATCCCTTTGTCCCATGATATCTTGGGGTACGATCTGGTCCATGAGTTCATCCCTTTGTCCCATGATGTCTTGAGGTGTGATCTGGTCCATGAGTTCATCCCTTTGTCCCATGATATCTTGGGGTACGATCTGGTCCATGAGTTCATCCCTTTGTCCCATGATGTCTTGAGGTGTGATCTGGTCCATGCTTTCATCCCTTTGTCCCATGATGTCTTGCCAACTGAAAATACTCACTAAATACTTGCTGGGTTAATTTAACTTTACTCTCTATTGAGAACATTAATCCCAGTCGGTCAGTTAATTACTCTTGATCTATTCTGACCATAAGTATTTCTGGAATTTAGCTCTTTTTTGAACTACCTGGAGCTTGACTGCTAGCTCCGATGTCAGTTTTCTTGGCAGAGACCTTACCAAAATGTAAATACGATTATAAACATCCCATGACTAAAATCTTTCTGTAATTACTCATTCATTTATCCATCCATCCATCCATCCATCCATCCATCCATCCTTCCTTCCTTCCCCAGTGTTTTGTGTACTGTGTTGGGTGGGAGCTGGGACTTGAACAGACACATTCTCGTGCTGGTCCAGCTGGGAGACTAGTGAGGAGACAAACAATACACAGATAAATAAGTACACATGGGAGTTGCCCCTTCCTATCATTATTATTTTATATTCATGGTTCTGTGCCCTTGTATTCAAACAATGTGCCGTGAGATTTGTAAAATGAAATTCCAGAAACTTAGTAGGTATAGTGAGGCACCCCTGTAATCCCAGGTCTCTGAAGGCTCAAACATGGGAAGCCATGCATTTGAAGCTAGCCTAGGCTGCACAACGGGTTTGAGGCTAGCCTGGGTTGCAAAGTGAAAGACTCTTGTAAAACATAGAAAAATGAAAACCACAAAGCAACATCACATTCCCAAAAATAGGGATGGAAACATGCAGATGGATCAGGAGCTATTTGGGCCATAGGACTTATTAGATGAGAAGGATACTGGGAAGAGGAGGTAAGACAGAGGATGAGAAAGTCTATCATCAGCCCAGGGAGGAGAGAGGGATTGCACAGTAGAATACAGCTAAACCCATAGACGCATCAGTGGTACAGTCAAGTCTCTAGGTATGTATGTATGTATGTATGTATGTATGTATGTATGTATGTATGTATGTATGTCTTGGGCTGCACCGATAGCTCAGTGGGTAAAGCACTTGCCATATGAGTGTGAGGATAGGAGTTCAAATCCCCAGACCCTGTATTAATCCAGGTGCTGGGCTATACAAGTGTAATCCCACTCCTCCTATGGTGAGATTCAAGACAGAGACAGGAGAATCCCCCAAATCTAATGGACCAGCTAGCCTGCAAATGCAGCAGCAAGCAAGAGATAGTTTCTGTTCAGATTAAGTGAAAGGCATGTACCAGCATCCAGAGTTGTACCCTGACTGCCACACTGGCACTGATGGTATGTACACATTCACACTCACACATGCCACAGACATGTACACACACGTATATGTTACACAGAGAATGATTTCACATTTTACTATTCGTGTCTCCCTTTACATGTGCAATAGTTTTGATCTGGAATGTCACCCAAAGGTTGATGTGTTTGTTGGAACTTTTAACAAGATCTACTTGAAGAAAGCTAAGCCATTGCAGAGGGGTGGGGAGGGTGTCTCCCTAAAAGAGACATTGGGGTCAGGTCCTTCTCTCCTTTTCTTGTCCTTTCTCTGTCTCCTCACCCCCATGCCAGCTGCTGTGAAGTAAACAGGCTTCATTTGACTCAAGCAAGGAATAAAGAACACACACGACTCTCTCTGAGGAGAAATTCAATCGGCTGAAATAAATCCAGAGTGGGAACACGCTAAGTTGACCAATAGTAATATGAATCATAACATGTAAAGGAGCATCTTCTCCCCCCCCCCCCGCCATTGTGGACGTGACCCCACTGCGGCACTCCTGTCTTCCCGTTGATGTCTTTATGCACTCAACACCCAGATTTTGCTCTCAGAAATGATTTTCCACTACTCAGAATCAGGATGTCTTAAGGGGTTGACGGTTTATCAAAGAACTCTTCATCTGTCTGGCATAGCCTATTATCTGCAAAAGAGTAAAGATGTTGAGTGCAATATTGAAAAGAAACCACTGTGATAAAAGAAGTTACCACTGGGCGGCCTGAGTGTGACAAGGTGGCAAGGTGACCTTCAGAAAATAGCAACACCCTCTGGGGTGCTGTCACACGCCTGTAAACACAGCACTCAGGAGACAGGCGCAGGCAGATCTCCATGTTTCAGGTTTGTCTTTGAGATAGGGTCTTACCGCACAGCCTGGCTGGCCTGGATCTCTCTAAGCAGAGCAAGCTGGTCTTAAACTTGGGGTGATGCTTTGCTGCCTCCTGAGTGCTGGGGTTACAGATTTGTGCTGTCTTGCCTGGCTCCCACCTTTACTCTCCAGTCATGTTTCCCTTAGACTGCCACGGTGTCACCCAGCTTCCCAATCTAAACTCTTCCATCACCTCTAATCCATTTCTCTCCAACTTAGCTAGAGGAATTTTCTAAAACAAACCCTTCTTTGTCTTTTTTAAATGATTGTTCCTTTGAGAATTTTTTCCTTTTTAAACATTTTTAATGATTTTTTTAAATTTTTATGTGCATTTCTTTTTTTATGTGCATTGGTGTTTTGCCTGCATGTATGTCTATGTGAACACAGACTGCCCAGTGGGAACTTCTTTAATCAGTGAATTGAAGTTACAGGCAGTTGTGAGCAGCCATATGGGTGCTGAGATTTGAACCTATTTCCTCTGGAAGAGCAGTTGGCTCTCTTAACCACTGAGCCATCTCTCCAGCCCCAAGAATTTCATATCTTTACATTGATCATATCCACTTCCCTTCCCGAACCCACCTCCTCACTTTTACATCAACCCAATGTGGTGTCCTCATTCCCCTTTCAAATCCATGGAGTCCCATTGGGTTGCACACATACTCTCAGGTGTGTGGCATCTCCTGGGGCATGGTTGGCACCAAGGGACCAGCTGCACCTTTCCAAACTCTCTTCTCCAGCAGCTCCTCAGTTAGGGGCGGGGCTTCATGCCCACCTTCCCCTCCGTGCTGGGACCTTTACCAGCTTGAGTTCGCACAGGCTTGTGTGTGCGCACGGTTGTTTGAATCTCCTCTCTCCTGCAGTCTCCCACAGTCTAATAAAGCCCACCACTCTCCATACTGGAGACCAGGGGTCCTTCTTGATCTGTTCCACCCTGCTGGAGTCCCTTGTGCAGCCTTCCTGTCCTTTCATCTTGAAGCTTCCTGGTAGAACATTTCTCCCAATGGCTCTTTACTCTTTGTCCCGCCTCTTGTGTGATGGACTTCTGCCTCCATGTATGTTTGTGTACCGTGTGCATACCTGAGGTGTGGAGGCATCTGAGTGTCTTTCCGGGTTATGTTCCTGGAACTGGAGTTACAGATGGTTGTGAGGCCTTGTACGGGTGCTGAGAATTGAAATCAAGTCCTCTGCAAGAGCAGCCAATGCAGTCTGCCAGCTGCATTCCTTCCTCTTAATGGCTGTCCCTTCGTTTCCGAGCCTGAAATCCAGTTCGCCTGTACACACCCGTGGTTCCGGCGCTGAAGAGGCAGAGGTAGGAGGGCTACTGTCGTTACTGTAAACTTGAGGCCAGCCTGGTCTACATAGACAGCCAGGATACTTAGTGAGACCTTGTCTCAAAAATAAATAACTCCTACCTGAACCCTGTGTCCCTTCCCATGACTCGAGTGCTGCTTTTGATGAAGGCTCTCAAATGTGTCCAAGTCAACAGCACCTGTCTCAAATAGCATAATTGCCTCATTCTGTCCCAATCTCTGTGCCTGTTACCCATGGCATCCTGGTGCCTAACCCAGTGCCTGAATCTAAAAAGAAGGAATGTTGCAGGGTGGTCTTGGCACACACCTTTAGTTCCAGCACTTGGGAGGCAGAGGCAGGGTGGGATCTTTGTGAGGCCAGCCTGGTCTACAAGAGCTAGTTCCAGGACAGGGCCCAATGCTACAGAGAAACCCTGTCTCCCAAACCAAAACCATATCAAAACCCCGAATGTTTACTTTCTGTTCTGTATTCCAGCTCTAGTCCTTCTGTCCCACCCCTAGAACTCTGTCCCTGGCCAGCCTCGCCCACACTGGGTTCTGGAAACAGCCCCAGCTCAGCTTGCTCACCTGCCTGAGGGTCTCCATTTTTCCTCTCTGCAACTCCCAGTTGCAAGAACCACTGCCCTCATCACACGGGTAGCTCTAGACATCTCCAAGAGCTCCACTTGCCTCTTGAATTAAATGAAAAGTCCTAATCATGGGTTTCAAGGGTCTCTACCAATTAACTGCTTCCCACCCCCGCACCTAACTGATGGCGCCTGCCTTTTTCACTGGCCCTCCAGGACAGCGTCCCTGCTGCCCTGCTGATCCTCCCTCCTCACCCGTCCTCACCCCACTCTCCTTTGTCTGTCTCTGAAATTATATCCCTCTCCTCTTCAAAACTGTTGCTCACTAATCATTTCCTCTTATGAATATTTCCTAAATCAATGCCACGGGACTTCGCCCTTCCCGTGAGAACCAGTTTTCAAGAGTGTGAGATATTTGTGCTTGCTTGTGCTTCTCCTGCTTGGTGTCTTCTGCTAACTTATTTTTCATCTGTCCTCCCAGTGTAGGACCAGTCTCTCTAAGGACAAAGAGAAGTCTTTCCCTCACCTATGGCTCCTGTGCTGATTGGTTCTCAGGCATGCTCTGGGCTTTAGCCTCCTTCTCACTTTCACAATAGATATGGGAGTGGATCCAGAAAACGGGACGTTCTAAAGAAAATTGGTTCTCTAACCTAGATTCTGGGTCAGTCTGCCACGTGCAGTCTCGAGCCGAACAGCAGTTTCTTCCCAGCCTCCTCTCTGTGGGGGAATCTTTGGGTGGTTGTTGGAAATACAGAAACAAACCTTCTGTGACTCGGGTCAAGCATGTACTTAGCCTGGGTGAGGCCCTGGGTTCCGTCCATAGCACCAGTATAAAAAAATCAAAGAGCACGTTCAGCAGCAGCTCCGTGTCACATACCCGGGTGACTTCACTGGTGTGCCGGTGAACTGAGACTTAGTTCTGGCTTACAAGTACATTAAGGATCCAGAGGAATTTATATAATTTGCTCTTGTCCCTGAGGCAAGTCTTCATGATTCTAAAACTCACACTGTCTGGGAGAAGGGCTCTGGACAAGCTGGTCTTGAGGCAGAGTGCCTGGAAAATAAACCCAAACTGGGATTTACACCCTGGCAGTGGTGTGGCTACCACTGAAATCCATGGTCACCCTGCCCCTGCCTTGGGGCTCCACGCACTGTGTGTACTTTACTTGTCTGGCTTTTGAGAGGTTAAGACTCTTCCTGTAAAGGGTTACTTTTAAATTTAAACCTAATGAAATAAGCCCAATCCAGAAAGACTTTATGTTTTTCTCATATGCAGAAGCTAGATTTAAAAGTGTGTGTGTGTGTGTGTGTGTGTGTGTGATGAAACTAGCAAGGGGCTGATGGAAGACTCTTAAGGCATGGGAGAGAGAAGAATGGAATACATGTGACATGGAAGCATCAGGAGAACTGTCTGGGAGGAGGAAGGGGACCAGGCAGAGGGGTGGGGGCAGCAGGGGGGAGTGAGAGAGGAGCTGAGCTAGAACAAAGTATTGTAGGACACAATGTATGAAGACTCCACAGTGGAACCCATCACTTTGCATAAGAATTAAATTTAAAAATAACTTTAAAATTCAAAGTTGAAGATTCCTTTATAATTGTCTGGACTCTCTCCCAGCACAGCCCACAAACGTGAAATTGACACACGGTCTCGGATGTGTGCAGACACAGGGACCCTCACTTCCAAGCAGGCTTTGAGTGGAAGGCGGAGACACCTGATTTACAGAGAACACCTTGGTCTCCTGTAGCCTCTCCTGCTTCCTCAGCTCCAGAACTTCTTACAGGCAAGTTTGCGAGGACACTGCTTCAGTTCTGTTTGTGTTCATCTCTCCAACGAGCAGCTGAAATGGAAGGAAACCTAGGATTGAAGGCTGGCGAAGGGGCTCATGAGACAAGCCATGTAGGCGGGGTTCTTTCTGACTGTGCTCCCATTGTCCTGTGGTCCCCACTGTTGGTTTTCATCACAGCACTTGGGTCTCCTGGTGTGGAATATCTGTTTAACTATGTAAAGATGTGTTGCTGTTTTACCTTGCCTGTCCAAGGCACCTGATTGGTCTAATAAAAAGCTGAAGGGCCAATAGCAAGGGCAGGGAGAATAAGTAGGAGGAGGAATTTAGGCTTGGAAAAGAAGAAAGAAAAGGATAACAGGGAGCCACCAGGGGCCAGACAGACAGACAGACAGACACAGAGGAAGTAGGAAAGTAGAAAGGTAAAACGCCTCAAGGCAAAACGTAGATGAATGGAAATAGGTCAAATTAAGTTAAAAGAGCTAGTGACACCGCCTAAGCTAAGGCCAAGCACTCATAATTAATAAGTCTCCATTTCTTTATTTGGAAGCTGTTTGGCGGTCCAAAGAAAATTCCACCTACAGACCCCAAATTTGCTATCTTGGTGGCCATAGACAAGGCCATTGTTCTGGCCAGGCTTAATTTCTGAGGCACTGGGCCAGACCACAGTTTCGAAGGTGAAACGCCCCTTCACGCATGACGACCCATCTTCTAGGGAACACTTTTTCGTGGAGACGAGGAGACTGGAAAGGGAGAACTTTGGACTCTTCAGGAAGTTCTTTTGAAGCTGAAGAGTGACCTCTTTTGATGGAGAGACAGAAGGGGGTTATTTTAACCGAGACAGAGAAATCTAGGAACCATAGATGGCTTCAGAGTCTGTGAACCTCTAAAGAAAGCTACAGGCAAAATTGGGGATTATTGGGTTAGTGAGATGGCTCAGTGGGTAAAGGTACTTGTTGGGGAGCATAATGGTCCAAATTTAATCCCCAGGAGCCGTACTGTGGTAGGAGAAAACCAATTCCTACACGTCCTCTGCACCCCCCCGACACATCATGTAATAAAAATATTTTTTTAAAAAACATATTTTAAAATCTTTTAACTATTCTTTTTTTAAAAAAATCTTTATGCTTTATAAGATCCTCATGAAAGATTAATAATCTACTGAGTTGGGTCTGTATTTCTCAAAGTATTTCCCGCCAAAAATTACCTGTTGCAGTCACTCGGAAAGCTCCAAAACCCATTTTTCTGCCCACCTCCCCACCCCAACACACACAAGGTCCTTTGAATGAGAATATCCAGAGTTAAGGCAGCAGACATTGTTTCTAAATTTTAATTATTTACTTATTTTATTATCTATTTTAATAGGTTCCACTCTATAGAGCAGGAGAGCCTTGAACTTGCCATGTAGTCGCTGTCAATTTTCCTCCTCGTTCAGTCTTGCAAGTGCTGGAATTGTAGGTATGAGCCACCATGTCCAGAAACACTGATTTGTTCTTCTATAGCCTAGCAAAGCATCCATTTGCCTATCTCCAGAATTTAAGAATTTGTCTCTGGTAGTGTCTTCTTCTCCACCCCCATCCCCTGATCTCTGATGGAAGATGCCATGTTTGTTTAGAGCACCTGAAATCATGACATTATAAAGAGTCAGGAATTTGTGGTCTGTTTGCCTTAAAAGTTATCACAGCCTTCATTTATTTACCAAGAATCGAGCTGGATGGGGCAGGGTCCAGTTTTGTATTCCTTGATTGCCATCTGCTGGTGGGTCTCCACACTGGAAAGCAGAACTACCTTGAAAGATTGGATCAATGGGATGGATCCTTTTGCCTCCCATGTGGCCGGTACAACAGACTTGGGGCACCAAACCTTGTTGAGAACAATGCTTTGAGCACGCATAATGAGGGAAGAGAGTCCAAGGGAACGTGGTGGTGATGGGAGTGGGATGGTGGCAGCAGCAACTTTAACAGGTGGCTTCAGTCCCTCCAGAGATATTTAGCGAGCCTCTGCTACAGACTAGACGCTGGGGACAGATAACCAGGGCAGGCAAAAACCTGTCCTCAGAGAGGTTTCGTTCTTGGGCACGAGACATTAAGCAAATAAGTCTATATGCTAAGCGATTCCCAGCCAAATAAATCTGGACGGAAGGTGAGGAAGTGATGTGGAGGGAAGACATTGATTAGCTAGGAAGTCTGGGAAGGCCTCGAGGAGGAGGCTTTGCACATAAGCCTGAACAAGGTGAATCTTGCTGAATATTTCTTTCTGTAGACTCTGAGCCAACAGTTTCTCCTTTCTTTCCTTCCTTCCTTCCTTCCTTCCTTCCTTCCTTCCTTCCTTCCTTCCTTCCTTCCTTCCTTCCTTCCTTCCCCCCTTTATTTTTTTCTTTTTGGATTTTTGAGACAGGGTTTCTCTGTGTAGCTTTGGAGCCTGTCCTGGAACTAGCTCTTGTTGACCAGGCTGGCCTCGAACTCACAGAGATCCACCTGCCTCTGCCTCCCGAGTGCTGGGATTAAAGGCTTGTGCCACCATTGCCCAGCAAGCCAACAGTTTCCTATACAGCACATGTCATAACTCTCTCTCCAGCCTGATAGCTGGGTTCTGCTGCTTCCCCACTAAAGAACCCCTGAAGAAGAGAGAAAAGGAGCCAGAGCCTAAACCTCAGTCCTACCCTTTCACACCACTTTCTAACTTCATAAAACTCTCTCATGCAGATGGGATAATATATGCAGAAACGCTTTGTGGGTGATAAGGTACTATGCAAATGCAAGCAATTAAAGTTGTAACTATTTTAATGCAGTCTGATTTGACCTTCATGGCATCCTTTGAAGGAAATAAGGTGTGTAGTATTATATCCTTCTGTAGACAAAAAACTCACATATGCCTCACTCCGAAGTGCCTTTGAAGTGACTTAGCCAAGGTGAAAAAGGCAGTCGAGGGCATATTCCAAACCAGTTTTTAAGGAATATTATTTTAAACATATAAAAGTTGGGACTTTCGTTATTGAGATGATAAATTATACTCAATATATTTCTTGCCAAGCTTATTTATAACTGCATTAATCATCAGAGTTAAAAATGGTTTAGTGCTCAACAATAAGCCTTCAAGGGCTTGATTTCAGACGCTCGAGGTCAGGAGGAATTAGCAACAGTCCCATGTGCAAAACTTATTTAAAAATGAATGTCAACATTGTTTTCCTTCCACTCCCAGAACCAGAGACCCTTCCTGGCCATTGAGGGCTCACATCAGTGGCTGGGAGGGATGTTCAGATCTTAGAAAACCCCAGCAGAAGATTCAGAGTGAAATGCTCTCTGCTGGCAAAGTGGCTGGCTAGTGACTTGAGGAAACTACCCTCACTTCCACCCCCCATCTCTGCCTCCCAGCCGCACCCCTTCCCCATCCAGTAACTCTCAAGAGGAAACTACCCTAACTTTCACCCATCCCAGCCTCCCAGCCACACTTCTTCCCCATCCAGCCAATTCCACTGCCAGTAAAGCCTGGTTCAAAAATTCTTCCCTATACCTTCCCATAAATTGCTTCTCATATTTTCTTTGAGGTTTGGAGTTAAGAGTTAACTGAAAGCAAAAAAGACCCCAGTGCCTTAGCAGAGGTCACGGGACCTCAAGGCCGACCAGAAGGGGCCCAGACTTTGAGGGTGACTTTTTGTAATGTTCTATCCAGGAGAGAAGCCAGGGCATCCTGTGAGGGACAGAAAGCAGAGAAACCAAGAGTATGTTAGAGAAAGAGAGCAAAGCTATCCACGTTTACAATGAAAAGCCCAGGGGGCCATTCGTGATGGTGTGTGCCTATAATCCCAGCACTTGGGAGGGTGGGGTCGGGCTCGGTCTTACTATAGGTAGAGAACTCTGACCTCCACCCTTATGCTATGGCCCCCAAGGTAGCTGCATAAATGAGTAAAACGTCAAAAAGTAAAGCATATGGCAAATATGATCTTGAATTATAGTATTCTAAAACTTAGGAGTCCTTTATTTTATAATTCTCCAAAAAATTGCCAAACTTTACATTTTTGTGAGCTATGTAAATCCCCCATTTCAAAAAAGCCCCCCCCCAAAATAGAGTTAGAAGAAGTTCTGGGATGGGATCACAATGGGAATTGGTTGTTTCTTTGTGGGACACAGTCTCATTCTGTAACCCATACTGTCCTGGAACTCACTATGAAACTGAGACCACCCTCAAACTCTTGGAAATCCTCCTGCCTCAGGGTCATGAGTGCTCTATGCCCGGAACAAATAAAATGTTTGTGTATTTCCATTATGTTAGATTATCTCAAATAATGATAAATTTACATGATTTAGCTTTTTCATTTCGTTTTGTTTGGGTTTGTTTTTTTCTAAGACAGTGTTTTACTGTGTAGCCCTGGCTGTCCTAGAACTCACTCTATAGACCAGGCCTTGAACTCACAGAGCTCTTCCTGCCTCTTCCTACCAAGTGCTGGGATTAAAGGCGTGTATATTATATGTATGAATGTTTTTGGCTGCACGCATGTCTGTACATGACATGCTTGTATAGTATTCGCAGGGGTCAGAAGAGGGTGTTGGGTCCTTTGGAACTGGGGTTATAGATGTTAGTGAGTCACCATGTGGGTGCTGAGAATCGAACTTGGCTCTTCTGTGGGAACAACAAGTGTTTTCATCACTAGCCATCTCTAGTACCATGGGGTATATTTCGATCCTCTCTCTCTTTCTCATTCTCTTTCCCTATTTATTCAATGCAGGGCACCTTCACGGCACATTTACAAGGGAGGCTGGGTCGTGGTGGGCACAGCACTGAAGAAACAGTAGCAATGGTCACAGGCTCTCTTTCTTGCTCCACGTATTTTCGGAGGTAAATCCTTAGAGCTGGTGCTCCTGGACTGCCTGCCTTGCCAGTGTTGGGGCTCACGTTCTGCAGGCAAGAGGCAGCCTGAGTGAATGAATGGGCTTGTAACCAAAACTCTGTCCTTTCTTCTCCTTTCTATCCCTGCTGATTATATTGATGACGTAATCGGAAAACTCGCCTCTAAAGTTCAGGCAAGTTAGTCTGACCTTCAGGCCCTTTCCAGACTGGCTCCTCCACAGCATCTTCACCCTATAAAGGGGTAGTGTGGCCTGGCTGGAGCTGAGTCCCAGGGGCTCCTGCGGCCGAACACGGCGCTCTTTTCACCTTGTAGCTGTTGGCATTCATTGGTCTGCCAAGTACTAAGGAGCCCTCTGAGTAGAACCGGTGGGCTCTGCTCGCACGTGGGCAGGTGCACAGACGCAGGTCTGATGGAGAAAGGCGCTAGAGTCCCTGTCTGTGTCACCACATCTTGACTCTAGCAGGAGGAGTGAGGAGCAGCGGCTAGAGACTAAGGACCCTGCATTCTGTTCTCATTCTCTGGGAGAACATGTGTCTGTGGACTAGCTGTTGCTCGGGATTCCTGTACTTTATTTTATTTTATTGTTTTATTTTATGGTGTGAGGGCTCTTACCCCGCCCCTGTTCACAGAAGGTACCACTCTACCGGGACTATGTACACCCACAAGAACTCTTTCTTTGTGCTTCTTTACTGGCTTCTGTAGTCCCAACACTAGTTCTGAAAATACTCTGCTAGCAACCCTCAAATTCTGGGGTTTGTTTGTTTGTTTGTTTGTTCGTTAAAGCAGAAAACATTTATTTGAGAAGAGCAAGTAGATGTGTGGAGAGGAGCAAAGAGAATGAGAAACTGGGTGGTGACTGTAATTGAACACATTATATATAACATGTGAAAATATCACAATGAAACCCATTGTCCTTACACAAAGGGAATAAAATGATTTTAAAAAGGGATTTAAAACAAGGGGTCATTTTCCTTTTCCATGGTGTACCACTGCTTTCGGAATCTCTGCTACTGAAAAGGGTGACAAGATAGGTCTAGGCAGAGGCCAGAGAGATGGCTCAGCGGTTAAGAGGACTGATTGCTCTTCCGGAGGACCCGGGTTCCGTTCCCAGCACCCACATGGCAGCTCATAACTGCCTGTAATTCCAGTGCCAGAGGATCCAACACCCTCACACAGTCATGCATTCAAGCAAAACGCCAATACACCTAAAACTAAGTCTTTAAAAAGAAGGCTGGCTTTGACCGTGTCTCACCAAAGTTGCAGCCAACAGCAGAAGGGATCCTCGGGTGAGCTGTAATTTTCGGATTTCACCTTTAGGTTGTGAAAATGTCAGCAGTAAATGTGGGAAGGCTACCTCTCTGGGTTCTTTTACGGTCCGATCTTGTCAGACTCTGGTCAAACCAGCCTGCATTAGTCAATTTCCATTCCCGCGGCAATGAGGAAAATGATGCAAAGGGGGGAAGATTAATTTGGGGCCAATGTCTTGGAGGCTTCAATTAAAGTCCAGGGCTTTGTTACTGCGGAGGGGCTGGTGAGTCAGAATCCAATGGTGGGGAACTTACCGTTAAGCAAAGTGGCTTATCTCATGTTGAAAGGAAGCAGAGAGAGGAGCCGTCAGCCAGGGATAACATCTACCTGCTCCCTGGTGACCTAGTTCCCTTGATGAGGCCTCCTCTCCTAGAGTTTTCACCTCCTCCCAATAATCCACGCAATTATGACATTATTAGTAGGTTAATCCATTGATACGGTCGAGCCCTCTGATCCAGTCTTGTACCCAAAGCCTGTCCCTGAGCCCCTGGGGAACATTCTGGACCCAAACTAAAACACAGGCGTGGCAGAAAGCGCCATGGCAGAGAGCACTGTGAACGCTGTATGTGGAGACTGTCCCCGATAAGCACACAACTTTTTTAAAGATATTTTAATTGAAAAGTTTTTATATAATATTTTGATCATGTTTTCCTCTCCTCCAGTTCTTCCCAAATCCCACCCACTCAAGCGCACGTTCTTTTTCTCCTTCAAAAACAAAGCAAAACAAAAACATAAAAATCAAGAAATAACTAGAAACAGAAAAACCCACAAAACAAAAATCAAAACAAACATGCAAAAGACCAGTATGACAAAAAAATAAAAATCAAAAAAGCTAAAAAAAAAAAAGAAAAAGAAAACAAAACTCTTTTTATTTTGTGTTGGCTATTTTGGAGTATTCACACCTTCACACTGTGTGAAGATATGCCACAGTGATTGGTTTACTAAAGGCAGGATTGGTGGGCAGAGAGAATGCTGGGAAAAAGGAGGAGAACCAGGAGCTCATAGCAAGCCTGATGGGCACTGCGGAGATGAGGTCATGAAGCCACGAGGCAGAAAGTAAACTGATAGAAGCGGATTGATTAATTTGTTATAAGAGCTAGTTAGAAACAAGCTGAAGCTATTGACCAGGTTTCATAATTAAAAATAAGACTCTGCATCATTTTTTTTTGTAAGTTGGCACCTTAAAAACAAAAGTCCATCTGCCTGTGGCCTGAAGGGCAGTTGACACACCCAGCGAGACTCCATTGGAGAAAACTGAGCTGGTTTCCCCTTTGCCAGTGGGTTTCAGTTGCAGACAGTTTCTCGGGTAGGGATGGTATCCTGCGTCCACTTCCCTGTCTCAGGGCTGGGAACCCGATCTGGCTGGAACCTGTGCAGGTCTCACATGTGTTTGTCTAGTCTCTGTGAGTTCACATGTGCATCAGTCTGGAAAGACCCCGTCTCCTCTGGCTCTTACACCTTTTCTGCCTCCTCTTCTGCATAGCTCCTTGAGCTCTGGGGGGAGGGGTTTGATGAAAAACATCCCGTTGAGGACTGGGCGCTCCGAAGTCTCTCACTCTCTGCACACTGTGCAGGTGTGGGTCTCGGTTGCACAGCTTCTTTGTGGGGTTGATTTTCTATAACTCACCAAGCCAGGATGGAAATACCAAGACCAAGTGGATGAACCTGCTTTTGGTGAAGCCCTAGACCTCTGGGCTGCTTGTATAGAGTGGTGAGAATCAGCTGTTGAGGACTCGCTGTTGCCAGCCCTTGGCCTGACACCTCTCATATGTTAACTTTCCCAGGGCACAAAACATTATACAGTAGGGTGAAAAAATTAAGTCATGAGCCCAAGGCCATACGGGTAGTAAAGAGAAAAACCATGTTTTGATTCGCATCTGTTTTGGAAGCCCACATTGTCTATACCCTGGTTTTACTCTCCTGCACCTCACTGTATCTTTCAGTATTGTTGTGCACACTCCATAGCTGAACTCTGTTTCAAATCTAGGTCATCCATTTGATCCACTTTATGGTGTTTGATAAAATTTAGAGCTTTCTGTCAATGTGACAGTCAGCATCTCTCTTTTGCCTTAACATATTTCCATGACAGTATACACTTGTTGCTTTTGTCTATGATTTAAATTTGGAGTTTCTACAGTTTGACCCCTGAACCATCTGCTTTAGCAGAATGGAGACCACTTGGTGCTGTCTAGAAATAAAATTAAAAAAAAAAAAAAATCATGGATCTTGATCTAACCTGGTGGCGTAGGCCTCTGATTCCAGCTACTTAGGAAGCTGAAACACACAGGAAGGCCGCAAGCTCAATTGTTTTTTGAAATTGATTTAACAAGCTCCATGAGAGATTTGTATTTACATTAAAATTGGGGCATTAGTAGTCTACACCTTTGAACGGAATCTCTGAAGCCACCAAACTGTGTGGAAGATCCTTTTTTTTTTTTTTTTTTTTTTTGTCAACAAAACTTTCCAGGGCTTCTGGCCTGAGCAGATTAGGGATGGAAATAGGGGGTCGCTGCAAGAGGAAGCCTGCGAAATATGCTTCCAAAGCTTATTGCCTCATTGTCTGCTATGTACAGCAAGTCCGGTTTGCTCTTCGGGCTGACGAGGGAGGGGCATTTGATTGGGGGAGGNTAAAAAAAGAGTTAATAAGAAGCCTGAGCTAATAGGCCAATCAGTTTATTAAAAAAAAAAAAAAAACAAGCTTGCTTGCCAATGGAAACACCCGAGAGACATTCCCACCTAATGGTATAGCCAGCAGCCTCACCACTGAAAGGGTTTTAGGTTTCCTTAAGACAGTCTTATATGCAGCACTTGAGTGCCACCCAAGGACTCTGAGAATTTTCTAATTTTGGTTAATACGATTTGGAGGACTTTGTTGTGCTCAAAGACATTTTCAACTGTGTTCCCCATGCTCTACTGGCTTTAGGGCTCTTTGGGGACACTTGATAAAGCACAACTACCAGGCCTGATCGGAATCAGAGGGCTGGGAAACTGTCATTGCAATGAGCATCCCGATGCTCTGCCAGTCACAGGATCTGGCACAGGTTTCAGGGGGCTGTGGTGCTGTAAAACCTGCTGGAATGGGGACTTGGCCGTATCTACAGGGAGCTAAGCTGTTAAGGGACCTAATCAACAGCCTCAGGGCTGTTCTGAAAGCTTGGGAAGGGAAATCTTCCCTTGGCAAATGCTCAGGATGCTGTAGTTCAGAGCCTAGAAAGGCTTTTGGCCACAGCTTCAATATTTAAGTAAATGAATGAATGGTTAAATAATTCTGATTCGTGGAACCCGGAAGCTGACTGCCTCCCTCAAGTCCTTACTTTTGGTTTCCTTCCTTGTATGTGTGTATGCATGTGTGTGGGTGTGCAAGTGCCAGGGCAGACGCGTGGAGTCAGAGGTCGGCATGTGGGAGTTGGTTCTCGAACTCAGATGATCAGGGTTGGTGTCAAGGGCCTTTGCCTACTGAGCATCTCACAGACCCTGAGGTCCTTACTTTTGACCTAGACTTATGATATTCTTTGCTTCAATGGACTTAACATATGGCAATCAGATAAATTAGGACATGAAGTTCCACTGTACAAAAGGAGACTTTGAGTTACCAAAGTGACTGATTAGATAGTGTGGGTCCCAGGCCAGGAGCAGCACCAGAACCCAGGAATCTGTCCAAAAATTGACCTGGTAGAGATGAATCAGAACCTCTGGGGGCGGACTCAGAAATACTGTGTGTGTGTCTGTGCGCGCGCGTGTGGGTGTGTGTGTTACTATATAGCCCAGGCAAGCCCCAAATTTTAGATCTGTCTCAGCTTTGCAAGAGTAAAGATGACTGGTGTGGCAATCTATGTTTCAACACGTCTCCTGTGCAATCTTCATGCTATTATGACTGCACACTGCAAGAGAGTGGTTTAAGTGAAACCATTCAGTAACAGAATGAATTTTAAGAATGCATTTAAGCCACGTAGTGGTGGTGCACGCCTTTAATCCCAGGACTTTGGAAACAGAGGCAGGTGAATCTCTGTGAGTTCGAGGTCAACCTGGTCTACAAAGTGAGTTCCAGGACAGCCAGGACTGTTACTGTTACACAGAGAAACCCTGTCTCGAAAAACAAAGACAAAATAACAAAAAAAATTACACTTAGAGGATATCATCTACCTTTTATGGTAGTGTATGCTTATACATCTTATAAAGTTTCTTAGATTATACAAATGATATAGTTTATATATTAACATGCATAATTTGTTTAAATTTGTTCTAAGCAAATATATAATATCAGATGTTGTAGTGCACGCTTGCAATCTCAGTGCTCAGGAGGCTGGGAGATCACTGTGAGAACAACTTAGGGTCACAGTTTAAGGCCAGGGTAGGGCTACATAGTTATGTATCATCTCAAAAAAATCCAAAGTTCAAAAATATTTTGAGGGGCTGGAGAGATGGCTCAGAGGTTAAGAGCACTGGCTGCTCTTCCAGAGGTCCTGAGTTCAATTCCCAGCAACCACATGATGGCTCACAACCATTTGTAATGAGGTCC
>NW_026068065.1:1428136-1448572 GCF_014885135.2 Alexandromys fortis | reverse complement strand
GGGTTTTCCTTGGACTTCCCACGGGACGGAGAGCCCTGATTGCTCTTTGGGCTGACGAGGGAGGGGGACTTGATTGGGGGAGGGGGAGGGAAAGGGGAGGCGGAGGTGGTGAAGAGACAGAAATATTTAATAAATAAATAAATAAAAACATTAATGTGTACAGATGTTTTCTGTACATGTATGTCTATGCACCACATACGTGTCTGATACCCTTGGAGGCCAGACAAGGGTGTCAAGTCTCCTGGAACTGGAGTTACGGTTGGTTGATTCTAGGACTCAAACTTGGTTGTCTGCATAAGCAGCCAGTGCTTTTCACTTCTTGCCGGAAGAAAAAACCTGTATTTTGAGATCTGCATTTTGTTTACAGCCATTTTAAGCTCACAAGTTAAGAAAAATATTTACCTCTATCCCCTCTGCAGGTTCTAGGAAATCAACCTGGCTTCTTATCTCCTAGCAGAGACCTGCAGGCACCAGGCTCTGGAATCTATTATCATTTTCCTTTGTTAGTCAACAATCACAGACCCTCAGTATTTATTTATCAGTTAGGGATGTCTTTTGACCCGAATTCCAGCAGACTAGAGTTTCCTGACACCCTTCCCTCCTCCCTGACAGCCCCCCCTTGCTATATAACAGCTTCTGAGGAAATAATAAACGGGATGGCTTGATCAGAAATACTGTCTTGCCATCATTTCTCGTGTCTCTTGCCCTTTCATTCCTTTCCCCTAGGTTTATCAGGGATCACCCCTTCGCATCCTGCTGGCTGGGATAGATAGTGTAGTAGGGTGCTGCGGGTTGCATTCCGCCACCCAGCTCCCGCCACTGGCTAGCTTTACCCGAAATAACAACACACAAATTGTATTCTTTTAAACACTGCTTGGCCCATTATATCTAGCCTCTTCTCGGCTAACTCTCGCACTTGAACTAGCCCATTTCTAATAAAGTGTGTAGCACCGAGGTGCGCTTACAGAGAAGATTCTAGCCAACGTCCATCCTGGGCCGGAGCTTGATCGTGTCTGCCTCAGAGAGCAGAGCTATCTCGTCTACCCGGGAGAGGGGAACATGGCCTCTACTCCAAAGAGCAGAGCTGTCGAGCCTGAGCTCACTTCCTCTTCCTCCCAGCATTCTGTTCTGTTTACTCCACCCACCTATGTTCTAACCAATAAAATGGGCCAAGGCAGTTTCTTTATTTTTTAACCAATGACCTTCCTCCATCAAGATGGTGCCCAAAGTGAAGCCTGAGGACACCATGGAGGCTTGAGGTTATAGTAGTCTGGGATGACTTCATGGTTTTTTAAATTTCTGCTTAATGCTTGACCAGGACCTTCTGGCTTTCATTGTTTCCATTGAGAAGTCAGGTGTAATTCTGATAGGTCTGCCTTTATATGTTACGTGGCCTTTTCCTTTTGTAGCTCTTAATATTTTTCTTTATTTGTATGTTTAGTGTTTTAATTATTATGTGGCAAGGGGACTTTTTTCTTTTTGATCCAGTCTATCTGGTGTTCTGTAAGCTTCTTGTATCTTCATAGGCATATCTTTCTTTAGGTTTGGAAAGTTTTCTTCTATGATTTTGTTGAACATATTTTCTGTGCTTTTGAGTTGGACTTCTTCTTCTACACCTATTATTCTTAGGTTTGGTCTTTTAATGGTGTCTCATATTTCCTGGATATTTTGTGTTAAACTTTTGTTAGATTTAATGTTTTCTTTGACCAATGAGTCTATTTCCTCTATTGTGTCTCAGTACTTGAGAGTCTCTCTTCCATCTTTTGTATTCTGCTGTTTATATTTGCATTTGTGATTCCTGATCTTTTTCTCATAATTTTCATTTTTATAATTCCCTCAGTTTTCTTTATTTTCTCTATTTCAGTTTTCATGTCTTGAATGGTTTCTTTCATTTGTTTAATTGCTTTTTCTTGGTTTTCTTTAAGGGATTTGTTGATTTCTTCCAAAATTTTGTCTTTTCCTCCATTTCTTTCAGGGTATTTTTCATTTCCTCTTTAAGGGTATCAAATATTCTCCTAAAGTTGTTTTTTTAGGTCATTTTCTTCTATTTCATCTATATTTGGTTGTTCAAGTCTTGCTGTTGTGGGACCACTGGTTGTTATTGGTGTTGTGTTGTTCTTTGTAGTGTTGAGTGTGTTCTTACCTTGTCAACCCATTTTTTTTCCTCTGATAGGTACAGTTGGGGCTGTGTCTCTGGTGATCAGTCTTCCAGGTACCAGTGGATCCAAGGCTCAGATATTTGCTCCTTGTGGTATGGTCAGGGCCAATGTTCTAGTCATCCCTTAGGTGACTCGGTGTTCCTGGAAATTGCTCAGCGCTTCTGAGGGTCACTCTGCAATACCAGGGGTCATTTGGGCCTGCTCCCATGGAGGTTGCTTGGTTGGGGCTTCTCCCACTGAGCTGGATCAGGCCTGCTCTGGAGGAGGTTGCTGGCTCAGGCCTGTTCCTGTAGATGTCACTGACTTGGGACTCCTAGGAGATCCCTGACTTCAGCCTGGTCCTGCAGAGGTCTCTGGCTCGTGCCTGCTCCCTTAGTGGTGGCTCCCTTTACCTGCTCCTGTGGAGGTCATTGCCACGGGCCTGCTCCAGCAGAGGTCACTGTTCAAGCCTGCTCCAGCAGAGGTTGCTGGCTCAGTCCCCTTCCCACAGATGTCCCTGGCGTAGTCCTGCTCCCTTGGTGGTTGCTCCCTTGTACTTACTCCTGTGGAGGTCGTTGCCTCCACCAAAATACATTCTTTATGTAAATCACAGTCAACAAAATGGTTGAAAAGTGCATCTGTCCCGGTTACTAGGTTTGGTCATTGTTTCTCATTTGTGGAACAGGGAACGAAAGCCCTGCAAGTAGGTGGGCAGAAGGGTTAAGGGTCAAATCAATAATTGTTCCTAAGGAAGAGCATTCCTTACAATATGAAGCAGGTTTTTATTTCTGTGGTCCAGCATAGGCTAGTGGTTGTCTTGTTTGTTCAGACTTTGGTGAGAGAAGATGTAGATACTTGTACCTTAGGCATCTATGCTGGATTATAAATTTGTCTGTATATGGGAGAGTTGACAACTGAAAGTATTTTAGCATCTACCTCTCATCAATATTTATCACCACCCAGGCTGGAATAATGCTATCAATTCAGGGCTTGCAATAGCAGAAGAGTCATTTGTGTTTGACAAAGATTCAAAGCCAGACTGGAAGGTAAGAGAGACTTGAGAGAACATAAAGCAAAGGCCTTGGGTATCCACTGAAGGCAGCTTGTTGGTGTGGAGAAACTGGGGGCAGTCAAACTAGAAGTGGGGTGTTCTGTGCTTGCTTTCGGGGTTGTACTCGACTACTTGATCCTGATTTGGAGGTGGGACAAGAACTATGTGAAGCTGATAGTCATTCATCAAGTCTTGAAGTTCAAGACCATTTGTTGCAGCGGTTGAAGTTCACCTTCCTGGATTGGTTGCTGGGAGGGTTGTCCATTGAGAGTTCTGTTCTTATGTCAGCAAAGCAAAGCAGCGACCTAACCAGCAGGGCAAGTTTATTCATTTGTGTAAGACTTGTGATCTTCCGCCAGCTTGTCCAGTGAATCAGAAATTAAAGGGAGGGCTGGGCTTTGTCAATCTGTAGGTCATAGTTCTTTCCCACTCTTGAATCAGGACTGGCAGTGGTGACTCACACTAGCAAGTTTTTGGGGGACAGGGGTGGCCATTGATGCTGCCTGGAGTGTAGTGGGGCTTTTGAAGTCCCCACTAACCTAATGTTAGCCATGACTATTTAGACACCCACTCCTCTTGAGTTGGGGATATTCTATTTGGTAGAGAGGGGCCTTGAGACAGAGATTCTTGTCACTCTGTAGATCAGGCTGGCCTCAAACTCACAAAGATGAGTTGGAGGACATTTTTATCCACTGTACAGTTATCCCTATATGTGGTTGCCATCACTTCTGAGCAAGGAAGCAGGCTCACAGACTCTTGAGTGTCAAACACAAGTGCCTCTCACTGGTTTTTTCCTGTCTAGGTAGTGACCATTTATTGATGGGAGGTAGATGCTAATTTACTTTTAGTAGTTAACTCTCATTCCACACATGTTTATACAATCCAGCATAGAGGCCTGAATGGTGCATGTATCTGCATCTCCTCTTCCCAAAGGAACATGAAGGGAAGCTAGGCCTTGATTCACCCTGGGAATATCCCAAGGTATATGTAGCAGAAGAAGAGAAGCATGGCATCATTTGAAATGTGTGGAGTCAGATTCAAAAATTGTAAGCAGAAAGTGTGATACCCTTGGGCTGGCTTTGAAAAAAAGATGTACTCAATCTGTCATACACACAATAATAAATCTCCGGAATTTTCTTTTCTTGTGCTGAAGTGTATTTCATTGGTAGAGTCTTGTATGCACCAGGCTCTAGGTTCAGTCCCCCAGTTCTGATTTTGGGTGAGAGTCATGCAAAATAGAATTTGCCAGAATTAGGGCTGGGGGACTAGTTCAGTGGCAGAACCTTTGCCTACTGTCTGTGATGCCCTAAATTTAATTACCAGCATTCAAAAATTCCTAGAACTCTTCTGTTTATAGACACAAATTTATAGCAATTTAAATATATAACTAGTTTTATAATTACAATTTTATATTATTTTTCTGGAATAACATTGGGAGATTTTTGTGAAAATTAAAAGCCCCCCCTTTTTTTGAGACGGGGTTTCTCTGTGTAGCCCTAGCTTTCCTGAAACAGGCTGGCCTCGAACTCACAGAGCTCTGCCTGCCTCTACCCTCTAAGTGCTGGGATTAAAGGTGTGCACCACCGTTGTCCTGTGAAAATTAAATGGTCATGCGGCTACAATCTCAGCACCTGTTAAGAGAGACAGGAGATCGAGTCTGGAGAAATCTTGGGAGCTTGCGAGTCAGCTTGTCTGGCATATGCAGAGGAAAAAACAAGAGAGCCTTCCTCAAACAAGATGGAAGGCAGTGCCTGATGTTTGAGGTGATCTCTGACTTCTACCTGTGCTTCATGGCAGGTGTGCATCTGTATTTACACACATGGGTGCACACGTATGGGCACGTACACGCACATACACAAGTTTAAAAATACTCATTTTAATTTTATGTGTATAATTGTTTTTGTTTGCAGGTATGTATGGGGACCACATGTGTGCCTAGTGCCCAAGGAAGTCACAAGAGAAGTCAAATCTCCCGAAACTGCTTACAGAGAGCTGTGAACTGCCTTCTAGGGGCTAGAAACTGAACCCTCAGTCCTTTGTAAAAGCGTTAAGTTCAGAGCTGGAGAGATGGCTCAGTGGTTTAGAGCTCACCCTGCTCTTCTGGGGAACCAATGTTTGATTCCCAGCACCCACAACACGTAACTCACAATCACTTGTAACCCAGCTCCAGGGGGATCCAATACCTCTGGCTTCTGGGAGTACTCATGCACACACACACACACACACACACACACACACACACACACTAAAAAAAAAAGAGCAGCAAGTACACTTAACCACTGAGCTATCTCCCTTGAGTCCCCAGTAACAACTTAACCTTTTGTTTTATTTTGAGACAGTGTCTCAGGATACATCCATGGCTGCTGGTCTGGAACTCAGATATCTGATTGCTTCTCCCTCCCAAGTGCTGAAATTAATGGCATGTGCTAGCATGCCTGGATCCAAAAAAAAAAATTTTTTTTTAAAAATATAATTTGAAAGTGTGCTTGGTGATGTAAGCCTGTAACAACATCAGCACTTAGGAGAGAGGGGCAGGGGGTCAGAAGTTCCAGATCAACCTTGGCTACATATCAAGTTTGGAGCGAGGCCATGAGACCCTGTCTCAAAAGAAAAGGGAAGTAAAAGGCGACTTCTTGAGCTTTGGAAGTAAAGGTTATGCTGCACGTAATTCTTCCTCTTCTCGAATTTTCTTTTTCATGGTTTTAATTATCCATCTTCTCGTACGTCCACCATCAAAAATATTAACTGAAAAATTTTCAGAAATAAGTAATTTGTAAGTGTGAAATTCTATGCTGTTGTGCCCCGATGAAGTCATTCCTAGTGCTGCTGTATTCGGTCCAGATTCTGAATCATCCCTTTGTCCAGGGAGTCCACGGTCTATACATTATCCGCCATTTAGTCACTTAGCCATCTCAGTTTTAAGATGAGCTGTGGTGTGGCAGGGCTGGAGTTCAAATGACGTATATTATAATTAATAATAGCTCTGGAGAGCAGGAGTGATAATGCTTATGATTTAGACGAGCCGCAAAGAAGCTATAGAGTGCTTCCCTTAAGTTAAACTCCAAAAGGTATTGACGTACTATAAAAAAGATTAATATATAAAAAGATTAGAGAGAGAACAAGTCCTCTATCTGGTTTTTAAAATTTAATTGTGTTATTTTTAAAATTATGCATATGTGTGAGTGAGTGAGTGTGTGTGTGTGTGTGTGTTTGGGGGGGGAGCTTGTGCACAAATCAAAGACATTGTTGGTTCCCCTGAAGCTGAAGTCAAAGCGGTTGTAAGTTGCCCAGCATGGGTACTGGAAATCAAACTCAGGTTCTCTGGGAGAAGAGTCCTTGGCCTTACCCACTGAGCTATCTCTCCAGCCCTATCTACATAGTTTTGAAGGAAGAGAAAGAAAATTGGTCTAGGTTTGCTTTTCTATCTCTAACTTCAAAATTCCTAGCCAGCATGTACAATGCATAGTGTTCAGCTGAGATAGAAAAGGCACTGCATTTGTGCACGTGGAGAAGGAAACCACAGCATCTCTAGTGTTAGTATTATTTGTGGTCTCAGGCACCAGCTGGAAGGCTTGGAACAGATCACCCATGAAGGCGACTCCTGTATCGAGCTGTAGGGAAAGGTTAGAATGAATTTCATGTACCTGTTTAATAATTTGGTTCCTTATGGTCTCTGTAGTTAACTCCATTCTACAGACGACTGCATAATGTCGGTTATAGCCACACAGGTATATTGGTGTGCAAAAATGAAAGTCAATGCCAGGATCTCAAGAATGATTTGCCAAAGAGTCATTCTAAGGAAAGAGCAAATTATTAAAAGGAGCCTAAAAATAAGCTTTCTGTACCTGAGAGAAAATAAACTATCAAGAAATTAAAATGAAATTAAAATATTCTCTTATAGACACTCAGAAAGATATTAAAATACATTTTAACATGTTGAAATCAAGGAAAGGGGTATTTGTGACTCAGTTTCTTCCATATTCATTAACTATTATTAAAAGTTTCACTAAAATGATCTCTTGAAAGAAATAGTTCTCTAAGTTAGTGTCATCAGGAGTAGTGGCACATGCCCGCAACTCAGCTCTTAGGAGTCAGAGGAAGGAGCAGCAAGGTCAAGTTCTTGTTTTGATGTAGCCCTGACTGTCCTGGAACTTGGTATGTTCACCAGGCTACCCTGGAACTCACAGAGATCTGCCTGTCTCTACCTCTGGAGCGCTGGGCAGGATGAAAGGTGTGTGTGCCTCAACATCTGGCTTCAAAGTTTTCTTGCCTCCATTTTGAGTTGAAGCAAGCTTAGGTTACATGAGATCTTGTTACAAAAAACTGAGGCTTTTTAAAATTAATTTTATTGAGCTATACATTTTCTCTGCTCCCCTCCCTGCCTCTTTCTTCCCCTTCTGCGCTCTCCCATGGTCCCCATGCTCCCAATTTTACTCAGGAGATCTTGTCTTTTTCTACTTCCCATGTAGATTAGATCCACGTATGTCTTTCTTAGAGTCCTCATTGTTGTCTAGGTTCTCTGGGGTTGTGAATTGTAGGCTGGTGTTCTTTGCTTTATGTCTAAAAGACACTTATGAGGGAGTACATATGACATTTGTCTTTCTGGGTCTGGGTTAACTCACTCAATATGATGTTTTCTAGATCCATCCATTTGCCTGCAAATTTCAAGATGTCATTATTTTTTTCTGCTGTGTAGTACTCCATTATGTAAATGTACCACATTTTCCTTATCCATTCTTGGGTCAAGGGGCATTTAGGTTGTTTCCAGGTTCTGGCAATGCTGCTACATAGTTGAGCACATGTCCTTGTGGCATGATTGAGCATTCTTTGGATATATACCCAAAAGTGGTATTGCTGGGTCTTGAGGAAGGTGGTTTCCTAATTTTCTGAGAAAAGCCATACTGATATCCAAAGGGGTTGTTCCAATTTGCACTCCCACCATCCTCTCCAGCATAAGTAAAAAAAAATTAAATTTTTTATAGGCTTTAGTTTGACAAATTTCACATTTTTATTGATTAGAGATTTAGTAAATTGATACAATTTGCTCAAATTGATATCCTCATGCTTAAATTGTTGAATCCACTGTTATAAATGAGCTCAAAGCCACAATTAAAGAGGCTGTTTTCCAGGAAAACAGTCCAAAGAGGAGGGTTATTATTAATAATTATTATTGAGACAGGGTTGTTCTATGTAGCTCTGGCTATACTGAAAGTTGCTATATGGACCAGGCTGGCTTGAAGTTCACAAAGATCTGCCTGCCCCTGCCTCCAGAGTGCTGGGATTAAAGGTGTGTGCTATCAAGATTGGCAGGAGTTATTTATGATCAATAATTTATTTTGCCATAAGGTCATAAAACGGATGTATTAATCTTTGCATAAATGCAGAGTTAAACATAATTGAGTCATAAAAAAAATCCAGTCCAAAATTTTGAAAACCTGTAAGGACTTAAAAGGAGAGTCAACCTAAGGAAGCGAAATTCTATAGACTTTAGCTGAGCCAAGTTCGTGAGTGGTGCATTTTTTTAGCAAGGCGAATTGTTCCTTGGGCTGTCAACATTGTGTCGTCAGCATTTGGGGATGCAAATAAAGGAGATCTAGTTCCCCATGGCCAAGCTCTGGCCCCTAGCAACCTCAGAAGTTCCCCTAGGGTTTTGGGGACCTTGACTCAGACTGACCCAGTATTCATGGCCTTGGCATTCAAGAGAATTCCAGGACTGAACAGTGTCTGAAGAAAGCTAAAGCTCTTGTATGATAGACTTCACTGTGAGGGTCAGGAGACAGGGCTGGGAACTGCAGGATAGCTGAGAGCGCGGGCGTGGGCTGCTCAGAGACCACCACAGCAGACAACAGTTGTATATGAAATTTTGGTGGGGTTTGAAGTTAGTATTTTATTGCTGGATGGTTCCTGGAGGCACTTGGTGGTGTTACAATCCATAAGAAAAAGTTTGCCTACAGGGATGTTGGATATCTTTACTCTAAGCAGTTTTGCTTGAGATTCTCTGGCGAAGTCTGGGAAAAGGATCGGGCCTTAATACTTTAACATAAAACATGTATGTGTGAAAGGAATGTTAACTCTATCTAGTTCAGCATCTTATCTTGCTTCTCACCTGGTGACATATTTTTTTTTCTTTTCCTTTTTGATAGTTTCATTGTGTAGCCCTGGCTGTCCTGGAACTTACCATGCATCCCGGCTGGCTTCAAAACTCACAGAGATCTGCCTGTTTCTGCTGCCTAAGGGCTGGCGTTAATGCCTGGGACGAGGGGTTCTTTCCCCCTTTGCATCCTCCAAATGTCCTGTCTATCCAACCTCAGGATGGTCACAATTACGTTCTGACTTCAGAGTTCAAACTTCTTTTCTTCTTCTAAGTTTCCCTCCTAGAATAAAGTCCTTGGAAACTTTATACAGAAAAAAAAAAAAAAAACCCAAGGGAGAAAATGCAGAAAAATTTCCTGTCAAAGTGGGATTTGAAAGGGAAGACAGAAGAATACTTGTGAACATAACGTATTATAAGGGAAAGCATAACTCATATAGCTCATAACTCATAGCTGGTTTTGAGACACTAAATAAAAGAGATTGTAGAACCAGATTTCCCCCCAAACAATGGAAGGCACATTGAAAAGCCATCAAGTTAATAGTATGGAGTCTTAAAACGAGCCTTCAAATACGGCAGAATGTTTGTACCGGCACAGTCCTTTTCTCTTTTGAAAGGCATTACACACCATTATCCTTTAATATTCGCAGCGGCCCTGTGAAAAATGCAGAGTCCTCTTGGTCCACAGAGGGCAAGGCAGACGCTGGGACCCGCCCAGCTCAGGCCACCACAGGACTTCGGTGAGATCCTTGCAAGATTAGAGTAGCGTCCGGCAACTCAGTTGATTCCAGCTTCCGGGATCCGGTGGCCAATTTGCTCACTGGCTGCAAGGGAGTGCCAGGCTCTTTGGGTTAGGGAATGCGGTAAGGTGGTCAAATCACCACCTGTTAAGGGGCGTCAGAGCGAATCGGGCTTGGATCCCCAAACCTTCTCTCATTGAGCATGACCTTTGGATAGCGTTTTAATAGCTTTCTCAGCTTTCACAAGAATCGCATATCAGATCTCCTACATAGCAGATATTTACATTACGATTCACAGCAATAGCAAAATTACAATTATGACGTAGCAACAAAAATAATGTTATGGTTGGGGGTCACCACACTATGCGGAGCTGCATTAAACGGGTTGCAGCATTAGGCAGGTTGAGAACCACTTGATGTATATTGACAATTGAACAAATGACTGCTTGGGTCACACTAAGCATTCGTGAACTGGCAGCTCCAAATACCTAAGCTTCAGAACACTCAGGAAACTACCTATGCGGGTTAGGCAGTCTTCATCTGCAAAATGGGTGCAGCGCAGCCCGCAGTTTTCAAGTAGCAACCATTACTTTGCAAACAAAATTACAATCAATCCCCTTTCCCCATTCTTTACGGCACTTGCTTCCACAAGGTTGACTTGGAGGAGAGGCTCAGAAGCAGAGAAATGCGAGAGGGGTAGGAGAGTGAGAGGCAGGACAATCTCGCGCGGCTGGTAACAGCTCGGGTTCCAGTCGCACCCAGGACGATCGCCCGCGCCCACAGCACGGAGGATGCCTTCGTCCGAAGCCGGCAGGCAGGCTCAGGGAATCTGGCGAAGGGTGCTGGGAAAGGGTACCGGGAAGGGGGGGCGGGGCCCGGGGCGGGCCTATGGGGGCTCGGGGCGGGGCCCATGGCTTGAGGGCGGGGCTACGGGCGGGGTCCGACAGAGTTTCTCTGCTGCGCGCGCCACGTCTCCCTCAGCGAGCTAGTGAAGGAACGGGCCGGGGAGGGACGAGCCGCGCGGGGCGGAAACTAGCTCCTCTCGCGAGAGTTGGCGACGGCCGCGGCGGCGGCGGCGGCGTGTCCGTGAGAGCGGCGTGGGGGCGGGGAGGAGAGGCGGCGGCGACGGCGGCGGCGACGGCGGTGGCGTCCGAGCTACGCCACACGGGGCCGGGGCGCCGGGAGCCGGAGAGCAGCGCGGGGTCGTGGTGGCGGCGGCGGCGGTGAGGGGAGCGCGGCGGAGGAGGCGGAGCTATGGCGGGCCAGCAGTTCCAGTACGATGACAGCGGGAACACCTTCTTCTACTTCCTCACCTCCTTCGTGGGGCTCATCGTGATCCCCGCCACCTACTACCTCTGGCCGCGAGACCAGAATGCGGGTGAGTCCCGTCGGCGGTCCCGCTCGGGCGCGCTCCGGGCAGCCGCTCCTCTCCTGGCCGTGCCGTCCCGCCCGCAGGCGCTGCCCGGTGTCCCGGTGACGCCGCCCGCGCGGCCCGGCCTGAGGCCCCGCCGTGCGCGGGGCCCGAGCTCGCCGGCGATTTCCGGGGCCGCTCGCCCGCCTGCCCGCCTGCGTGGTCCCCGGGAGTTTGGCTCGGACCCGCTCCGCGTGGTTCTGGAAGTCCCTTGCCTTCTGCCTCTTTGTCTTCCCCGCCTCTGCCCGTGCTGGGTGTTCTTTCCGGAGCTAGCGGCTCGGGCTGGGGAGGATAGGGATCGGGGGGAGGGCGGGAGAAGAGTTGGCAGACGAGGAAACGGAGTGCGGGCACAACTCCGCGACCTCCGCTCCCGCCACCCTTCTTGCCTCTCATCCCGGTGTCGCGGCTGCAGCTGCTGTGACAGAGGTTTGGGGGCACCCCTGAGCTGGGTGGCATGTTTGGGACTTCCAAGTGAGCTCACCAGCCACCCACCCCTGTCACTTCCTCCCGTTTGCTTTTTTCATTTGTTCACTCACGTCGTGGGGGCTGGAAGCGCTGCCGTTATTCCTTTTATCAAAGCCCAAATAGGTTTCTCCCCGCTTGCTTTCCTTTTCTCTGTGGAGTTTCCTGTTGGCCACGGGAAAGTGCAAGTAGGAAGGATTAAACTCGGTTCATTGATCGGAGGAGGTAGTTGTGGGGTCGCTAGCCATTTGCTTTTAGTTCTTGAGCCTTTTCACATTTAACATCCGTGGCAGAACGCAAGCTAAAGTCATTTCTCGGAATGTTAGGTGTATTCTGAAAGTGAGGTTGGATTCTGTGTTTACTAAGACATATGGCACGGGATATTCTTAAAGCTGACGGCAGCAACTGCCAACTCCTAATGGGTTTTTTTCTGGTGGTGGTAGCCCTAATTAGTAGGTTTGGGGTATAACAGCAGCGCTGAGGGCAAGCTTTCTGTGTCTGCTAAGTTGCTTTTAGGTTGGGTGTGGTGATCTAGGTTGTGTACTGTACCTGGTTACCAGTGAAGCTCAGAACTTGTTACACTTTGATGAGGGAACCCAGTGTCCTATAAAATTAGTTATGCAATGGAACTAAAGTAAATTTCGGATAAAGGGTAAGCAAGGATTATATCTCTGTTGTGTCTTTGACAGTAAGTTTGAGTATCCATTACATGCAACAATATAACCAAAGTTACCTTGGTTTCTCATTCAGGGCTGGCTTATGAAATTGCATTTCGGACTCTTTTGTGTTCGGTGTTTCTAAGTGCATTGAGATAGTACGGCGTTTTGGACGGTGGTGTACATACATATTTTTGGTGTCCTAATACAGAAACGGTTTTTCTTGACTTGCACGCCCAAGCCATTCCTTGAGTATTTCAAGTTAAAGGGATCTATGCCCAGTGTGGTGGCTCACAAATACTGTCCCAGGCCTTGAGAGGTGGAGGCAAGGTGATTCAGAGTTCAAGGCCACTGGTGCCTGCTACTTCGTGATTTCAGAGCCAGCCTGGCAACGTGAGTCCTTGCAAGCTGGTAAAGGCCCTTCCTTGTCCCAAAGTCTGACAACTTGATTCTGGACCTGGGACAAAAGGGAGGAAGGGAAAAACTGACTCTTGAGACTAGTCCTCTATCCTCCATAGGAGGGCTATAGGTACCCGCCCATACTGTGTAACTAAAAAAAAAAAAAAAAAAAAAAAAAAAAGAAACAAAACAACAAAGAGGAGGTATGCTTTTCATTATTGTATCTTATGTTCATTTACCACCTACTTGTCTGTGATTGGTTGTGTAGAAGACAAAGGCATTGACATAGTAGGTAGAATGGTTGAATATTACCAGGAGCTGCTCTGATTTCAGAAACTCCTCTCTGTGGAATTAAGACCTTGCATGTGTTTTTGAAAATTGAAAGTGTCGAGCCAGCTAGTTCCAGAACAGGCACCAAAGCTACAGAGTAGCCCTGTCTCCAAAACCCAAAAAACCAAAAAATAAAAAAGAAAGAAAATTGAAAGTGATTTTTTTAAAAAAATGATAATTTTGGGCTACAAAATTTGTTTGATAGCATATACAATACGTACTGGTATCCCTTTCATTAGAGGAGGGCCTTTGGAGAATGCTAGTAGTATCGATGAAAGGAATTAATTTTGACAGATAAATCTTGACCCTCCAGTATTAGTTTTAAAAATCTTTCAAGTATAGTGAGGAACTTGATATGGTGGTGGATGCCTTTAATCTCAAATATGTGGGAAGCACAGGCAGGTAGAACTCTTGACAGTTAAAGGTTACACAGTGAAGGACTTGTCTTAAACCTAACCAAAAAAAATGCAGTGAGGTAGAACTGTTAGTGTTGCCCTCAGTTTTCTGGAGACCCTGGAGGTTAGGTAAGTTTCCTGTAGGGCAGATGCAGCATTAGAACACTGTTCCTTCAAAACCCTTTGTTTCCTTATTGTTAGATTAAAAAGATACATCATAAACTCTGTTGTAACTTCACACCTGGCGCTCTGCTTCCGGTGTGCCTTAGTAAATATACACCTGTTGATGTATTTGTTTGATCTTGCCCCAAATTCATTATGGGAATGAGGAAGGATGCTTCAGTGCTATTCTAATCATTAAGAGACTTGTTGGTTGTCACTTGCTTTTTCCTGGATTACTGTTACTTATATTGTTTCTTTAGAACTACAGTGTTAGTAAAATGATGCTTTCATTACTATGACCCCTCCCTCCAGTCCAGTTGCAAGGTCTTGAATATCAAAACTCTTGAATCACAGGTTCATCCAAAACCCCTGAAAAAGAAAATTTTCAAACATGTTCGTTACAAAATAAGTTGCTCATTTGTTGTTGTATGGTTTTATGGTGTTATGCTTTTATAGATTTGCATGATCATTAGAAAACAATCTTGTTTTCCTTTTGGAATATTAATTTCTTTGACTTTTAGTAATGTGTGTACGTGTTTTTTAAATTGCACTTTCATTTATTTTGTGTGTATGTTTGTAGGCAGAGGAAAACTTCTGGGAGTCAGTTTTCTTCTACCCTATGGATGATCTAAGGATTGAATGAAGATTGTCTGGGATGGCTGCAAGTACCTTTACCTCCAGAAACCTCATCCTCCCTCTATGTTAATTGTGTGTGTGTGTGTGTGTGTGTGTGTGTGTGTGTGTGTGTATGTGTGTGTGTGTGTGTGTGTGTGTGTGTGTGTTCCAGACTAGTTCTCGATGTAGCTGTCCTGGAACTTACCCTATAGATCAGGCTGGCCTTGAATTCCGAGATCATCTCCTTCTGCCTCCCAAGTGCTTGTACTGTCGTTGCTTGGCTCCATGTTAATTCTTTAAAAATTTGAAGTATACAAGTTTCAAAGTTCACAGTTGTTTATGCTTGGCTTTCTTGGAATTACTGAGTTCTTGAGTATATTGTAAAATGTAGTGCCGTTTCACAGATTGTGAAATTTAGGGTTTGGGAAAATAGAAATAGCTAGTCCTCACCGTATTTGGTATGCTAATTGACTTACTTTCTAAACATTATTAGTGGAATCTTTTTCCATGATTTTAGTCTTTTGTGTTGGGCTAAGTATACTACGTAATTCATACCCCTTTTAGTAGTAAAAGGTCTTCTTGGCTGTTTGAAAATTGGCTAATAAAATGGATCTACATGAAAAAGTAATGACATGGACAGTTTAGATTTCCTTGTAACAGTGGTTCTTAGTAGAGGCTACAAGTAAAAATTACTCAGAGCTTATACACACAGGTGTCCCTAGAGACTCATCTAATCAGTCTGAAGTGAGTGCTACATGTTGCTATTTTATAACAAAAGGTCTAAATGCAGGTAAGTTTGAGAGGGCTGCTTAGAGAACCTTATTGGAATGGCATTTGTTGACATTATCCTGGATGGTAGTTTATTTGTTTTGGGTATGTGCTTTTTGCTAAAAAGCAACCCCTCCCAAACTAACCAACCAACCAAACAAACAAAAAACAGAACAGAAAACCAGAAATTAGAACCAGAGAGTTGGCACAGTGGGTAAAAGCACTTTCTTGATAAACCTGAACACCTCAGTTTGATCCTGGACCTTGATTCTGAGAGAATCAAGACTTATTTATCCTTTAACCTTCCACACAGACATTGGCATGCATACACACCACTACCACCATTAAAAAAAATGTGTCGTAGCCTTTTTGATTTAGAATTACTTCTAAAACAGCACTTAATAAAGTTCTGGAAGTCGAAATTAATTTTTCAGGACAACTCAAATTTTGTTTTTGATTTATGTGTATGAGTGTTTTACCTACATGTCTTGTAGGTATACCATATGAGTGTCTATTGCCTGAGGGATCAGAAGATGGTATCAGATTCCTTGGACGTCATGATCTAGAGTTATGTATGGCTGTGAGCCACCACAGAACTTAGGTTCTCTGTGAGAACAGCAAGCATTCCCTTAACTTCTGAGCCATTCTTCCATTCCATTATTCCCAAAGACAACTTTAAATGAAGTTTATAACCAGTTTATTGTGGTTACCATTATGCTGTGATTGGAGTCTTTAGTATTTTAGACATTCTCAAGATTCTGAAATAGTTACCTCAGCCACTTCCTATCTTTGTTTTTTCATAAATACTGTACTGTTACTTTGTGTGCACTGTCCTCTTTGTTCTTTCTGGTTTAGGTTTTTTTTTTTTAAATTAAATAATTAAATAAATTTCTTTTGGCATCCCAGTTGCTGTTATCAATGGCATGTGCCACCACTCATGCCTATTTATTTATTTTTTTAAAAAAATGTATTTTGTTATTTTTTTAATGGTGTGTATGTTTGTGTGTATGTATGTTGTTGGGGAGGGTAGTATGTATATGTGAATGTGAGTTAGTTCCTGTGGAGTCCAGAAGGTTCAGAAGGTTTCAGGTTCCCCTAGAGCAGGATTTACCAGGTAGTGGCGAGTTGGCCGGTCTGGGTGATGGGAACCAAACAGAGGTCCTCTGGAAGAGCGCAAATACTCTTTACTGCTGTGCCATCTTTCCAGCCCCAGTGTTTGTTGAGTTTTTGATTCCTTGACCCTTTTCAAAACTGCCTGATTTTGAAATCTGGATTGGCAGATTCCTGTACTTTTAGTAGGCAGGTCATCTGTAAAATAGAGACATAGAAGTCTCTTTTTACAGAATTAGAGTGGAGATTAAACTGGACTTTATGTTAAGTGTGTAGAACGTGTCTGAAATGCAGTGTACTGTTAGCGTACATTGTTTGATTTGCTACTTAACTCCTCAGGTTTCTGTTTTTATTTGAAGAGTTTAGTTGAAATGTTTTAAAAATTAATTTTATTTGCTTGTATTCTCTCAAGTAGTATTTAAGTCAATCACTCATATTTGAGGATATGCGTAGGTATCTGTTTTTGTCATTTAGCACTGTAATAGGAAAGTCCTACTTTAAAAAGTTTTAAGCTCTAGTCTAGTCTCTGTTTTAGTTTACTCTGGACTCCAAGCTTTATTTCTAGGGATGAAAATAATAACTTGCCATAAGGAATCAAGAAGTGTCATGAGGCTGGCTTGTGGTGCCTACCTGCCTTTGGGAGGCTGAGGCAAGAGATTATAAATTGCAGGTCATTCTGGACTACTTAGTGAGACTTATCTCAAAAACAGAAAACTCCAAACCAACCAGGCCTCCTAAGAATGGTTTTTAGAAAGAAAAAAGGTACACGTAAAATTCCTATAGAACTACAATGGAAATTTCTACATTTGGTAAATAATGTTTTCAGTTCTTCTAGATGATATTTTTTTCCCTAGCCTCTGCGTGGGTTTTTTTTTTTTTTTTTCCCGTTAAGCTGCAAATACCCAGTGCAGAAAAGCACAAAGGGGGCAGGAGAAATGGCTTTGCTAGTACCGGCTGCCAAGCCTGAATGCTTGGATTCCATATTTGGATCCCAAATGATAGCAGGAGAACTGACTCCTGTAAGTTATCCACATATGCACCATGGTGTACACACACACACACACACACACACACACACACACACACCAATAAAAATTTTAAAAGGGACAGTTCTTGCAGAAGATTCCAATTCAGCTTCTAGCATCTATAAACCACACCTAACTAGCTCCAGAGGATCCAACACCCTCTTCTGGCCTCAGTGTGTACCTGCATAAATGAAAAAATGAATGAGGACATGACCCTCATCCATATGGCAGAGGATAAGGTTTATTGTAGACATAGGGGAGAGCTTAGTCACAGACACCTGGAAGGGTCCAGACTGAACCCAACCAGGGGTGGAAGTAGTGAGAGAGAAAGAGAAGAGAGGAGGGGGCTTAAGAGAGGCGCCTAGGACCAAGTGCCTAAGAGAATGCATTAGCCAAAATGGCTGGGTTATGTAGGAATCAGAGAAGCTGGGGGACGGGCAGCCCAGCATTGGGCTGGAGAGTTTAGGATAGGGGGTAGGGTATGTCTGCCAGGATGGCTCTGTAACAGGTACTGGTGATGCTGAGAGAGGCTGGAGGACATTATCCAATTTGCTATGTTAATAAACACCTCAGTTAGCCATTGGTTGAGTTTGAGACCTAACACTGTATATATATCCCCCCCATAACAAAATATTTCTTTAAAAACTGAAAAGCATGAAGGAATGAACAGAAGTTGATTTTTTTTCTTATAGGTAATGATTTTGTTTTATTTAAACTAAACCCTCCCATTGAACATTTTTCTTGCTATGCCCCATATATTTTGGTATATCATGTTTTTATTTTCATTCTTCTTTCAATTGTTCTGGGTTCTTTGATTTGTTGAGTTGATGTTCACACTTCTATAAATTTTACTTCTTTGTAATTTTACTTGCCATTGATTTTTAATGTCATCCCATGTAGTCAGAGGAAAGATAATGTGATAATTTGTGGTCTAACCTATGGCCATCCCATAAAATCTCTGTACTGGAAGACATCTGGATGTTTCTGATGTTGGGGGTAGTGTTTTGTGTATGACTGGGAGAACTGGTTGGTAGTTGGTTTTTACATTGGGTCCTCTATTTGTATATACAGTAGGCTACTCCAGAAACACCAGAAGAGTAACTTGCTCCAGAGGATTGTAGTAGTGCCTAAGGCCAAAATTGACAAGTTAATCACAGTTTAATTTGAAGCCATCCTTCAAAAGATGTAAGCCTTCAAAACAGTTGTATAAGACAGATTCTGCTAGTGTGGTTGTTGTCTAGGTGTGGAAGACATATTCTCCATGCTTCTCTTTTCTTCTTGAATTTTTTTGTGAAGGTTTTTAGATTGTCTTACTTGGGGCAGTCCTCACTTGCCCCTCTACGTGGACTTAAGGAACTACAGCATTTTTCATCTCAGTTGTTTATTAGCTTTAAGGCAATGTGTACATAATGCTCTTTAAATATACTTGGAGGAAATTTAAATATTATCTTTATGACAAAACTGAGACCTCAAGTAGGTATTCAACTTGCCTCAAGTCATCAGGTTTAAGATTGGATGTTGGACCCAAATTAGCTAAAGCTTCTTTTTTAGCTGCTGCTTTGTACTCCTTTCTGTAATTAAGTAAATATTGCATAGTATTATAATATCAAAACAGCAACTGGAAGGTGCTGAAGGAGAGCAAGAATAGTTTTATTTTGGGGCTTGTGTGTTTCATGCAGAGAAGGTGATTTAAGATGCTTCTTGAAAAGAAGAAAGGTGTTGACAGAGGGTTTTCTGTCCTTCCTGGTCCCACAGCCATTCAATCCCAGAGAAACACACAGAGGTCTACATTAATCATAAACTGGTTGGCCTATTAGCTCAGGCTTCTTATTAACTCCTACTTCCTACATTAACCCATAATTCTTGTCTGTGTCAGCCATGTGGCTTGGTTCCTTTTATCTATGAGGCATTCTCATCTTCCTTCCTCTTGTATCTGAGTGACATCTGCAGACTTACCTTTCCTCTTCCCAGAATTCTGCTGCTCTGGTTGCCCTGCCTATACTTCCTGCCTGGCTACTGGCCAATCAGCATTTTATTAAAATACAACTAACAAATCTTGATGGTACAAGACCATTGTCCCACAACACTTCCGTCCCCCTTCCCCTTTTCAGGACAAGAACTCTAAATCTAATCTCCTTTGTTTAGCTTTTTTTTTTTGGACCATTATCCATAACAACTTGTAACCAACACTCTAAACAAAGACAAGCATCCATAATCCATTTTTTGGGGAATGTGGGCATAATTTTCCAGGATACTTCCTGCTGATTGGGGGCGCTGATCATCTTATGGGGTGTAATTAATTATTCAGCCACAGATAAGGCTGCACTTCTGGGTTCTAAAGGCAAGCATGTGCACATGGGCCCTTGGGTGAAATGCCTGAATGTTAAAGGGCCCCCGTGTGATCCATGTGCACACATGCATGGTTACATCCATGTATGACTCAGCTAAACCCTTGCGTGCATTTGTGAGTTTCATAATCTGCATCATCAGCATGTGACATAGTCACGGCAACCCCCTGTGTGCATGTGCTAGGCAGTTTTTAAAAGCTGGATGTGCCATCCCTGTATGCACCCCCTCTAATAAACTCCTAAGCGGGTTTGTGCATGTTCTGTTTCCTTCTCTCACACCAGGTAATTTCATGGGGACCTAAAGAAAATTAAGAATTATGGTCAAGTCCTGACTGAGAGGCCTGATCATCTCAGCCAGTAGTCTTGAGGTTGTTGTGGATGTAGAACTCAGAAATCTGGGCCATCTGTTCCTATTGGAGATTTTTAAGGCCTCTTCTTTGATCAAACCTGATTTTTCTTAACCCAGAATGAATTCATACCCTCTCATTTCCTGTGGAAACAAAAGCAAAACCTCTGTTCCAAAGTAACATATCTTTTGACTTAAATTTTGAAGTCAAGGCATTTTCAAAATATATATGTTGGATTAATCCAGCAGCATTTATAATCAAATGTCTTTTTAGCAGCTTTTGCTTCTTCTGAAGCCATCAAACAATTTAAAGACAACACAATAACATACAGTATCCAGATTCTCTGTGTATTTTTCATCTTTATGTGGCTTTATTTTACCCTCTATTT
>NW_026068065.1:1348935-1427571 GCF_014885135.2 Alexandromys fortis | reverse complement strand
GTGGAGGTATTACACTCGTAATCTCAGCGCTTGGGAAGAGCAGGCAGGAGATGAGGAGTTCAAGGCCAATCTCGGCTCTAAAGCAAATTTGAGGTAGCCTGGGCTACGGGAAACCCCATCTCAAAGAAGCAAAAAAAAAAAAAAAAAAAAAAAAAGCTGAGTCAGGAAGCCTTTCTTAAATGAGATGTGCTTGTCTCTAGCAAACAGAGCCCATCTGAGAAAATGCTGCTACTAAGAAGCTGTGCTTAACTCTGTTCTTTTGTGTCTAGAATTACTTCCCAAGCTCTCTCAGGTTTTATGTGGATGTAGTTGTCCACATTGGACGGCATTTGTTGACCGAGGTTTCTGTAAGTAGGGGAACACTGCAAAAAAGCATGTAAGTAAATGGCAGATTTGAAATTTAATTGGCTCGGGCCAAGCAAACCATTTTGAGAAGCTTAGTTTTTGTCCTGTTACTAACCTAGGAAGCAACAGAGCAATGACATCTGGCTGGTTTTGCTTTTTTGAATGTAGTGGAGAATAGTTTAGAAGTTGGGAAACTATATGGAACTGAGAGTCTATCTTATCTCATTTTATTGAGATGTTAGACTATAGAAATGTGACTAGATTAAAAAAATTTTGAGATAGCTTGGGCAGTTTATTTCTTATATATTTATTTCCCTTTTCATTGACTTCTGGTCTATTGGAAGTTATTTGATGATCAGCCCAGTTAGTTTGTGAAGTGCATATAGTGAAAAGGATTGGGATGAACATTTTTTAAAAAAAGTCTGTGGGTATTTTACTTGTGTTATGTCTATGTACCTAATGTTATGTCTGTGTACCTAATGGTTGTGTCTGGTGCTTCTGGAAGTCACAAGAGGGCATTGGATTCCCTGGAACTAGAACTATAAATTGTTGTGAGCCACCATTTTTAATTTTTTTTAATTAGAAAAGAACTGGTTGATATTAGGTTTGTGTTTAAAGCAATTGTGAACTGCTGTGTGTGGGTGCTGGAATTGGAACGCAGGTTTTGGTAAAAGGAGCGCACATGTTCCTAACTGGAGCCATCTATCTCTCTAGTCTCTCAAAGCATTGTATTTTGTGAATGTATATACTTAAATAGGGCATATAATCTTTTATTTATTTATTTATTTATTTATTTATTTATTTATTTATTTATTATGTATACAATATTCTGTCAGTGTGTATGCCTGCAGGCCAGAAGAGGGCACCAGACGTCATTACAGATGGTTGTGAGCCACCATGTGGTTGCCGGGAATTGAACTCGGACCTTTGGAAGAGCAGGCAATGCTTTTAACCGCTGAGCCATCTCTCCAGCCCGCATATAATCTTTTTAAGACTTTATATCTTGAAGGGATATTAGAGACAGAAGAACGTGTGATTGTTTAGGAAAAAAATTCTGTGTATTTTATTTTGATTGAAGGGGTTCATTATCAGGTATGTAGTCTATATACACAGAGGAAACCACCTGGGTGAAGGAATTAGGGTACATTCAGGCTTTATAGATGTGACAAACATTGGATTAGTAAGATGTAAAATTATTTTTGTTTAATGGTTAGTTTACATACACACTTTATCTTGGGAGAACCGGGAAAGTTAAAGATTAGTTAATTTTCTCCAATTAAAAAGTTTTAAGATTATGTGTATATGTGTGTGTTTTTGCGTGTATATGAAGGGGTTTTAGGAAGCCAGATGAGGGCGTTTTCTTGGAGCTGAAGTTATAGGTGGTTTTGCACTGCCCAACATAGGTGCTCCAGGGGCGCTCCTGTTTCCCTTTCTCTTTATTATTGAGAGATTTTTATTATGTATCCCTGGTTGGTCTGGAACTCAAGAGACCCACTAGCTTCTGCCACCTGAGTGCTGGGATTAAACCCATGTATCACCAAGCAAGACTGTTTTCCCAGATACTTGTTCTCTAAGTCATACATTTTGTTCACTCACAAAGAAAGTTGTTGTTCGTGCATGTGCGCACGCACGCGAGAGAGAGAGAGAGAGAGAGAGAGAGAGAGAGAGAGAGAGAGAGAGAGCATGTCTAGCCTCCAGACTCTAAAAATTTCCTGTATTTAGCTGGATGGTGATGGTGGATGAGATCTTATTGGTTCAAACCAGAAACACGTGGCTTGAAAGTTGTGGTGGTGCACACCTTTAAATCCAGTATCAGGAGGCAGAAACAGGTGGATCTCTGAGCTTGAGACCAGCCTAGTGTATTGAGCAAGGTCCCAGACAGCCAGAGCTACACAGAGAAACCCTGTCCCAAACAAGCAAGCAGGTAAGCAAGCAAGCAAACACTAACACCACCACAATTTCCTAGGTCTAGTGATGGCTCACAACGCTTTTATGATCTGAATTTGATTCCTGAACCCATATGCTAGAAGGTGAGAACTGAATTCTGCAGGTTGCCTTGGCTTCACATGCATGTTCATGTACCACTCCCTTCCATAAATAAAAGTAAACAAAACAAAAAAACTCAGAAGACAAAAAAAGCCATTTCCCTCATTACCAGACTCCTTATTAATAAGAAATGTTATGCCATTTCTGCCAAGGCCACATTGTTTATTTGAAAATTCTTGTTAGTATTCTTGAAAAAAAAATTTCTTACTTTTTGGAATTGTCATGGATGAAGAAATTTTCTCATACAGATTCTAAATCTTTTCAACCTTCGATTTTTTTTTTTTGGTAATTGACATTAGTAATAGGTACAGAAAACAATAAAATGATGAGTGCAATATGCATAGTCTTGTTTGGGTAACTTGCATGGGGTGTGGGAGGATTAGAATTAGATGCTTGAATTGTTATGTTCAGAGCACTCTAAAGAGTATAAGAGGACTGGAAACAAGCGCTGTGCATGTTAGCTGGATAAAGTATTTCATCTTCTCGTGGTAATAGTGGCATGCTAAAAGTTAGAAAAGTTTTAAATACTTAAATTTGCTTTTCAGATTGATTTTTGTGTTTATGTGTATTGCCTGCTTGTATGTATACACACTGTGTGTGTGCTTGATACCCAGGGAGGGCAGAAGAGAGCCTTGCATTTCTTGGAACTAGAGTTAGAGCTGCTATTATCTCTCTACTTTCTTGGTAATGCCCTTTAATAAAACCAAAACCAAAAAGTTTAAATTTTGTTGAAGTCCAATTAATTTCCTTTTGTTCATTTATATTATTGGGAACATACCTAAGATTCTATTGACAATTTCAAGGTTATACAAGTTTAATCATTTTTTTTTTTTTACTAAGAAAGTTAATGGTTTTAACTCTTTACACTTTTGAATGTTTGGAACTCATTTTTGATTCAAAGTCAGATGAAAAATGAATTTCAAGTTTTTCTGTCATCACTCACCTGCATTGTGTCTCTGGACTTCCCTGTGACCCTAATTCTGAACATGACCCTGTGCAGTGATGCAGACTGCCTGAAATACCGCAATTCATACTCAACTCTTGTAAATGCTGTGTTCTTCACTGTACCTTCAAGTTTTGTGCTTTTATAGGTGCATAATGATTTAGTTGTGGAAAACAAAGACTTTCTTACTGTCATTGCTCAGAATGTTAAGTACAAAATTAGTATATCTTTGGATTGTATTGTTAAAATGCTTTTTAAAGATTTATTTTTATATTTATATATATATGAATGCTTATCTGCATATGTGTATATGCATTTGTGCCTATGGAGGCCAGAAGAGCATCAGATCCTGTGGAACTGGGAATCTGGAGTTTTGGATGTGCATGTTGGAAACTGAATCTCGGTTCTCTGGAAGAGTAGCAAGTTCTCTTTCCTGATAAGCCATCTCTCCAGCCGATAAAATTTATTTTATTTGATTTTTTTGTATATGTTTGTGTGCCTCTACAGAGGCCAAAAGAGGGTGTCTGATCCCCTGGAGCTGGAGTTAAATGTAGTTGTGGGCAGCCTGGTGTGGGTGCATGCTCGAGCAGGAAGGGAAAGCAGGACTCTTAACTACTGAGCCATCTTTTCTGCTCCTAGGACGTTTGAATTTTAAAATCATATTTGGTGAGTTGACTTGAATTTCATTTGAAAAAAAAAAGCATTAAAATTTATTTTAGAATTAGAACAGAATTTCCAATAATTTCAAAAATGTCCTTAAATATACTTATATATTTTGTAGTATGTATTTATGCTAACTAAGTGTAGTTATCAGCCTTGATGATTATAATAATTCAGGATTTCAAGTAACATTGAGAATGCTATATGTCCTGTACTACTAAATTTTCAGCCAAGACTAAAAATAAATAAGCAAAGCCATCTCATTAGTATGCAGATTGCTTTCTTTTAAAAGAAATGGTAAAAATAATATGTATACTAAGAATTATTTTCAGTTTTATGATTTATCAGTAAATGTTTGACAGGTGTACCTATTTTATACACATATACCCAGTGTTGTGTAAAAATTTCTCTGTAAAAGGGTTATGGGTTGATGAAACCTTGCCTCAGTGCCTTGTGAACCCCATTCTTTTCCCAGTTGGAGCTGTACTACTCTCTTCTTGAGTACTCTTTCTCTCCCTTCGCCTTACTGTTTGCTTGGCCTGCAGTACTTTTCTTCTGGGTAGCCACATTGCCTTCGCCTTTGTCCCCATTCTCTTTGCTCAGATGTCATCTTCACAGTGAGCTCATTTTGTCACCCCATGTTCCTCTGCGATATTTACTTGTTTATCCTCCCTCCCTCCCTCTTTCTCCCTCCTTCTTTCTTTCTGTCTCTGTCTCTCTGTCCTGTCTGTCTGTTCTATCTTTCTTTTTCTTTTGTTTATTTGAGACAAGGTTTCTCTATGTAGTCCTGACTGTCCTGAACTTGCTCTGTAGACAAGGTCTACCTGCCTCTGCTTCCTGAATGCTGGGATTAAAGGTATGTGCCACCACTGCCCAACTAATGTTATTTCATTACTCTACTACACTATATAGTGTAAGAAGAGGAGGGTTTTGGGTCTTATGTATTCCAGGAGGACCCCCAACTTTTCCAAGTAGTGGAGGATGACTTTGAACTTCTTATTCTGCTTCTTCCTTCCACTGATCTTCTTGTATGCATCTCAGAAATGCTATTATAGATACACTATTGTGCCAGCTTTATATAGTTTAGAACTTAGGGCCTGTTAGATGCTGTTCAATCATTCTACCAACTGTACTACATGTCTGGACCAAGAGTTGTTGTTGTCCTTGGTGTATCTCCAGTGTTCCGAAGGATCTTGGTACATAGTAGATCTTATTTCTAAGCATTGTTGTATAAAAGAGTTTATAATTTTCTGTGCACATTTATATAATACTTAATATACTCCAGGCAGATGTAAAGAGGAAAGATATTTATTAATGGGTAAGATAGATTTTTCAGTCTTCAACAGCCTTGAGCGTAGAGAAGTCAAAATTAACTTTAATATTGGTTACTTAAGAGTAGTGATTCCTGCCAGTCTGTGATGGTACATACCTTTAATATCAGCATTTGGGAGGCAGAGACAGGTGAATCTCAGTGAGGCTAGCCTAGCCAAAATACATGTTCCAGGGCAGCCAGAGCTACATGGTGAGACCCTATCTCCAAATAAATAAATTAAATTAAATTAAAATAATGGTTGTTCCAGGGTTGGAAAGATGGTTCTCTAGTTAAATATGGTTGGTGTTTTTGCTCAAGTTGGGTTCCTAACACCATATCTAGCAGCTCACAGTCACAGCCACTTGTATTCAGTGCCCAAGGGATCTGACGTCCTCTCCTGACTTCATGGGAGAGGGCTCATGTGCTCATGTACATATCTACACACAAACACACTTAATTAAAAATAGTTTTTTAAAAAATGGTGCTTCATGCTTGCAAGTGGACTTTTAATATGAGGATTCATGGTATTACCAACTATACATGGAAAATATAAAAATTGTGTCTGTCCCAAACATGAATATTCTTCATTGTTTTTTATACAATACTACATTTTTTTCCCTAGTATTTTTGTGTCAGGGTCTCATGTGGCCTAGGCTAAATATTTTGGTGGCAGAAAGTCAAACAGTGTAGCACTGACTGATGATAGCTCCATGGTAGATGTCTGAGTGTGTAATGGAGGAAGGATCCCATCCTGGAACTAGAAGTCAGAGTGACACAGTACCATCTCTTCCTAGAGTGTAAGGGTCTCCTAACAGGCTCCTGCTTCTTAGATTTCATATTACTTTCCGGGATTGCTGCCCTGGAGATCAAGCTTCTGATTCTCCTTCCAAATTTAATTTATTAGCTTGCCTTCCTTTACTCTTCAGCATAAAAATTTTTCACTGTTTTATTTTTAGGGGGTTGAAAAACTTTGCTTCACTTGACTTTATTGGAGATTACATCTAATGAGTTTTTAATTATTTTTTGTCCTAAATTTTATTTAAAAATTCATACAAAACATTCCAGACCAATGTGTCTTTTCTTCTCCTCCCTTTAGTCTTGGTTAATCTGGAAGTAACACAGATAATAGTTCTTTTTGTTACTGGCAACCGTGAGCAACCAGTCTCAGAGATTGCTCTTCAAAAAACAATCAACACCCCCCCCCCCTTCCCCGAAAGTTTCTCTGTAACAGCTCTGGCTGTCCTGAAACGGGCTTTGTAGACATGCTGGCCTGAAACTCACAGATCTGCCTGCCTGTGCCTTCTCAGTGCTGGGATTAAAGGCATGCATCACTACAGCCTGGCCTTCAAATATATTTGGTGCAATATTTCATATACCTTTTGGAGAAAGGCACCTCAGAAGTGACAGTCAACTTGCTCTTGCTCTATTGGATGGTCTCAACCCCTCCAAAATTCCCAACTTTCCTGTTCACTGTCATGCTCTTCTGGAGGAATTGTTTTAGTTTGACAGCACCCATGGTTCTATCTTCTACAGTGTGCTAAGTCAAGGTGAACTTCACAACCTTTCTTTGCCCCCTTTTCACCACAAACTTTTTTCACAGGCACATGGTGGCAGAGGAAACAGAAAGAATTTTATTCTTTTTTTTTAATTATTATTATTATCCCTGCTATGTGAGAAAGGATTTTAGTCTTAAATATTTTGATTTCTTCATATTAATTTTTCACTTTGGAGGTGAAGTTAGGGTAGGTATAAGAGAGTTCATGAGAAGAGGGGCACAGGCATGTTTTAGTTCTTTGAGAATTGTCTGAATAATCTAGGTATTCCTTTATTAGAGGGAGGCAATATAATAAAAGGGTTAAATTTTCAGGCTTGTGAATCTTAACTTTTGCAAAAGTCCCATCTCTATTTCATAGTAGTTATTTGATGTTCTTTAGGAAAGAGCTGTAACTTCGAGCAAGTTATTAAGTTTCTGTGAGCCTCAGTACTTTTTTTTTTTAATAATAGTTACAGCAGTATATATCTACATACTCAATGTTATTTACTTCATTGAAAGTTCTAAATGAAATAATTCATACACTAAATACCGTTGGACCCTAGAGTCCAATCACCAAGGAGGAGTCGCTCCATCCCTCACACCACAGCTGATGTAAAAGCATGAGGATTTTATTAATTCTGTCATGACAGGGTCTTTCAGCATTAGAGGCCAGAAAGACCCCGAATAGCTGGTACAGGCTACTTTTAAAGGAAAAAACCACAGAAGCAAGGGGGTGTCTGGGGATTGTTCTTTAACAATTATGATTGGCTTATTCAAAAGGGTTATTACCAATAATTGGCTGGAGAGTGGTTGCCAGATCAGATGAGGTAAGAGGGAAACATCTGAGGGTCATTTTGCCCCTTTCCTAGGGCCTGAGTCAAAACATCAGTAACTGAGTCAACACCTAAGGGTTATCTTGCCCCTATTTAGGGAGATGGAAAGTTCCCAACATCTTAGTACATAGGTCCTTCGTTCCCAGCGGGGAGGGGAGCACTACTGCTGGGACTGAGAGGGCTCAGAATTGTTTTAAAGTTTTACAATACTAAGTACCTATCATCTACTATGCTTGTAACAGAATATAGGGTGAACAGTATAGACCTTATCTTTGTAATGACGGTTACTTCCTGGGAGTTTTGGGAATGAGTAATTGGCATACTACATGTAAACTATCAAAAAACCACATAATAAGTACTGTGTTCGTTCACAGAAGGCCTTCCTCAGAACATTCCCAACAGCTGAGAGCTGAATGACAAAAGGAGCCTAGTCATTTCATGTTCTGTGTTGGTTGGAGAAAGGCCTATTTTAGGCTGAGGTAACAATTGTGTGTGAGCTATTGTGTATGTAAGCTATTGAGACTGAAAAGTGTTTGACATGTTCTCAGAACAAAGGAGATTAATGTGACAGAGATGTGGCCAATGAGGAAAATTGTCTGGTCTGCCGAATCAGTGCTGGTCTCCTACTCAGATGTGTCTCCAAGAAGCTTGGATTTCATTGTAGGAGCAATAGAGAGCTACCGAAGAGTTTCAGGTAGTGAAGTGATAGAAGATCTGGCTTGCTATTTTTATTTAAAAATATTAAAATATTTATTTACTTTTATATATTGTTAGTGTATACCACATATATGTGGGTGACTTTGGAGGCTAGAAGAGGGCTTTGGATTCCCTAGAGCTGTAGTTGTAGGTGGCTGTGAACTGCCTGACATAAGTGCTAGGAAACAAACTTAGGTGCTTTTTATAAGAGCAGTACTCATAGCCACTGACCCATCTGTCCGGCCCTGGTTTTCTCCTTCTCTCTCACCTTGTTCTTTCGTTCGTTCGTTCCTTCCTTCCTTCCTTCCTTCCTTCCTTCCTTCCTTCCTTCCTTCCTTCCTTCCTTCCTTCCTTCCTTCCTTCCTTCCTTTTTTTTTTTAATTTTTTGAGACAGGCTTTTTCTGTGTAGCCTTGTTTGGATGGCTGTGTAGCCTTGATTGGAACTAGCTCCTATAGACCAGGCTACTATCTATCTCTCCAGCTCCATGGGGAGTGTCTAATTGTTTTCCACCAGGCAGTTGCTTTTGGCACCTAGCTGTTACTATCATTATAATAAACAGGCTAGCAATTGAAAACAAAGAATTGACTTAAAGATATCAGTAAGGCTGAGGTTAAAAACAACAGCAAAAACCTACTCTGTAGTACTTGTTTTATACTTGTAGTATAAAAGGAAAAGAAAATTAAGGTAGATGAGTATATTGCATAAATAACGTGCTGATGTTCAGTCAGTTACTAGGCTAACTCTTGGTCTATTTAAACTGCTTCCTTTGTATTGGTTTGCACTTCTTTTGTCAAAGCTTCCTGGGCATTGGGTATCTTTCTGGTGATGGGGTAGTTTCACACTGCTCTTACGAGTTGTGCTCTGTTGATCAGTTATCCCCTGTGCTCCCTTCTCTATTGTCAGTATTTGCATAGGTGGATTAACCCAAATCTGCATTCCTATTTAGATTAACCTGATTGTGTACTGGGTGGTGAGGATGATGAGCAGGTATTAGTGATTGATTATTCTCTCGCTTCCACATACAAATGGTTCTAAATCAGCCAGGACAAAAGACAAACCTCCAAGTTAAGAATGTAATGGGGAAAAAAATTAAAATAAAAAAAAGATATAAAAGAACTTTTAGTTTCTGTTATTCTATTCCGTGGTTAGGATGACTAGATCATTTTTATTTGTGATTATTTCATTCTTTTCCTCTTTTCTGGTATCCTAAAAAAAATACTCCACTATTGTAAAAACAAAAAACAAAACTTGCTTGTCTGTTATATTGGTTACTTTTCTGTTGCTGTGATAAAACACCATGTCCAAGGTAATTTATAGAAAGGTTTTATTTGGCTTCTGTTTCCTGGGGGATCAGAGTCTGTTTGGTGGGGAAGCATGAGAACAAGCAGCAGGCCTTAGAGCAGGAGGCTGGGGGCTTAAGTCTTGAATCCCAAGTAGGAAGCAGAGAGAGTGAACTCAGTGACTTGATTTAAATTCTCAAAGCCTGTGACATTATCTCCTCCAAACAAGGCTATATCTCCCAAACCTCTCCAAACAGCGCCACCACTTGGGGACCAAGTATCAAAATATCTGAGCTTACGGAGACATTCTCATTCAAATTACCAGGCCTATTTTTTTAATTGATTTTAAAAAACTGTAGACAGTGAGTAGATATGGCCTGAGTGAGGTGATACAGTGTCAGCGAGATGTAGAGAGACCTCAGGTAACTAGAAAATGGATATTCTCAAACTTCTTGGAATGCTGAATATAATATTTAATTCTTAATACTATTTTCTGAATTCAAGATTTGGGAAATACTTCAAGAATTACTTTTAGAAAAAAGTAGCACATCTTTTTCTTTTAAGTAGCTTGTAATGAAATAAATTGCATGTCTCATTTTATAAGATTAGTAATTTGCAGACATTGTGTTCTAAAATTTATTGGTTGTTTTTGTAGTCTTTAGACTATCAAAGTATGTACTGACATGCTTATTTTAACTGAAAAATTAAGTCAGAGCTTTTTGACAATTTTATTTAGGTGATGTTTTTTGCCAGTTAGATTATAACAATATTTTTTTTCTATATATTTTTTAATTTTAGAAACTTTATTATAAAAACCTTGTAAACAAATAAAAACGTCACACACCAAAATTAAGTAGATCAAAAGTTTATATAACATAGTGAACTTCTGTAGTTGGAATAGGCATTTGGAATGTGGAGCTTTACATTACATTTTACACTTTCAATATCAATGTACTTTTTTATTTATGTACTTTTCTGCCACCAAACCCAGAAAATCCAGGACAGAATTAGAACTAGAAAAACAATTAGCTTTATATCTTCTGTCATAACTTGTATCCATAAGTGGAAAATGTGCTTTCTTTTCTATAAATGGATACTTTCTTTAAAATCCACGACTTAGGCTCTGGAGGAATGGCTTAGAGGTTAAGTACACTTACTTTAACTCTTGTAGAGGCTCAGAACCACCTTTAACTCTAATTCTGGGGATCCAGTAACCTCTTCTTGTCTCTGTCGGCTCCCAAATGCACGTACACACAGACAATCAGGAGCCATGCACACACACATACATTAAAACAGAATCAAAATTATGTCATAAGTTAATGGTATTGCTAATTACTCTCTGAAACTACTAATTCTAAATAGAAGTTGGTAAATGAACTTATTTCAGAGTTAAACTGTACAATGGTTTGGAGAAGTATAAATGGGTTTTTCTAGACAGTAATGATGTTGCTAGGGCTTTTTCCTTCTGGAGACCTTGAAGTAGAACTCACTGAGCTGACCTGAGCAGAAGTTTCCAGCTTCTAGAGACAGTCTATATTCTTTGGCTTGTGGCCCCTTATTCATCTTCAAAGGAGCATCATTCTAACCTTTGATCCTAATATGTTATCACTTCCTGTCTTATCTCTCTTATCTCTCTCTCTGAGAAGCACTCCTTGATTATATTGGACCTACTAGGCTAACCTCCCCATTTCAAGATCCTTAATTCACTTATTTGAAAGTTTGTTTGACATTTAAGATGGTTCCTTGCATGAGGATGTGGCCATCCTGGGAGACTTGATTCCGCATTGGAAAGTCATTCTTTTCTTCTGTGATAATTAATATTTTTCAGAAAGGTACAAGGATTTCTGGTTTCTGGGCACTGAGATGTCTGACACCTATTATTTAGAAGCCAAAATCTGTATAGCATGCTCACTGCTATTGGGATTTTGCTGTCTTACTTAGTACACAGAGGTAGGGAATATGTAGGAATTTGTAGGGAAAACAGTGCCCATACTCTATTTATTTATTTAGTCCCCCCCCCCCCCACAGGGTTTCTCTGTGGCTTTGGAGCCTCTCCTGGAACTAGCTCTTGTAGACCAGGCTGGCCTCGAATTCACAGAGATCCGCCTGCCTCTGCCTCCCGAGTGCTGGGATTAAAGGCGTGCACCACCACCACCCGGCTGTTTGTTTAGTTTTTTGAAGCTGCGGGGGGAGGGGGGGTTCTTTGTGTAGTCTTGGCCATCCTGGAACTAGTTTAGCTCTGTCAACCAGGCTGGCCTTGAACTCACAGAGATTCACCTGCCTCTCGGGTGCTGGGATTAAAGGCGTGTACCATCACACCCAGGTTTATATTTTTATTCATATTGTTGCTTTCACTTCACTTCCAGACTAATAGTCCAGGTTTAGTCTTCTGTCTTTTTATATCTGTCACTATCTTCTTGGACAGGAAAAAGTACATTTTAGTTTTTTGATATATTAACTTGTTTGATTAGTCTACTGGCATATATAAAACTCCTTTGTTACTGCTGTTTCTGCCTGGATCTGTCTTCATTACATTCATATCTCTGCCAGGCAATATGTGAGTGCCTTTGTCACAGTGTACTAATAGGGCAGTTGGACCTACCTGGTGGGTTTGTTTTTTTAATTTTAATTTGTTGTTTAAGGGTGGTGTTTTTATTTGTTTGAGACAGAGTTTCTCTATACAGCCCTGGCTGCCCAGCAACTCACTCTAGACCAGGTTGATGGCCTTGAACTCACAGAGATCTGCCTGCCTTGCCTCTCCCTATCCCAATGTCACTACTAATGACTTGTAAGAGGGTTTGCCTGTTTCTGTGTCTTGTGAGCCATGTGTGGGCAGTGCCTGCAGATGACTGAAGGTGTTCCCTCCTTGGGACTAGTTGTAAGCTAGCTGTGTGGGTGCTGGGAATTGAAACTGGGCCCTCTGGAAGAGCAGCCAGTACTCTTAACTGCTGAGCCATCTCTTCAGCCTCTCTATATGGTATTTAAGAAATCCAAAATAGATGAAATATGTGCATACATATTCATGCCTTGCATGCATATAGAAGTCAGGGGAACCTACAGGAGTTAGTTCTCTTCTTCCACCATATGTGTCCCAGGGATAGAACCCGGGATGTCAGGCTTTCACTGAGCACCTTGTTGGCCCTGGGTACCAAATTGTTTTACTTACTCGGTATCTCATGTAAGGATTTTAGTTTTGTGTATTTTTTTTCTAAAATACAGTATCAAAACAACAATAGAATTAGTCCAGCTGGACTCAGATTACATGATCTCAACTTTATTGGGAACAGTAGCTAGGAGATATGGAATTGTTGTGTCCTTTTCTTCTCATAAGGACGGTTTGGTATACTGACCTTAACTACACTGCAATCATAGAACTGCTTCACAGCCCCTTGACAGCCATGTCAATTTGAACTTGACAGCCATGATCTTAACTGCGAAGCCATCTCTCCAGCCCCTTAAGTATGTATTTTAAATCTAGGGAGGAGTTATTGAAACCAAATGATTATGCCAAGTTCAGTAAAACAGTACATGACATTTTAGGTTTGGTTAAAATTTTTAATTGAATTGTAGCTTTTTATAGTGTCCAAAATAATTTTTGTCACATTCTTATATAAAATCTATCTTAAGTTCTTACAGATTTAATCCACTTTTCCAATTTAACATAAAATAATTAAAATTTGTGATAAATGAATTTTACTGTCCACTCTTTTTCAACTGCCAGTTGCTCTTTATGTTAAAACTACAAATTCTGTTAGTGTTACATCTTCAGTAGATACAATTCTGAACCCTGTTGGTTAGAATATATCTGACCAGGTAATTATTTCCATACTTGAATGTAGTTTCTCCTTGGTTACTACATAAACCATATTCAAATTATTTTATACTTTTTGTTCTATACAAAGAAAGAAAAGGAGAGAAATGCTTAGACAATTGATCATAGTTGACTCAAGTTGGTTTCTAAATTTTTGGAAAGTTTCATATGAAAAATACTTGCTTCCTATCAGTTAAACGTTTTTTCGATATCATTTGTTGTGATAGACAGCTTAGCATAGTTTGAGTTTTTGTAAGGATTATATAAATGGTCAAGATTTTATGTTTCAGCAAAATGTTAGGATAGTAATAAAGCTAATATGATATTAACTCTGGTTTGGATTTCATTGTAAAAACTAATTTAACTTGCTTTTACTTTTCTTGACAGAACAAATTCGATTAAAGAATATCAGAAAAGTCTATGGAAGATGTATGTGGTATCGTTTACGGTTATTAAAACCCCAGCCAAATATTATTCCTACAGTAAAGTAAGTAATGGATTTCAATAACAAAACATACTGAGTACTTGTTCTTTGCTAGGTGTTATGAGTTAGGGAATCTGAGGATAGCTTACATGTGTGACTGTAAAGAAGTTGTAGCCTGTGAGAGGGGTGAGGTTTTGTTACAGTAAGCTTTAGAGCTGTGAACAAGTTAAAGCTCAAAATGAGAAGGGTTTGAGAGTCAGCTCTTGTTTGAAGACTGTATATATTATGTGCTAGGACTGGAGTTGTTGGTTGAAGTCTATATGAAAATCAAAGATTTCAAAGACTGACAAGATCAATTTCAAGGTGATAACTAAAGTCTCATGCTTAATATGTTTGATTCTGTGGTAACTCAAGGTGTTTATGGTTTTCCTTAAGCTAAGGCTAAGAAGTAAATTGATTTGGCCAGAATTATGCAGTGAATGTGGTGGGCAGGACCATATCACCTTAGTTTTAGCAGGCTCATCTGCTTAGACAATCCACTATCAAGGATTTGATTCTGTGAGGCTAAAGGGTGTGCTTTACACTGAATTAATGTCATGTCTTTATTTAACTTAGTCACTAGATTATCTGTGATGGGAACTGAAGGTTGTTACTGCAGAAAATAAATTACCCACATCTACCTGCTGTAGAAAGAAAAAAATCTGGTAGAGGATTAAGTGTTGAACCAGTTATTTTAAATCTGGGTTTAAATGATGAGACTAGTTTTAAACATAGATGTGTAACTTCAGAGGACTGAAATAAGATGTTTAAGAGGGAAAGGACTGGTTTTTGCACAGAGAGGGAATCTTAGCTTTGGTGGTGATGCTCAGTGATAAGAAGCTAGATGCAGAGTTAGCACTGAGACCAATATAGCTCTCTTTTCTCTTTATTTGCTGTCTATTCTCATTTTAAATTAAAAATTTATAAACACCGCCCCTCTCTCCATCTCTTTTTTTGAGACAGGTTCTCACTATGTAGCTCTGGCTGGACTGAAACTAGCTATGTAGATCAGGCTGGCCTTGAACTTGCAGGTATCCGTCTGCCTCTGTCTTCTGAGCTTCTGAGGATTAAAAGTTTGAACTGCTATTCCCAGTTTTAGGCCAATAATTCTTAAGTCTCAAGCCCCCACCTCATTTTTTCTCAATACTTCAGGTACCTGGGCCTCCATTTTTTTCCTTCTAATTTATCTATTGTGTGTGTATGATGTGTATGTGGGCATACATGTGCCAATGCACACTACATCAGTGTGGAGGACAGAGGATAGCTTTGTGGATTGATTCTTTTCTTCAGTACCTTATGAGGGCTCTAGGAATTGAACTTGGGCCATCAGGCTTGTGAAACAGGCTTGTGACAGGTGAGCCATTCTGTCAGCCTTGAACCTAGTTTTCAAGGAAAAGAAGTTGAAGGCCTTTTTGGTAATAAATAAATGATTTATCTAATTCATAATGAAGCTCAAATAATGACTAAATAGATTTTGGTAACAGTTCAGAGAAAGTTTAGAAATTATAAAAAAACTCTTGCTACTTTATACTACCTAAATACTTCCTGTCGGTATTTCTGAATCTAAGCTATATAATTTCTGGAAGTAGCTTCCAAATTATATTGAAAATATACTTAAAAGAAAAAATGCAGAATACTTTCTAAGTTAAATTACTGAGTCTGCATGTGAGAAAATGTTTGACTTTTTGGAGGGTTTCTTTTAGAAAATTGGACATAAAGCATAATCATGTGTATCCTCCACCCCCAGCCCCTTTTGCTTTGGCTCTCTGGAAATGAGTGTGGTTTTATTGTTTGGAATAGTTTTCATCAGCATTGGGGATCCTGTCATGAGCCTTCTCTTCTCTTCTTGGCTCTGAGAACAGATGCCACGTGTGAAGCACCTAATAGAGTTTAGCATATCTGGGATATTTTGTTCTTGTCCTTGTGTTTGCTTTTCCTTTGTGATTTTTCATTCTTATCTCTGTTTTATGAGTTTTGTTAGACTTTTAGATTTCATCAAAGTGAAGAGTTACTGTGTGTGAATAGCATTTTCAAATGTTCTTAGATTATTGAGAGTATTAACAAACTTTAGTTTTATGTTTAAAATTTCCTCCTTTTAATTTCAGATATAATTATGTACTTATTATAAGTCATGTATAGAAGGTGCTAGATACACAGTGATTAACAAAATCTAAATAGTTCAAAGGTATGAACTGTAGGAGAGAGTGCCAAATAACAATTATAATAAATTTAGTATATAATGTTAGTTCATTTCTTTCTTTGTTATTGTAATAACATACTTGAGTTTGGGCACTTTATAAAGAAACAAGGTTTATTTAGCTTACTTTAGTTTTAGGGGCTGAAGTCCAAGGTCTGTCAGCCCCATTCGTTTGTGACCTTTGGAATAACATTAGAACTTGGTAGATGGCATCATGGCAGGAGGATACATATACATATATGACAGATACACATATGTATCTGTATCCATATATATGTATGTGTATATATATATATATATAGAGAGAGAGAGAGAGAGAGAGAGAGAGAGAGAGAGAGAGAGAGAGAGAGAGAGGAGAGAGATATGGATACAGATACAGATGTTACAGATGCATGTGAGGGTCCAGAAGAGGTGTCAAATCCTCTGTAACTAGTTACAGGAGTTGTGAGCCATCTGATGTGGGTGCTGGGAACCCAACTTTGTCCTCTGCAAGAGCAAACCACTGAGCCATCTCTCTAGCCCCCCAGACCTCATCTCTTAAAGAAAGATCTACTACATGTTTTTGGGTATGGTGTGCATGTGTATTCAAATGTGAGTGGTGCATGTCTTCAGGTAAACATGTGTGTGTTTATGTTGGAAGCCAGAGGTTGATATTTGGTGTCTTTCTTGAATATTTTCTAGTTTATTTACTGAGGTATAAGGTGTTCTAGTTTTATTTCTGTTGCTAGTCATGGTCAAGGACAGGGACTATATTCTGAGAGATACCTATTTTTTGCCTTCTTCCTGCTAGTTAGCTTTAATCTAGATTTCTTCTATCTTTATGTAGCTCAGGACTTTTCAAGGAATGATGCTACCCACAGTGAGTGGACTATGTCTTCCTGCATCAGTTAACAATCAAGATGATTCCCAGACGTAGCCGTAGGCCAATCTGATCCTGGCAGTCCCTCAATTAAGGTTCTTTTTTTTCAGGTGATCTAGATTGTGGCAAGTTGATATTTAAAACTATTGTACAGGGTTCTTGCTAAACCTGGAGTTTGCCCAGCTAGTCTGTCTAGCCTGTTTACACCATGGATCCCATCTCTGCCTCTCAAGCACTAGGGTTTCATGGGCAGTCACACCTGCCTGGCTTTTATGTGAGTGCTAGAGATATGAATTCTGGTTCTCAGGCTGTCTCCTGGTTCTACCAGTTTTTGTACTCTGTACTGCTAAACCAAGCAGTAAGGACAGGGAGAAGACTTGCTTTGGAAGAACAACAGAAGGGCTCTCACTTGGCCTAAGACAGAGAAGACTTTTTGAGTTGGTTGTGGGTGGGTTTTTGAAGGCAGAAGTCACAAAATAATCCCACACTAGTTCAGAATTATAAATAATTAAGGGTTAATTATTTAGGAAAAATTTACAGGTCACTGTCCTAGACAACAGTCCTCTGAACAAACAGGAACACAGTCTAGCAGCTGGAAGCAAGAGCCAGAAGCAAAAGAGAGAGCTTGCATGCTTTACAGCTGCATTTACAGTATAAGAGACCACACTCAAGTGGGCTAGTATCTTAAATTCTATTGGCTGAAGGAACAGAATATGCTCCCATGACACCTCCCCTTTTTGTTTAAATAAGAAAGTTCTAAACCCAATACAAAACTATATACACTAGGAACAGATATCAATTATAATTAGTATTACAACCAGCATAAACAGTATTAAGTAAGGAACATAGGCTAAATGTTTTAATAAGCATTCTATCCTAAGGAGTCTAAGTCTTGTATAGGAAATGGCTTGGATAGATCATAAGAGAACAGTAACTACAACTATCTAATCTTCAACTCCATTGAAGGCCTGAGAAGGGAGATAATTACTTGAGCAGGCAGGAAATACAATCAAGCCCCTTTCAAAGCAAGTAATATATGATGGAGACAATTAGCTACCTGAGCAATCACCCAAAATCTCATTTGTAACGTTGAAGCCACCAACTTTGGCTATGGCCTAGTGTAACTGAGAGACCATTTTCAGAGGAAGGAAATTATTCAGAACTGTCTTACCCTGTCTTGGCAAGATTTGACAGTCTTTTTCCTTGTGTCCTACTTATCCATTTCCAGATACTATGTACTTTGTCAGTGGTTGAGGTATGGCCAATTCCTTGCCCAAAGGCCAAATGTGCCAAGAAGAAAATACACTTTAAGTGGAGTGTCTTTGGACTCACATTCTCTCGGGAATAGATTGGTGCTGTCAGGAGCAGTCATGTCTCATGTCAGCAGAACCCTAAGTTATTTAAATGCCATGTTCTACAGATCCTTGAAGTGGTTGAAGATTACCTGTCTAGACAGAATATAATCTCTATGCATCTAAGAACCTAATTGATCTGACTGTAAATACAACAAACATGAACAACCATTGACCTATAATATTAATACCTGTATAACTTAAAAGTCTAAAACTTCATGTCAGAATATTAAATAATCTATAAACAAATGTGCAACAAATGAGGACAATGACCAAAATGTAAACAATGTATAAGTATCTTGATCAGAGTTAGGAGTAATATATAATGCAATATGAAAGTATATCCTAAAAGTTGTATCAATATACAGAATGTCCTCAACAGAGGTAGAAACATGCATATATACAATCTGACAGAAATACTTTGCATAGGTATACAAATAATGTAAACAAAAATAACAAATATAATTTGAACTTACATCAATATACAAAAACTATACCAATGTAAATTATCTATAAATAATAGCTTACAAGTATTCACTCTATTGTTTTTGTTTTTTGTAGTAGTGGAGTTGAACCTTGTAAATGCTAGTTCAGTATTCTACTGTGGCTCTATATCCCTAGCCCCTAAGACTTGGGGAAGAGTTACTATTAGTAGGCCATAGCTACCATTAATTGATTATGTTTACTACATGTGAGTCACTTCCAAAGTACTTAACATTCTAAATCTCATTTAATTGTCAAACCCATCATGGAATTTGGATTTGAGATATATAGCTTAAACAGCTTACCAAACTTTTTAAATTGATGTATAATAATGGTGGGAGTTGAGCTAGGGAGGTTTTTTTCTGGGTCCAGGATAAGAGGGGGATGTTCTACATAGGGTTCTCTCTCTTTGGGCATATATGTGGACATTTAGGTAGGCTGGCAAACAGCTTGAAGTTATATACCCTTGAAAGGTTTAAAATATTTCTGGGTATGCAACTTACTTTGTAGAGTTGTGGTCATTCATGCGGGAAGCCTTTGATTTGATCCTTAGAACCATGAAAATCAGGTATGGTGGTGTAAGCCTGCACGATTAGCACTTGTGTGGGCTGTGAAAGCAGGAGGGTCAGAAGTTTGAAGTCATTTTCCTTTACATACTGAATTTATGGGCAGCCTACATATGAGACCCTTTCTCAAAGCATGTGTGTGTATTTGGTTTAGAATATTGTTTTGACCAAATGGAAAGAAACTTGTATCTCAGTTCCCACTGTTGTTTAAACTACCCAGGGGTTAGTAAAAACTGAGTAAGAACTTGTTCAGGTGCCTAAGGAATTTGCAGCAAGTCAAAGGAAAAAAGTTATTGTTTGTGCTGCTTTGTAGCTGTAAATGTGTTCTCTTTGAAGGATTGCTTTTTTTTTAAATTTATTTATTATGTATATAGTGTTCTTGGCACCAGATCTAATTATAGATGGGTGTGAGCCATCATGTGGTTGCTGGGAATTGAACTCAGGACCTTCAGAACAGCAGTCAGTTCTTTTAACCTCTGAGCCATCTCTCCAGCCCTGAAGGATTGCTTTTGAAGGATGGATTGTTTGAGTTGAGTTGAAGGATGAATATAGATTTTGTGTAGGTAGGCGCACACACACACACACACACACACACACACACACACACACACACACACACACACGGGGACTGAGATTTTGACAGATACAAAAGCAAGTGCATGATTGTGGGAAAGCTTATGGAACATTGAAGAATAAAAATCTGTTTTGTTGAAAATTGGATAAACAGAAAACTAAGGAATCATTCTAGGTGATTCCAGATGAAGAGGCTTGTTTCCAAACAATAAGTGCATTTGAGCTAGGTTCTGCCAAAGAACAGAAGCTCAGTCTGAGGGTGTAACTCAGAGTTCTTGCCTACCACAGACGGGAAAGGCCCTAGATGTCATCTCAGTGCAGTGGTAGAAACAAAGCGCTTACACACAAGGGACTTTTTCTTTGTTCCTAAAACCAGTTATTCCGATTGTGCTTGATTACTTTATATTTTTGTCTAACAAATCCTATTCATTGTAAGAAATCTTCACACAGAGGATCTAAATAATAGTTCATTTCCACATTAAGATATTGATTACGTTATACTCTTATTTCTAATCACATTTTTGTTTATAGAAGTTGGATTGTGTTTTTACAAAGCTTGAAAGCTGTTTTCCCTTTTGAATTTAACATTTAAAAAATCTTTCATGACAGATTTTCCTTTTATTTACTAGAAAATATTTCACTCTGGTTGAATGATTATTATTGTTGTTATTATTATTAATTTTGTCTAGTAATTCATTGATGAGCATTTAAAGGTGCTTATATTTGGTTTTACTATGTAGAATACATTCAAGAGAGAAGAAATTAGGTTTTTATTGTTCTTTTATATTCTTAACTCCTGCACATATTTTATTTCTTAGCTGTAAAATTTTTTTTTGTGTGTGTGTGACTCCATCATGATTTGACTACTCCCCCTAAATTAGTTATTGCTGATGGACATTAGAATATTTCCAAATTTTACTATTTAAAGAAGGCTCTTCATTTGTCCTTGTATACCTGGCCATTTTTTTTTTTTTAAATTCGTCTTACTAAATGTATTATTTTTAGGTTAAGAGTAATCTTTTTACAGTAAGTGGTTTCTTGGCTGCTTAACACTTATGTATTTTTATCTGTTTTAATGGTTCTAGTATTAATTTCTGTATTTAATTCTGCAATTAGAAACTGGAACCATCCATTATTTGGGAGGCACTTCACTAGATTCTAGAGAGTTCAAAAGTGAAAAAGACACTATTTTTGTTATAACGGGAATTTACAAATTTGAGTCAGTAGTGTAGCATAGTGGTGTGGAACTACTTTAGATTGTTTTATTTCCTTGCAGAAAGCTGTACAGCTGCATTTATTAATGTCATTTGTCTTTTTCCTAAACAGGAAAATAGTTCTGCTTGCAGGATGGGCATTGTTCTTATTCCTTGCATACAAAGTTTCCAAAACAGACCGAGAATATCAGGAGTACAATCCTTATGAAGTATTAAATTTGGATCCTGTAAGTAGTATTGTTATGTAACCTCATTAATTTAACAATACCTTAAATACTAAAAGTCTACATTCTGAAACAAATTAGACATTTCCAAAAGAAATCAGACTTGGGTCTGTTGACCTCTTTTTGGTTAGATTTGTATTTTTCATTTATGTGTATTTGTGTTGTATGTGTACTCAGGTCAGAAGAGGCTGCTGGATCCCTTGGAGATAACAGGCAGTTTTAAGCTGCCTGATAGTGGGTTTTGGGAACTGAACTTGGGATCTCAGGGAGGGCAGTACCAGCTTTTATCCAAGCCAGTTATTCAGCACTGCCGGTTAACTTTTTTTTTTTTAATAAGATCTAATTCATTATCATTTAAATATGTTTGTTCAGTTGTTGATTGCTACTAGTAAGTATTAGTTTATAACTGGTAAAATGTTAAGATTACTTGATGATAAGTGACTTTTAAAAACACATTTATGTTGATTGACACATGGAATATCTTAAGTCTAAAGTTGGGGTACTTGTAAGAACCTGTTGTCATTATCATTGAAATTAGGTAATCCTTGAGTATGTTTTTTGAGATTTTGGTTGAACTTGGTTGATACACCTCTCTAGAACACTGGAACTTGAGGTAGTGCATAGGGATAATAAGGCTGGGAGAACTTGTCCTATAACAGTTTAGTAGGCAGACCGAGTCTAGTGGTTGTGGTTTTAAACTTTGTTTGTCTTCAGTGGATGGCTTGGTTTTGAATTTGATATAATACAAATTAAGGAGAATGTACATTTACATCTGCTTTGTAGAAGAAAAGTTTGCATATAATAGAATTTTTATTTGATTGTTTCTTTTTTTTAAATTTTTTTAGATTTTATTTTTAATTGTATATATATACACATATCTGTATATATCTATGTATATGTGTGAGTGTGGGTTTGTCATGAGAATGCAGAAGCCTGCAGAGGGTGCTGGGTCCCCTGAAGCTACTCAGAGTTTGATCATGCTGGGAACTGGACTTGTGCATCCTTTCTAGATAAAGTTCACACTAGAGCAGTATGAACTTTCACCCCTGAGCATCTCTCCAGCCCGGTGTCTGTTTTTTCTTACAATAATCATCACGGCCACCAAGAGTATAATAAAAAAGATGCGTGGAAATAAAAATGATCCAAAATATTGGTAAAAGGTGAGACTGAGAATCAATGCCATTTCTTTTTAAAATATTTAGTCTTAAGATACTGACAAGCAGATGAAGTGAGATGTTGCTCAGAGTATAAAGAAAGTAAATTTCTGACTTAACTGCATTCGTTTACTTTTGATCATTTTTTGAATATTTAAAGCCAGTGCACTTTTATTGAAAAGTAGAGTTATATGGTTTCACTACCATCACCATCAGTACCTAGTATGTTGCGTGCCATATAGTTAAATGCTTGATAAAAATAATTACTTGAACAAAAGAAGTATATGTATGAGATGAAGTTTTGAGAGATAAAATGTATAGGAGAAAATTTTACTTTTTTGTCAAATATTGAGTAGTTCATGGTTTAAGATAAAAAATAGGGTTGACTATTTCTTACTGCATTGTGTTCTTATGTATTAACAAAGTTTTCCTTTTAGGGAGCAACAGTAGCAGAAATTAAGAAACAATATCGCTTGTTGTCACTTAAATATCATCCAGATAAAGGAGGTGATGAAGTTATGTTCATGAGAATAGCAAAAGCTTATGCAGCGTAAGTATTCTAGGCCTTTTTACACTTTTTAAAGAAATTGGTAAAGATACTTTCTTTTTTAAGATCATAGTAAGTAAAATGAATGTCATACACTTTTATTAAATATTTGCCAGGTATATTGAACCCGACATTTATGGACATCCTTAGCAGCTCTAAAGTGGTAGTTTAATTAAAGCATAAGTTACTCAGAGTTGGCATTTAAAGAACTGACACCTTTATCAAAGCAACTCTGGGTTTAATCTCTGGTTTCTTGTTCTGTTCTGTTGATCTGAATGTCTGTTTTTGTATCAGTACAATGCTGTCTTTATCACTGTGGCTCTGTAGTGTAGTTTTAGGTTAGAAAATAGGGTGCTTCTGGTTGTGTTCTTTCTGTCTAGGACTGGTTTGGCTATTATGATCCCTGCACCCCCAGCATTGTCAGGTTTGTGAAGGAGTTGAGATTTTCATCTAGTGCTTTTTTTGATGTATACTGGGATGCGAAATAAAGCCACTTTAATTCTCTGTTTTGAGCTATTGGCCAGGTCAATACATTTTATTTAGGTGTTGAAAATCATTCTGTCACTTTTATATTGCCTAACCTGAAAGCACTTGTGTAGAAGGTATTTTCCTAGTTCTCCTGGTACTTGGCTTAGAAGAGCCTGTTTTCTACAACAGTGAAGTTTTACAGGTGATGTTTACATCTAGACAACATAGTGCCACTGTTTTGGAATTAATAACTATATTTTAAATTATTAATGTGCTCATTGGAAAAATTTTAGAAAATAGACTTATGAAATAAATAAAAGTCACTTAAAATCTTATATTCTTAGAAGATGTAGTAAATAGTCTTTGAATTTTATCTGACTTAATTGGCTAAACTTCAGCTAATCAGGAATTCGTATCAAAGTCTAGGAATTAGTAACATACACACACAAGTGTGTATGGATGCTCCAACATTGCAGAAAAACTTTGGGTGACTGTGTAGGCGGCCACCTGTTTTCTGTCATTACTCAAATTTTTTGGAAGTCACTTGCTTGCACTTCCTGCTTACTCAGTTAATATTATTTCCTTCTTGGGTCTCTGAGGGAGTTGAAGATTAGATAGATATAGTTGTAGTTTACCAGACACAGAAAGCAAGTTATGATAGAAAGTAAATTAGGTAAAAGACTTTGAACTCACCGAGATAGGATAGATATGAAATACTTTCTCTGAATTTGTTAAATGCAAATGGACTAGATATTTTTGATGTATTTATTGCCTTATATATTGTATATAGTCATTGTGCTTATTGTATACAGTTTTCTTATATTAGTTATAGCCTTTTTTATTTTATTTTTTTTTAGACAAAAAGGGGAAATGTAGTGGCATTTCAACTGCAATTTGTAAATAAGGGCTGCCTGAAGATCTGAGATTAAAACAGTCCCACTGGTCAGCCTTAGAGCCCAGATTATGGTAACACACACCTTTAATCATTTTATCCATAATGACACACACCTTTAATCCCAGCAGCCACCCTAGTTGCCATTGAAATTGGGTGGTGCATGTCTTTAATTCCAGCCCTAGAGAGGAATAAAGGGTGGGGGGGCAAGGACAATGATGACAGGACGACAAAGGACAACTGTCAGTCACAGTCTCATTCTGAGATTCCGGAAGGCAGGATCTCCATTTCAGACTGAGGTCAAGGTAAGAACCAGAGGGTGACTGTTTTACTTTTCAGATCTTCAGATTGAACCCCAATTTCTGACAGAGTTTTTATTAATTGTGCTTCAGATTCACATACATGTGCACACGCACCCCCCCACATGTAAAATAAATAAATCTAAATACAAAGGTATTAATTGTCTAATGAAATTCTTACATTTGATACTTACTTTTTGGGAATGACCTAATTTTGATATCTTGTTTTCTTCATGATAGTTTAACAGATGAAGAGTCTCGGAAAAATTGGGAAGAATTTGGAAATCCAGATGGGCCTCAAGGTGTGGTGAATATAAAAATGTTGATGATAGTATTGTATATCATGAAAATACTAATTAGAATAAGAGAAATATTGATATTTCTCTTTATGGGAGAGTTAGCACAAGGAGTTAGATGAATAAATTGAACTTCTTTACTTTAAAAATCATTTCGTATATGTATATATATGTTTTGCTTATGTTTATGTTTGTGTACCACATATATGATTGATGCCCAGAGATCAGAAGGGGGGTCAGATTTCTTAGAGCTGGAGTTATGGGGCCATTGCGAACCATCATGTGGGCCTAGGAACTAAACCTGGGTCTTGAAAGAACAACAAACGTTTCTTTTTCTTTTATTTCCAATTTATTTTATTTTATGTATTTTATTGATATGTATATAAAAGAAGAGGATGTTGGATGCCCTGGAATTGGAGTTATGGATGGTTGTGAGCCACCTTCAGGGTCCTAGGAACTGAACCCAGGTTCCCTGCAAGAAAGAGCAACAAATGCTCTTAACTGATGAGCTAGCTGGGACAGGAGAGATGGCTCATGTTAAAGGCTAGGCTCATAACCAAAAGACAGCAAGTGCCCTTAACCACTGAGCAGTCTTTCCAACCCCTCTGTTTACATTTTTACTTCATTTTTCTTTTTAAAGACTCAGTACCCAACATAATTGGACTTGGTATTTTTTTTCCTTCTTTTTTTTTTTTTTTTTTGGTTGGGGTGACCAGGGTGAGGTGGGGTAGATGTTGGCAGACTGGGAAGTGTGTGTGTGATTGGGGTACATTGTGTAAAATTCCCAAATAATCAATAAAAATATCATGTTGGAGAAAAAAACAAAGACTTCAGTTTCCAGTACTGTGTTGAGTAGTTCAAAGCTTCCTATATATAATTCCAGCTCCAGAGAGATCTGATCTTGGTCTCTGGGGGTTGCTTGTACTCATGGGTATATACCTATTTACAGATACAAACACATACTTATAATTTAAAAATAATAAAAACATTGTTTTCCGTGTGCATGGCACCTGCATGTACTCCATATGTAAACATGCATGGATGTGTGCACACCATGAACATATGCAAAATTTTTTTCTGTACTAATTTCTTGCATTTTAATAGTGTTTGTATGACTTCAAGACATGAAAGAATTTGGGTTTTCTATGAAAATGAAGCTTAAATGTGAAAAGTTTCCCCATTGAAAACAATGAAATTTCATAAACACACTATTCTGTAATACACATACATATTTTTATTTATTTTGAGACATGTCTCATCCATGCTGACTTTGAACTTTAGTGGTCCTTCTGCCCTGGACTCTCAAAAGCCTGGGTGTATTCTTTTAAGTTTGTATAATGGAAATATATGTAATATAGTCTTGAAGGGTTTTTTTTTTTGGGAAATGGAGGGAGAACTTAATTTTGAGATAAAGATAAATAAAATTGAAAGTAGAGTCTTTTGAAAAATGATTTATTTTATTTCAGCTACAAGCTTTGGAATTGCCTTACCAGCTTGGATAGTTGACCAGAAAAATTCAATTCTGGTGAGTGCATTTAAATAAAGCCTATTTTGATGTTCTATACTGTATTAGGACATAATATAATGAAAGCGTTTACTCTCATATGCTATTTAATTGTTACTGTGTTTTGAAAGCTACATAACGAGAAAGAATTGGTTCTCATGTGACACTGCAGGTTTAGGACAATTTTCTCTTGTTTGTTTGTTTGCTTGTTTTTGTTCGTTTTTTTCTGAGACAGGGTTTTTCTCTATGTATCCCTGGCTGTTGTGGTACTTTCATTACATAGGACCAAATAGCAGAGTGCTTTTAATAGTGGGTTCTCTTTGTAAGTCTGAATGTTGTATTAACTTACCAGATCAAGACATAGCTGTTTTCTCTTAAATTCTAGGTTTTACTTGTGTATGGATTGGCATTTATGGTTATTCTTCCTGTTGTGGTGGTAAGTTCTTTTTATTAATTGGGGGGGGGGTTGCTCCATAAGATTTTGATTCTTAGAATTTAATCAGTGCAATCTCTTTTTTTAAAAGATATTATTGTTATTGTTTGAAACAGGGTCTTACTACTTAACTCTAGCTGGCTTGGAACTTGATAGTCCAGGTTGGCCTCAAGTTTGCCTACTCTTGTTCCGATTGCTGGGACTAAAGGCACTGTCACACCCAGCCTATTTTAATTTTAATTGTATGTATGTGTGTGTAGGGTATATGCACATGAGCATATGTGTCCATGTCCAGAAGAGAGTATTGGATCCCCTGGAGCTAGAGTGGTTATGAGCTCGTTGATATGGATGATGGGATCAGAACGTGGGTTCTCTATAAGAACAGTACATGGTCTTAACCACTAAGACATATCCCCAACCCCCAGCTGCCACATTTTAAAAAATTACTGTGTAGTACTATAATGCAGAGCTACCAAAAAGTTTATAATTTTCATCGTTCATTTCTTTGTGTTCTTTTTGATCCTGGAGTTTGTGTGGCTCCATGAGTCCTGTTATACATCTGTCTTTACCTCTTCATAGGATTGTTGTGTAAAATTCAATCTCATGAGACTATGAACAAAAATATGTCAGCTATAAAATGGTTTCTGCTAGGCAGTGGTGGCACACTCCTTTAATCCCAGCATTTGGGAGGCAGAGGCAGGCTAATCTCTGTGAGTTTGAGGCCAGTCTGGTCTACAAGAGCTAGTTCCAGGACAGACTCCAAAAAAACTAGAGAAACCCTGCCCCGAAAAACTAACTAAATAAATAAAATTTAAAAAATGGTTTCTACACTTATCAAGTGTTTATTAGAAAATTTTGTATTAGAAACCACTTTATTTGCTTATAGCAATGGGTGGTTATATTCTTGTTTTATCTATTAAACAGTTTTCAGTCTAAAACCTAAAGCATTTTAATCATGCCTGAGGATTTGTGTTGGTGTTTAGAGGTACCTGACAATGTATTTGTGAGTAAATTATTTGAAATATGGAACACGCTCAAGCACTTCAATGCTCTTAGTAAATTTTTGGAAAATTCACAAAAAACATTGTGCTTCCTCAAGCTTAACAGTTATCATTTTTCATGCTTTGTATCTTGTTCAATTTTATTTGTGTTTAGGGCTCTTGGTGGTATCGGTCAATACGATATAGTGGAGACCAGATTCTAATACGTACAACTCAGATTTATACATACTTTGTTTATAAAACTCGAAATATGGATATGAAACGTAAGTAAACCTAAACAACTGCTGTTTTTTGTATTGCTTTCTGAGTCATTTATATGCTGATATATATTTCTTTTCTTTATAGTAGATTCTATTTCTATTATAGTAGATTCTATTCATCAGATTGAATCAGACTAGGAGGACCATTGCTGACTGGCTGGCTCCCTCTCAGCCTTACATTCAGTGACTGTTTTTATACAGCCTAGGCCCACCTGCCTAGGAGTGGTACCTCCTCCATCAGTCTAAAGAAAATGCCTCTACAGACATACCCACAGGCCAGTCTAATCTAGGCATTTCCTCAGTGAAGGTTCCTTCTTTCCAGATGACTAATTTATGTCATTAATGAAGGTGTATAAAATTACCAAGTTTGTATATAGCAAAGCAATAGTTAAATGGGTAAGGAATTGGCCTACAAGTTGGAGAAAATCACAACTGAGAGATGATGAATTTCTAGAACACATAAAGAATTAAAAGACCTCTTGTGATTGTATACACCTGTAATCCCAGTACTCAAAGAGGCAGAGGTAGGATTGCTACAACTTTGATATCAGCCTGATTTACATAGTCAGGCCAGCCAGGGATTCAGTGTTTCATAAGGAAGAAAGATTCTATCTTACTCTAGTCAGAGTTGCTGATATTAAGAAAACAGTTAACCAAAGCTGCCAAGGATGTAGTTGCTGGTGAGAATGTAAGTTAGTTCAGCCACTATGCATGAAAGTTCCTCAAAAATCTTTAGAGTTATCATATAATAAATTATACCACTTCTGAGAATACACCAAAAGGAAACTAAGTCTGATACCTCCACATCTGTGTTTACTGTGGTATTGTACACAATATCCAAGCTGTGGAATATGCGTAGGTGTCAACAGTAAATTGATAAGGAAGATAATATATATATATATAGCAACCATCTTTTTTTTTTTTTTAACTCAGCTTCAGGGAAGAACAAACTTAGGAAGACTTCAGGAAAATTGACTAACCAGTGAAAACTCTGAACAAACTAAAGTACAAGGAGAAATAAGACTATTGCCCTGGTCATTTAGCCAGGAAGTTCTAGAATTGTAGTCTCTACTCTTCAGCATCTGTAGCCCCACCTTTTGTTTATCACCTGTATATTTTCTTCTCTATTAAAGGTAGATGATATTCATGGGTAGGATGAAGTTGATCATAGTGTCAGTCCTTCTAGAGCTTTTGGGGTGATGATACATGTGGCTGGGAATCATGTGCATTTCCATAAGACTCTCCAAGGTTCCAGAATTTTTGTTTACTTGATATTTTGAGAAGTCATGGAATAAAGAGAATCTCTCACTCTTGGCAGTTCGTTCTTCCCAGCCTTACTTAACTGAAGGGCACTCTTTTACATGCAACATTCTAATGAGGTTTTGATGCTCTCTAGTAGGCTTCTAAGGAACACACGCTTAGTATAAAAACATGCTATTTAAATGACCTTAATTATTCCAGTCCTTTTGTGCCCTTAATCTGATGAACACTTATACTCACTTGGGATAGGTAACTATTGTTTACATTTTTAAAAAGTACAGTTTCTTTTGTTTTAGTAGGAGATATTAATTTAGTTGTCAGTAGTGGAAGCCAGGTGACTTTCAGCATTGTGTTGTGCATGGTTAGAAAGGTGCTTTCTGTAGGAGGTATCTCAGGAAGAGAAATTAATAGATAAGCAAATGTCTATTTACCATTATATTTGTTTGTTTTCATAGGTCTCATCATGGTTTTATCTGGAGCATCTGAATTTGATCCTCAATATAATAAAGATGCCACAAGCAGGCCAACAGATAATATTTTAATACCACAGGTTAGGCTGATCTTATACATTTCTTGATGAGCAATAAAGTAAAAAAGTGAATGATTTATGATATGTTTCTGAATAATTATTTTGTTTGCCTTAGCTAATCAGAGAAATTGGCAGCATAAATTTAAAGAAGAATGAGCCTCCACTTACCTGTCCATATAGCCTTAAGGCCAGAGTTCTTTTACTGTCTCATCTTGCTAGAATGAAAATTCCTGAGACCCTGGAAGAAGGTATTTGTAACTCTGATATTTAAAGGGTTTTAATGGGACCAAAGCAACAGATTTAAGTAGTCTTAGTAATTTAGTGTTTACATGATGTTCTTTTTTATTCAAACAAATAGTTGTTTATGTTCCTTTAAAAATGTTTATATGTGCCAGGTGGTAGTAGTGCATGCCTTTAATCCCAGCGCTTGGGAGGCAGAAACAGATAGATCTCTGTGAGTTCAAGGCCAGCCTGGTCTACAGAGTGAGTTCCAGGACAGGCTCCAAAGCTACAAATAAACCCTGTCTCAAAAAACAAACAAAAAAATCTATATGTATGTAATTACTTTACAAATCATGTGAAAGTCTACATCAGATGCTTTGGCAAAGGTCAAAATGTATTATTTCAAGGTCAGAATATTCTGTATGAAAATGTTTAATGCTGGGTGGTGGTGGTGCATGCCTTTAGTCCCAGCACTTGGGAGGCAGAGGCAGGAGGATCTCTGTGAGTTCAAGGCCAACTTCTGGGACAGGCACCAAAACTACAGAAAAATTTTGTGTTGAAAAAACAAACAAACAAAAAACCAAAAACAAAAAGAAAAAAGAAAAAGAAAATGTTTAATAACTGCAGGTTAGTAAAAGCATTTCCTTAATGGCTTTGCTTTTTGAGACAGTCTCAGTTTTGTCCCTCTGGATGTTATTGAGCTTGCTCTGTTGCTCAGGCTGGACTCAAGCTGAAGACCCTTTTTCCTCAGCCTCCTGTGGACTGAGATTATAGATGTGCATCACCATGTCTGGTTCCCAGGGATTTTGAGAAAAGAACTTGAAAGCTTTTTAGAGGAACACAAGTAGATTTACAGCAAATATCTCTAGGCAGAGGTTTCTTGTTTCTGGCCACCCAGACCTGAAATAATCACACAGAAACTATATTAATTATAATACTGTTTGGCCAATAGCATAAGCATATTGCTAGCTAGCTCTTACATCTTAAATTAACTCGTTTCTATTATTTTATATTTTACCACAAGGCTTGTGGTGTGCCGGTAAGGTTCTGGCTGACTGCTTGCTCATGTCTTTCTCTTTCGGGGACTACATGGCCTGCCTTCTTTCCTCCTCTATCTGCTTGGCATTCCCACCTTACTCTGTTCTGCTAAGCCAGTAGCCGAAACCATTCACCAATAAAAGCAACATATATACAGAAGGACATCCCACACCAAATATCTGACACTCTTAATCCAACATTATTTCCCCATTTCTCAGTAGTAGCTACAGAGAAGTAGGTTTCATCTTTACCTAACTGTTCATAAGTGTTTGACGTATCTATTCTTAAAACAAAGGCCATGGGTTGAATAGCAGGTGTTTCCAGAGAGATCATTGATTTGAATATCATCTCCTTTTTAGCTGTAGTATTTCAGATGAAACTTAAAAACTTGTCATCCTAAAAAAAAAAAAAATGTTATTTCTGAATGAAATCTTACCACCCCATCACTGTTCAGCTAATGAATGCAATCCAGGACTCCTGCAAATAAGACAGTTTGGTACTTAGTGCTAGGAAGGATGCTTAGGGTAGAAGGAAGGAACATTTTAGGCTTTGTCTTTGGAGTTTTTTGAAATAAATGACTAGTTTTGTTACTAATGTTCTTTGCATATACATAGGCATATTCATTTTTGCTAGTCATTTCTCACACACAGGGGACTTGCTTTTTAGGTTGAGTCCCAAATCTAATGGACTTTATTTTAAAAGTTAATTTTATCTGTCTTCATGTATATCCTGGTACCATAGAGACATGAAGACGATATTGGATTCCTTGGAACTGCAGTTGCAAGTGGTTATGAGCCACTGTGTGTGTGTGTTGGGAGTTGAATTCAAGTCATCTGGAAGAGTAGCCAGTGCTCTTAACTGTTGAGATGTCTCTCCAGCCCCTCAAATGGATAATAGTAATAATAATAGCATTTATTTATCTGTATTGTTGGTATTTGAACTTGGGACCTGACATGTGCTGTGCATATACTCTGTCATCTAGCTACACTCCCACTGTTAAAATTTTTTTTAATATATTTTTTATTTTGATGTGCATGGGTATTTTGCCTGCAGTGGTGTCATGTATCATATGTGTTCAGTGTCTGAGGAAGCCAGAAGAGGGTATTAGATCCCTTGGGACTGTAGTAACAGACTTCTGTCAGTCACTGTGTTGGTGCTAGGATTTGACCTGTCCTCTAGAAGAGCAACCAGTGCTCTTAACCACTGTACCATCTTGCCAGCCCATTGTTTTTGCTTCTTTGTTTCTGGAAATTGGACTCGGTGGTCAGACTTGCACCACAAGTGCATTTACAAACTTAGTCTTCCCCTTCTCTTAATTAACTTCCTCCTCCTCCTCTTTTTCTGTAGTTAATTTTATTCTCATTCATGGTCTTTGTATTAACCCACAGTTATAGAAACTTAACAGCATAAGCAGAATATTCTCAAAGATAGCAAGATTAAACTGAATTTTTGATTAGGATTGTTTAAAAAAAATAAGGAATGGCTATAATAAGTATATAATTACACCATTATGTTAAAATTTGACTTTTCTACATCTTGTATTAGTAATGACATCTACTTTTTTGCCGTGATGTTGTGGAGAAACATTGATTTGAACATTAAAATTTGAACATAAAAAAAAACCTATGTGAAATACTTAAGGGCCAGGACAATTTGTGTTAGCTTGGCCTTCAAATGGGAGAGGTGTTTTCACTGTAAGATTAGAATGGTTTATTTCAGGGTTGGTTTTGTTTTGTTTTATTTTATTTTTCAGATCAACAGTTCATGCTGAAAAAATGTCCTGCTCTGCTTCAAGAAATGGTTAATGTAATCTGCCAGCTAATAATAATGGCCAGGAGCCGTGAAGGTGAGGAGGAAGTATAATTAATTTGGACTTTTTCCTATAAGCATTTGCTCAGTATATTTCACAGCTTAAAGATTTATGAGTATTAATTTCAGTTCTGTATACTGGGTCAATCAGGTTTGTCAGCTTTGTTAATGATTTTTTTCATTCTTTTCATTGTTTTATTTTTTAGTGATTTGAACTTTTTCTTTCCTCTGAACAGTTTTTAGTTATTTTGTATTTTAACAATGAGTTTGAAATAGTTATTTAATTGGCATGATGTGTAATTTGTGTGTGTGTGTGTATGAAAAGGAATTTTTGGCTCTTAGTGGAAAAGAAGATGCTAAAAAAGAGTAGACTTTATAGTTTGTTGTGGGTGATTTTAGTGCTTGGCAATGTTACAGTACATTGGGAATATTGAAAATATCTCCTTACTTATTTACTGTTGTTGGAGTTTGTAAATACAAAGAATTTCAGCAAAACATGCATTACACCTGTAATCTCAGCACTTGTTAGTCTGAGGCAAAGGTCTAGTTTGAGGCCATTCTGGGTTCCATAGGGAGATCTTGCTGCCTTCAAAATGCAAAAATAAAAATACATTTTAAAAACATAAAATATTTAGTTACTCTTTTATTTTTGAGATAGGTTCTTGCTTTGTAGCCAAATCTGCCTTAGCAATAAGGTTACCACTATTCTCCACTGTGCTCAGCTGAGGATGCTTGGGAATTTGTGTGTTTGTGGCAGCATCTTACTGCATTGCCTGCGCTGGCCTTGAAAGCCTCCTCGGCCCCATGAGTGCTGATATTGCCACCCAGTTGCTGGGATTACAGGTGTTTTTTCACCACATGGTACTACTGATAGTGCCTGACATTTTACCATTATTGGAGTTGATATAGAGACTTTTGTTAAATTAATGGTTGTTGCTGAGTAATACACACTTGATCAAGTTTGTGTATTTTTAAACATGTTTCTGTAGTTTTTAAAGGAAAACTCAATATCTTGATCTTGAATTTTAGGTGTTGAATATTAGTGTGATTTTATTCCTTTTAATGAACATCTAAGAAGTACAGCCCTTCTGTTTCTTTTTTTCCTATTCTTTCTAAGAAAGGGAGTTTCGTGCTCCAACTTTGGCATCCTTAGAAAACTGTATGAAGCTTTCACAGATGGCTGTCCAAGGCCTCCAGCAGTTTAAGTCTCCCCTTCTGCAGCTCCCTCATATTGAGGAGGACAACCTTAGGAGAGTTTCGAACCATAAAAAGGTTTGTTGACTGCTTTCTAACCAGAGTTTAGCAACTTGTTGTTTCACAAGGTAATGTAATAAAGTTTTCCAGACTTGGTTACTGTGGATTTCTTAGATTTACAATATCTTTTGTTAGTATTTCTTAATTAGGTAGTTTTATAATAATTTACTACTATAGAATTACTATTTTGGGTTGAGTGAAATTTAGCAATTAATATTTTATTTTTACATTGCAAAAATGTATGTACCCAAGTAAGAGTACATCATATACTTTTGATTTTGATTTTCACTTAAATGTTGGGCAGTTATTATAGTTGAGTATGAACAAAAGTAAAAAATGAAGCATTCATTAAAATAATGTTGGTGGACTGGTGATGAAGCTCAGGGTAAGAGTGCTTGCTTGGTATGCACAAGACCCTGCGTTCAGTGCCAGTTAATTACATACATGGGGGAGGGGTAGGGGAGGGAGGATATACTGGTTAAGTAAAGATAATTTCTTTTTTAGAAAATATTGTAGATGCGAATATCTCAAACCTATCTAGAAATTTAAAAAGTTTGGAAAGTATAAGAAACTGAAATTATAATTCTGACTTTTGGGTGTGGTAGTGAGCCCCATGTACCCAGCACTTTGGGAAACTGAGGCAGGAGTACGGTGATTAAATTTGAGGCCTAGGCTAAGTAGTGAACATGAGGCCAGCGTGGGCCACACAGTGAGACCCTGTTTTAAGAAAATAAAAAGAAAAAAGTTACTTGGTATATTTTAGAAGTAAATAGAAGATAGGCTTTGGATTTGGTGGTATTTAAAGTAAGAAACCTCTATCCAAGTCCTTAACCTTTAGAGGCCACTTGTACTTGGAAGTTTTTTATTCTTAATACTGAAAATAGATAAATTTAGGACAGTAGTTCTTGCTTGAGTCAATATTCTGTATGACCATTTTTTATCTTTGTACTCCTTATGTTTTTCTGACTTTTTTTAAAATAAGCCTGTAATGAATTTATAGCAAAACAACTTTAGTTTTAGTGGTCTTGGTTTGAAATGTCCATACTATTAACTTTTTTCTGAAGTTGGTGGATTTTATTTTGGTTAGCATATCACTAGTATTATTTTATGAAAAATTTTATTTATTTTTTTTAGTACAAAATTAAAACTATCCAGGATTTGGTCAGTTTAAAAGAATCAGATCGTCATAGTCTGCTGCACTTCCTTGAAGATGACAAATATGAAGAGGTCATGGCAGTCCTTGGGAGTTTTCCATATGTGACCATGGACATAAAGTCACAGGGTACGTGGGATCTGTCCTTGTTGCACGTTGCGTAATTTGGTCTCATTTATTAGATTCAAATTCTTTCTTTTCTTTCCTTCCTTCCTTCATCTCATTATATTGTCCTGTCTAGCCTGCATTTACTATGTAGTCCAGTCTTCAAACTTGGAAAAGTCTTGTTTCTGGTCTGTAGGTGCTGATATTAAAGTAATATTTTTGGTTGTTTTTTACTCTTTGCTCTTTGAGGGGCCCACCACCCAGCTCCCAAATAAATACATGCAGAGAGCTTCGTTCTAACTTATAAGTGCCCAGCCTTAACTTGACTTATTTCTTGCCAGTTTTTCTTAACTTAAATTATCCTGTCTACCTTTTGCCTCTGGGCTTTTATGTTTATCTTATGAACCTTTCTTCTTACTCTGTAGCTTGCTGTGTAGCTGGGTGGCTGACTCCTGCAGTCCTCCTCCTCCTCTCCTCCTAGGTCTCCTCTTTATTCTCTCTGCCTGGCAGCCCCACCTATCCTTTCTCCTGCCTCACTATTGGCCTTTCAGCTCTTCATTAGACCAATCAGGTGTTTTAGACAGGCAAAGAAAGTAACACAGTTTCACAGAGTTAAACAAATGCAAGATAAAAGAATACAACACATCTTTGCATCATTAAACAAATGTTCTACAGCATAAACAAGTGTAACACATCTTAAAATAATATTCTCCAACACAGTCATTGACCACTGTATCTGTCTTTAAAATACTTTAATAATGTCATTTGTAATTAGATTTTGCAGAGTTGTGGTTTTCTTGTCAAAACCCTCCTTTTATGTTTGTTACAATTGCCCTAAGTACAAGGAGACTATTTTATAGTTGAATGTTCTGGTGTTCTTTTTGTGTAACAGTCACCTATAATTGGAAATTAGTTCTGAGTGAGGATATGGAAGATTTAACCTTAGTTGAATTCTTCACACACAGAGCTGGGCAGGCAGGAATTCATGTTCAGGGTGTAGAATGCACCCTCTTCTTGTGGTTCTTGCTTTATTGCTCTTATTATGTCATAGGCTGCCATTCCTGTCTTTTTTTTTTTTAAAGTTTATTCTTATGTTCATTAGTGTTTTGCTGCATGTATGTCTGTGCAGGTGTCAGATCCCTTGAAATAGGAGTTACAGACAGGTGTAAACTGCCATGTGGGTGCTGGGAATTGAACCTGGGTACCCCGGAAGAGCAGCAAGTGCTCTTAACTGCTGAATCATCTCTCCAGTTGGTGCCATTCCTGTCTTAACCCTGGCAGTGCTATGCAGTCTTTTTATAAGTTGATGTACTTAAAATACTGATTGTAACCTATATGCCTTTGGGGCTGAAATCCCGCATCAGGATCTATTGGCAGCTATCCCACTTTAACACCACAAGCCTCTTCTCCCTCAGTTCTTTTTCAGTGGAGTTCTTGATTGCTTAACTTTCTAAAGAATGGAAGAAGTGTCCAAGTATAATGAAAGGAGAAGCTATTTCGAATACATAGTTTAAAGAAATAGTTATTTAGAGATGGGATTAACATTTATCTATAGTAAGCTTTGAAAATTACTGTGCCTGCATTTCATGTGTTCTTTCATCTCTCTCTTTTTATTTAAGTAAAACACTTTCTATCTACATAATTACCCTGTCACCATTTTAATAGCCAAGTAGTATTTTTGAACACAGAATTACAGATTATTGGTTTATTTTGTCTTTGTCATATAGTTCTGAGTGTAACATTCACCAATTCACTGTTGAGAGAACATTTTTTCTAGGCACCAAAATGCAGGATCATGTTAGGAATAGTTTCTGCCTTTAAAGGGTTCATCATCTAGTTGAGTATAGGATTAAAAACAACATAATGGATGCTTAATGTTACATGATGACAGCCATTTTACCTTATATTCACGTAGACAGCATTGAGTGCTGCGTACTTTGACTGGCATCTGGAGAGCTATGCTTAAGGCACTTTACTTACTGAATTTGTATTCTATTATAGATGAGAAGTAAATGATTTCCTGAATCATTCTAGGGGCACAGTTTGTCTAGTGTGTTGGACATTTACAAAGTATTTACATATAGTAAATACAGACAGTAAATACTTTGGACAGCTCTTTCTGGGATTTGGGAGTTTTCTTTTAGATTGGTGAGTTTTTAGACTTTAAAATCACTAATCTAAATGCTGCATTTAGGGACTGGAGAGATGCCTCAGAGGTTAAGAGCACCTGCTGTACCAGGTAGTGGTGGTGCACACCTTTAATACCAGCACACAGGAGGCAGAGGCAGGCGGATCTCTGAGTTCTAGAGTAGCCTGGTCTACAGAGAGAAACCCTGTCTCAAAACAACTATAACTGTTGCAGCCCGTGAGGGTCCAACATAAAATTTCCTAATTCCCTAACCCGGCTGGAACGGAGTCACGAGGAAAAGAACTGACACAGCTTACATCGTCATCATGGAAAAGGCCAGAATCTCCATTTATTGTCCAAACATTTTATATACCCACACCAAATTGAGCGGGGGGTGGGTGGGGGATACACACGACACATTACGCCATCACCTAGGCAACCAGGTGTTAGGGCTTAAGTCAGGTCTACATCTAGAAGTTAGGTAGGCCCTGAATTAGCATCTCTATAAGACAACCTCCAAATTGCAAAAGGAAGAAAGCCCCAAACATCCTGACCAGTTTCAGTCAACATCTCTTCTCAGGTAATCCACACTTTAACAAAAGAATCTAGGAGCTGACATCCTGGCTTTTGTTAAGGGCACCTACAGCTTGTCTGCGGAGCTATGTAATCAGCTCAAACCGGGGTAATGGCTTTTGTGCCATATTAGAATATGGGCCCACAATCCATTCTCTCTTATTAATTTTAATAAACCCTATGCTTCTGCAACAGGACAGATATGTCGCGCCTGCCTTGGGCAAAGTCCTCTTCATTTACCCAAATTTTCCCTTCATTGGAACAGGCATCTTTTATGCAAGCCCCTGTCTTAGGCATCTGGGGAGAAGAAGCTTCAAACCTTCTTGACCTCTGTAAAGAGAAGAGATTAGTGGAGAGAAATATACTTTTTAGGCCCTGTGTATCAGCCATATCTTGTCAGGATGTATCACAATGTTTTATGTATAGCCATTGACAATTGCATTTGTTAATTTTAATAATTTATAAAGCTGCGGTGTTATTGGCAGCAGTATTTTTGTGTGTAGAGGTGTGTGTGTGTGTGTGTGTATGCGTGTGTGAGCACGAGCATGTGTTGCATGCATGAACCAGAAATTAGACTTTTTGGCTAGACTGGGCAGCCAGCTAGCTCTTAGATTCCACTGGTTTTTATCCCCCGCCCGCCCCGCCCCATGCTGGATTTACAGGTACTTTACATGCCTGGCTTTTCATGTTGTTACCCTGTACCATCTTTTCTGCTCTTTTAGTTATTTTTCCACAGCATTTCAGTGCTTATGTCCTGATCTGTGAGTTGGATGGGGGGGGGGGGAGAGACAAAGAGAGCGAGAGAGCAAGTGCAAGCAAGACAGGGCCTTTTGAACCTTCAAAGCCCACTTCCAGTGACACACCTTCTTCAACAATGCCACACCTTCTAATCCTTCTCAAAACAGTTCTACCAATTGGGGACCAATTCAAATATGAGCCTGTGGTGACCATCCTCTTTCAAACCACAGCATTTGCTGGGCAGTATTCTCTTTAAAATATGGACCTCTACACAAATTTGCATGCCATCTTTGCACACAGACAATACTAATCTTCTGTTATTGTTGTTCCAGTTTTAATAATTCATTCCAAAGCTAACACTTAAAGTTTTTACTTTAAAGAAAATATATTGAAGTTTCTATTTTAAATATTGTCTCTTTAAATGTTTAGGTCATTTGGAATGTCAGTTTTTATTATTTAGTCTCACAGACAGGCATTGGTCAGAGAAGTAAAATTATACAGTTTCAGCAAAGTTTGTTTTGAAATTTGGCAGTGCTGGCTGTGAACCTTGGTTTCTTAAAGTGGAAATGATAATACATCATAAAATTCTTTTAAGGATTAAATGAAGCAGCTGTTGAGGCATCTGGAGATTTTATACAATAATCAATAAATTATTTTTTAATACGCTTAAAGTAGAATTCTAAGGTACTAAATTGTTTTGGACAAGCTAAATATTGCTGTTTGCATTGACTTGTAACTTGTTTTTTATATTTTGCTCTATTCCTCCTATCTTACAGTATTGGATGATGAAGATAGCAACAACATCACAGTAGGATCCCTAGTTACAGTGTTGGTTAAATTGACAAGGCAGACAATGGCTGTAAGTAGTTTATTTGTATTATTTATTTATATATGTATTAATTTGTAGGCTTATTTGTTGGTTTGTGTGTAAATGCACATGTTTGCACATGGGTGTATATGTATGTTTTTGGAGGCTTCAGGTTAAAATCTGTTGTTGCAGTGTTGTTTTTTGAGATGGTGTTTCTCATTGGCCCCGTGTTTACTAATTTAGTGAGGCTTCCTGGCTAGCTAGTTCCAGAAATCCCCTTTTCTCTATCTCCTTAGTAATGGAATTATAAGCACGTATTGTCTATCATGCCTGCTTTACTTTTTATTTTTTTAATAAATGTTTTGCCTGTCTGTATACATATAAGCCATGTGGGTGCCTGGTACTTACAGAGATCAGAATAGGGTATTGGATGCCCTGGAACTATACTTTGGATGGTTGTGAGCTACCATATGGATGCTTGGTATTGAACCCAGGTTCTTTTCAAGAACAAGAAGTGCTCTAAACTATTGAGATACTTTTCTAGACCCCCGATCCCATACCTTTTCAAACTGTGATTCTAGGTATCACATTCAGATCCTCATGCTTGTGTGGCTAGCATTCCACTGACTGAACCATCGTCCCGGCTCGATTTTTTTGTTTTGTGTTTGAAACAGGGTCTTGCTATGTAGCCTCTACTGTCTTGTTCCTTTTGACTCAGCCTCCTGAGGGCTGTGACTACAGACATGCACATTTCACTTTATTTGTAACTGTATTTTTATGCTTTATGAATTTTCTTTCCTTTCTTAAACAAACTGTACCTAAAAGTAATCAGTTAGTCCAGATAATAAATGGAGAGATGAAGAAGTGATGAATTAGACTAGGGAGTTGCAACCCTCTTTCAGCAAAGGTTCAGATAGTAAATATTTTAAGTTTCATAGGTCATAGTTTTTGTACCAGTTACTGAACCTACAGAAGGACGTGGTTGTGTTCTCATAAAGTAGTATTTTAAAGCTGGCAGTAGTCCTAGGGAAATGGTGTAGTCAATAAAGCGCTTGCTATGCAAGCATAAGGACCTGGGTTTGAATCCCTAGCATGTACATAAAAAGTCAGGCATGGTAACAAGCTCCTCTAATACCACACTAGGGAGGTGGAGACCGGAAATTCCCTTGAACATGCTCTCTTGCCAGTCCAGCCAAGTCAGTAAGTCAGTGAGAGAACCTGCCTCAAAAAATGATGTGAACGAAAGGAAGCCATTTGACACCAACCTCTGGCTTCCACATGCATTACCCCCCCCCCCCAAACACACACAGAGCTGTTGGTGTTGGTTTAATGATTTAGCACCTACCTAGCATATGTGAGGTGATAGGTTCTTTCTCCATCACCTCAAACAAAGAAAGAAAACAAAGCCTTATAGTGACACATGTCTATAGTTTTAGCAACTTGGACTCAGAAGGCTGAGGCAGGGGGATTTTAAATTCAGGGCAGCTGGGTTAGTTACATGATGAGATACTGTCAAAACCATGAAACAAAATGATGCCAGCTTATTAATCTCTTAGTCAGACTAGCCTGTCTCTTATAGAGCTTAATTGTTTGTGTTCATTTATTGATTATAATAATTCTAAGACATTTATTGAGCACAACCTATACCACTTGTCAGTTTCCACTATGCATTTTTACTAGGTTCTAATCTGATTAAATTGTATGGCTAGTAGATATGTTTTTAGATTATGGATTTTATTGGTAATCTACTGATAATAATAAACTTCTAGTGGTCCCTTGAAGGCGAAAATTAGAATAATATACATTCAAATTTTTATTAAAATATTCTTGCTTGATTGTTAGTAGAATAAAATAAAATTTTAAATTGAAATATTTTTGACTTTATAATGAATTGCATATATTAAGTCATTGAATTTGTTAAAATAGACTGTACTTTTCAAAATCTATTTATGATAGTTATAAGGTACTTCAGAAGGTTGCTCCTTGCATACATACAGACTTATGACTGCCAAGCCTACCCACCCTCTCAATTGCAACTGATTAATAAAACCTTTATGGATAAATATTTTTAAAGATTTTATATTTCATCTGATAGACAAATATGGGCTGATAGATATTGTTGTTGTTGCCTCTAGGAAGTATTTGAAAAGGAGCAGTCCATCTGTGCTGCTGAGGAACAGCCTGCAGAAGACGGGGTAACAATTTGAGTTTTCTTACTTTCTTAATAAAGAAATGTTTTACTTACTTCTTTGGTTGACTTATATTACCATAGGATATATAATACAGTTTATGAAAATTTGTATTTTTGTCACTTTCTTCTAAAAAAGTGACTGTGAAGCCTTAATAGTTGCATTTGGTTTGCAGCAGATTGATGCCAACAAGAACAAGGCAAAAGGAGGATGGCAGCAGAAGAGCAAAGGACCCAAAAAAATGCCCAAGTCCAAAAAAAAGAAGCCTTTAAAAAAAAAGCCCACAGCTGTATCCTTACCTCAGGCAAAACAACAGAAGCAGAAGCAGGCAAATGGAGTTGTTGGGAGTGTAAGTCTGTTGTCACTGTTCTTGTTATTACTGCGGTGTAATCTGTATATATTAAACTGCTCAAATATGTATATAGCTCCTAAAGTACACATGTGAATACATTAAACCCATATCAAGATTTTCCTCCTTTCTTTACTCTTCCCTTCTAGACACTGGAAATTGAACATATAGGGCCTCATGCACACTCTGCTCTACCACTGAGCTATACCCAGCTCAAATCAAGGTTTAAAAGCTCTGGGCTTTAGAGTTTGGGCTCAGCAGTTAAGAGTGTCTACTGTTCTTATATAGAACCTGAATTCCATTCCTAGCATCTGTGTCAGGTGACTCACAACTACCTATAACTTCATTTCCAGTCAGTCACTTGTTTCTGCAGCTGCTGCACTCACATGTACATATACCACAGATAGATACAGACATATACACACAATTAAAAATAAAAATACTTTTAAAGATATTTAAAAACCTTATTAGCATTTAGGAGAGCTCCTGTATTTCCCTTTATTGTCAGTGGTTCTTCCATTGAGTACTTCATCTCTCTATCCCTATACCATGACTATAGTCACTGTAGTTTTGTTTATTAATAAACTTTATATAAATGAAATCCTTCTCTAAGATTTTTATGTGGAGGAATGTTTTTATTTGTTTGTATAAATGTCTTTGCACTATGTTTGTGTAGCGCCCTAGAGAACCAGATGAAGGCAGATTCCCTGGGACTGGAACTGTAGATGGTTGTTAGCTGCCACATGGGTTCACTAGAAAAGCAGAGTTCTTTTAACTGCTGTGCCATCTCTCTAGTCCTGACTTTCTTTTCCTCCACTCCCCCACCTCTATACCTCCCTCCTTCCTCCATTCTTTCCATTTGTGAGACAGGATCTTTTGTATCCCTGGCTGGCTTGGAACTCACTATGTAGACCTGGATGGCCTCAAATGTACAGAAATATACCTGCCTTTGCTTTCTAGGTGCTGGGATTAAAGATGTGTGCTATAATGCCCCTATTTTTTCTTCTTTTTTTTTAATGCCAGGCATGGTGATGCATACCTTTAGTGAGGTAGGGACAGGTGGATCTCTTGAGTTGGAGACTTCCCTGGTATACAGAGCACATTCTAGGATAACCAAAGCTACACAGGGAAAATTCTTTCTCAAAAAAATTGACAAAAAGAATTATTTTTATTTATGTCTGTGTGAATGTATGCAGATTTTGTCTCTCTGTGTGTGTGTGTGTGCACGCACATTTATGCCTGAGTGCCTGGAGTCTCCTAGAGCTGGAGTTACAGGTCATCATGATGTAAAACTGAAAACTGAACTTAGGTTCTCAAGAAGATCAGTAGTTGCTCTTAACTGTCACACCATCTGGTCAGCCCCTAGTTTTTATATTATTTTTAGGGGTGTTTTGCCTGTGTGTGTGTCTATGAACTACATGAGTGCCTACTGCTTTGGAAGAAGGCTTCCCTGGAACTGGAGTAACAGATACTTGTGAGCCACTTTGTGGGTGTTGGGACTCAAACCCAAATCCTTTGCAAGAATAGTCAGTGCTCTTAACTGCTGAGACATCTCTCCAGCTTCCCAATAATTTTTTAGAAATTTAAAAAAAAAAAAATGATTGATTGTGTGTGCGTGTTTGTGACATGTATGGTGATCAGAGAACAACTTGTATGTTCTTTCTTTCTACCATATGGGTCCCAGGGATTGGACTCTGGTCATTAGGTTTGGTGGCAAATACCTTTACCACTGAGCTGTCTACTGAACTGTCTTCCTAATCCTGGCTTAAGGATTCTTACTTTTCTATTATTTGTAGGGACAGTTCAGAGGGAGAGAGACTACACACACATATATTCTGATGCTATTTCATTTTATAAATACACTATCTCTGTTCTGTTTGGGTTTGCCATTTTAATCTAGTCTAACTAAAGATGCTTATATAATATACTTTCTGTTCATGGTTTTTATTTTATGGCCATTTTCTACACAGCAGTGGCGAGGGGGCACTGAGTCATAAATGGTTGTGTTTAACTCATCAGTAGAGCTGATTTCCAATTTCTGCCATTTTAAACCACCCCAGTTGAGGATGAAAGTCCATTGCCTGTGCTCTCGCTTGTACTTTGTTTTCCCTTCTTTTGCGTTAACCGTTTTGATGATCTGTAGTAATGTTACTTTGGTTTTCATATATATTTACCTAATGATTTTGAGTGTTTTTCATATACTTAACTGGCTGTTTTGTTAATTGTGCTCATGGGTTGTTTGTATTATGGCTTTGATAGAGCTCTTTATGTATTCTAGGTATGAGGTTTTTTTCCTTCTTGTAGAAGGTAGCTTTTTGGTGGTTATTATTTTAATTAAATCTATTTCATTTTATTTTTAAAATATCTTTTTATGACTAGTTGTGGTGGTGCACACCTTGAATCCCAGCACTTCATGGCAGAGGCAGGTGGATCTCCGAGTTTGACTGGCTACACATTGAATTCCAGCCAGGTTACTTACATACTGAGATCCAGGCCAGCCACAGCTACATAGTTAGACCTTATCTTAAAAAATGTATTTTCTATTTTTTGAGAATTTTATACATGCATCCAGTGTATTTTGATCATAATTATCCACCAACTTCTCCCAGATCTACTCCAAATTCCTGACTTTTTTTTTTTTTTAATACTAATCCAGTTTGTGCTGAGTGTATACTCAAGGGTGTGAGACCATCCACAGAGTATAGTCAACCTGCCAGGGGCCACACCCTTACCTCACTTTTCTTTTCCTCAAACCATCAATAGTTTCTCTGTTGTGGACCTCATTCTGGAATGTTTACTAGTTTGATGTTGTGCAGGCAACCATAGCTGATGTGAATTTATTTTAATATTACCTTTAGCTCTGTAATTTGTTTTGGATGAATTTTCATTGATAATATAAATTATGAAATTTTTATTCCAGTATTTATTGAAAATACAATCCTTTTCTCGTGAATTGCAGTGGTATTTTGTTTAGAAAAAATGACCATATTGCTTGTAATGTGTTGTTCTAGATGCCACAATCCATTGCATCTGCTTATTCTTGTGCCAGTGTCATACTAGCTTGATTGTAGATTTCAGTCTTCATATATTATAGTATAAATTCCACAGCTTGTAATTTTACTTATTTTTTTTAACTATTTTTCATCCAACTAAACATTTAGAGTGAGTGATAATTTTCACTAAAATAATTACTGAGTTTAGATTAGTATTAATTGAATCTAGGTTTGATGTGGGAAATTAATATAGCATTTTTGCTTAGTCTTTATTCACATTCATTGCCTGTCTTTATTAACTTAGAGCTTCTTTAAATTTTCCTGGCAGGTATGGTACATTTGTACTGCTATGTACCTGGTAACTTTTGGGTATTATTTTAAATAACATTTGTTTTCATTTTTCAGAAGCTATTACTGCTTTGTAGGAACACAATAGCTATTTCTTAAAACACTGACCTTGTGTTAAGAAGTCTTAGTGACTTGACATTGATTTCAACATTTGTAGGTGTTTTAATAAAGATGTTCCACGTAAGTAGTTATGGTCTTTGTGAATAAAGGCAGTTTTACTCACAAGTTTTGTTTTTGTTTTAAGCTTTTTATGCCCTCCATTTCTGCCTTTTGCCTTTCTTTGCTGGCTAGAACTTTGTTGTGAATGTCTAATCTTGAACCAGTTCAGTTATCTTGAGAGTGAATTAGCTTCAGAGACTCAAAACAATATATACTGACTGAAACGTTCTGAACTTTTGTCTTTACTTTTGTGTTGTAGGAACTTGCAGTAAAGGAGGATGAAGACGACATTTCTGAGAAAGGCAGTGACTCTGAAGAGGAAGAAACCAATAGAGATTCCCAGAGTGAAAAAGATGATGGCAGTGACAGAGACTCAGATAGAGAGCAAGATGAAAAACAGAACAAAGATGATGAAGCAGTAAGACCTGATGGTTTCCCCTCCCCAGCCCCCTGTTGTGCTGAGAATAGAGCCCAGGGCATACCCCACACTCCAGACCTGATCGTGGAAATCATCACTGGAGCTGTTGTTCATTCCTTTGCTTATTTATTTGCCTTAAAAACTCATCCATTTTAGAATTTTACTACTTTAAGATTGCATTTGTTCTGAGGAATTCCTGTTAGGGATTCTAAAGGAAAATCATTTCAGACAAGGATTAGAAATCCCAGTTTTCTTAAATTTGTTGAAATTCTGAAGGGCAGCAGGCTCTGTGTATGAGTGAGACTATTTTGATCTTTTAAGGAAATTTTCAGTGTTGGAAGGTATCTGTGGAAATAGGAGTAAGAGAAGGTGGGCGTGAACCAGGAACAGTCCTTAGAAGGTTCTTCTGTGGGTTCCAGATCACACTGAGAAGTAACATCACTGTGAACTTGATGGTGGAGAGTCAGTTAAAGGGAAAGCTTTTAGAATATCTTGTTTGCATAAGATAATTAAGAATTTATTAAGATGATGAGGTACACTCTTTGCACAAATTTCACTTGACTTTTGGGAATGATACAGAAAAGAATGTGCTGGAGGCTCATTACAAATGAAGTATAAACTGATTGCTCTTGCTCTTTTGACTATATATACGTCTCTGTAGCTTTGGAGCCAGAATATAGATCTTAAAGTAATCCTTGTGGTTTGAGATAGAAAATGTAATCCCCTGAATAGTCTCTGAGGCAGTAGGAGAGTCCTGGAAGAGGTAGGGAGTGGAATGCAAAGGTATAAGGAGCTTATGCGCCTACTTATCCTTGAGGAGAAAGCAAATAAAGATGAGTTTTATTAGTTGCTGGGTCTTTAGTGCTTTTAGACTTAGAGAATCACAGAGATTGTTTCCTCAGTTCCACTCTAAGAAAGATTTGTTATATCATTTTCTGAGTATCTAATATTCTCAGAGGCAAATGAAGGTTTTATAGATGAGCGTTTTTTCTTTTTTTCTTCCTTTCTTCTTTAGATTCATAGTCTATTTCATCCTAAGCATGATTTAGTCCACAGAGTCTAAGACAAATACAAAATAGCTGTTGCCTTTGAACATCCTGGCCGTCAGAGACAGCAGACTTAAATGTTGTAGTATGTACAAGAATTAATACATATTTTTCAAGCTGTAGTAATGGCATAAAGATGTGATAGGTAAGTTCTGAGGCAGAGGGATTATTCTTGATAGACTTTTCTTGGGAGTTCATACATTGTGATTTCACTGTCCTGATAGAGTTAGGAGTAGGAGTTTATAAGACTGAGAATGTGAACAGAAACCTGCATAGGGTTTAGAGTGGGGGAAATGGTTTGATAACTTCATAGAAGTGTAGGTAGCTATAATGACAAGAGTGAAAAGGACAAGGAAGGAAGCTGTGGCATAGACTGAGTCAAATCTGAAATGGTAGTGTCACCATGCTGTGGGGCTTAGAGGCATAGTTAACTTTGTGCCACACAATGATGAGACTTGTGGAAAAAACTTAAAATCCTCGTAGCTGGTTGGCATTGTAAAAAGTAAAAGCTAGAAACTCCTCTAGATGGTCTCTGCTAGGTACCAGATTTCAAGTATTTTTATTTTTTTTTCACACTAGGAGTGGCAAGAGTTACAACAAAGCATACAGAGAAAAGAGAGAGCTCTTCTGGAAACCAAGTCAAAGATAACACACCCTGTGTATAGTCTTTACTTTCCTGAGGTGAGTTGCACTCAGCCTAGTGTTTCCTTTATTCTATTTCCTCTTTCCATATATTTCTCATTGGATTCATACTGCTCTGTGGTGTATTAAGTGCTTCAAAATGTAATAACTGGTTTATTTTTGATAGGTCACTGTTTTAGGGTTTCTGTTGCTGTGAAGAGGCACCATCATCCCAGCAACTCTTATAAAGGAAAACATTTCCAGTTTGGAGGTTTAGTCCCATTGTCGTCATGGCAGGTGGCACGGCAGCATGCAGGCAGACTTGGTGCTGGAGAAAGAGCTGAGAGTTCTACATCTGGTTCAGCAGGCAGTAGGAAGTAAATAGGCTTGACCTTCTAAGACCTGAAAGCCTGCCCCCACAGTGACACACTTCTTCCAATAAGGGCACATCTACTCCAACAAGGCTACACCTCCTAATAGTGGCCTATAAACCAATGATTCAAACACATGAGTCTATGGGGGTCATACCTATTCAAACCATCACAGTCACCCCCCATTCTAAAGGATATATTGTAATATGAATTACTTTCTGTGAACATATTGTTTACAGGGGGTTTAACTTTTTAAGTTTTATAGATGGAAGTATCTGTCCTACCCAGTCCTGCAGCTATTCAATCCCAAAGAAACATACAGAGACTTAAATTAATTATAAACTGTTTGGCCTATTAGCTCAAGCTTATTATTAACTAGCTCCTACAACTTAAATTATTCTTGTCTATGTTTAGTCATGTGGCTTAGTACTTTTTCTCATTGAAGCATTCTTCTCTTGCTTCCTCTACGTCTAGCTGTTGACCATGTCTTTGCCTTTCCTCTTGCCAGATCTTAGTCTGGTTGTCTATTCTTCCTGCCTGGCTACTGGTCAGTTAGCGTTTTATTACACCAATATGAGTAACAAATCTTTACAGTGTACAAGAGCTTTATCCCACAGCAAAGTTTATATGATTTCCTATGCACCTGTTATCTCTGCTCATATTACTACTGAGTGTTGTATTTAATACCTATTTGCATTTAGTAGTGAGAGGAGGCTTTATAAGATGAATGCAATATTTTGACTTTGGTGACTTAGCTGTTCTGAGTTATTCATCACCATGAAGTTTTAAATAGGATGGAAGAAATTCTTCTCTTTGAGGGTTTCTTACTAGCTCCTTGGCACAACCACCAAACTTGCTTTTGACTCCAGTAACTGTCCTGGATTGTGGGAATGTATTTACCTGTAGGTGGTAGTTATGGGACCAACTCCTTTAGGTTCTGAACAAATTTCAGCAATGACTGAGCAATACCTGAGGCCCACACTGAGAACTGTCCTTGTTTACCTTGTCGTTATACTGCTCATCTTTTAATGTCTTTGCTCTCTCAGTTGTTGATCTGGAAATGACTTGGGAATTCCTTTGACGTTTTGCTTTTGAAAATGATTCTGTCTGTGGAGCTTGTTCCCCCAGCTCATGGAAACTGATCCATGGCCTGCTTCACAACTTTGCCGCAGAGCCTTCTGCTCTTCTCATGTTTGGCCAGTGGGTTGATGTGTACAGTTTGCTTTCTGTACAATATTAGAATATCAATCCAAAGATTCTGGAGCCTTCTAAGCCAAAGTCCTAAATGACTTGGCTTTCCTAGCAGTCAGTAAGTGGCTTTGCAGTGGTGGTGTTTAGATTTGGAGCAAAGCTGGCCTAGGGTTTCATGTTAATATATGTGATGATATTCTGACATGTCTTGGGTTTTTACCCATCTGTTAGGAGCATTTTGCTCATTGAAGAGATAGCCTGCCAACACCAGGCATCCTGAAATCAAGCAAATACGTTCTGCTTGTTGATTGGTTTTAAAAATCAAACAAAAAGTGTGGGATGAAGTAAGCACTCATCCTACGTAATTGGTTTCCATGTAACTTACAGTATCATTTTAGCTCATGATTAGTTGAAGTGTTTTATCCTCAAAAATGCCTTTTCCTAATATAGTCTTACTTTGTGGTCAGTGTTTGAAAACTCATGACCCATGTGCCACATGTGGCCTACAATAGCACTGAATGTGGACAAACACAAAATCGTAAACTTAAAACATTGAAGGGTTTTTGTAATTTATTTATTCGTTTATTTATTGTTTTGTAGTGTGAGCTTTATAGATGACACTGGCGGTTCACAAGGTCTAAAGGCTGATCATGCAGGCCAAATCTAGTTGCCTTCTAAAGGTCTCACTATGTGGCCCTGGCTGGGTTTGAATTCACACAGTTTATCTGCTTCTGTCTATCTAGTGCTGATATTAAAGGCATGTGCCACCATGCCTGCAGCCTGCCTGCTTTTGCACATGATGCTATAGCATGAACACAGTTTATTTGAGCACAACTTTATTCATTTATTTTACACTGCAACAGCAGATCTGAACACCCCCGAAAGTTTACAGTAATGTTGCATGTTGAGATTGTTAGGTTTGTATAAACCGTGTGTGTGTCCGAAACACACACACACACACACACACACACACACACACACACACACACACGCGCGCGCGCGCGCACGCACATGCGCATACACACATAAACCATCAATCATTCTGTAGCTTCATCAATCCTCAAGTTAAGCAGAACTGAATTTTTTTATTTGGCACTGTTCTCATCATTGCAATTTACTTATTGCCTTATTCATGCTAAGTCCTTTGTGGCCTATGGCATTTAACAGAAGAACTTTTAGTTGAGTTTAAACATACACAAAGTAATAATGGGAAAGACAGAATGGCCAGTGAGATGGATCAGCAAGGACATGCACCTCCTGCTGGCCCTGCTGACCTGAATTCCAATCTGGGATCCACATGATGGAAGGGAGAGGACTGATTCCTCTGGTTATCCTTTGACCTCTACACGTATCATAGCATACATACACCGACGAACATATAAACATAAAAAAATATTTAAAGAAGATTAAGATAACCAAGTAAGCAAAATAAAAATGTTACTAAATCACATTAAAGGGTAAAATAAAATGGAAAAGGCACTGATTTGGCTTTAAAAGTAGAAATATTTTTCCAGAGAAACATTTCAATAGAATTTCTCTTCCTTCCTTCTTTTCTTTGCTTTTTTGGGGATATCTTTGCACATATCCGTAGAATTTTTTTAAAGTGTTGGAAAATTGAGAGTTTAGGATAGGATGGTGCTGTTTAGGCTAAATGTATATTTAGCACATTCTGGAGTTATTTTTAGGTTTCAACATTTTTCTTTAAAACAAAGTGTCAGTCCCTGAAACAGGTGATACTGAGCACACATCCAGCACTGGTTCAGCAGTGGGTGATGTAGCACAGTGATGATGCTGTGTGGTACCCATCCGCTTGTTTGTTTCCTAGCTGCCCAGACTCCCGAAATAATCACACAGAAACTGGTATACTCCTGTCAAGATCTTACATAGTAAATTAACCAATTTCTATTTTATATTTTATCATGAGGCTTGTGGCCTACCGGCAAGGTTCCAGCTAGCAGCGCGTGTCTTTCCCCTTTGGTGGCTACATGGTGTCTTTATTCATTAGCCAATAAAAGCAACACATATACAGAGGGACTTCCCACCCCATTTCCCCTTTTCTGTGTAGATAAAAAGGAAGGTTTTAACTTTAATATAGTAAAGTTACATATAACAAAACAGCTATCAAGCAAGAATTAGAGTTTCAATATTTATATCTACTTTATCTTTTATCATAACTAAGGAAAAGTATAACTATCTATTCTTCAACTCCATCAGAAACTCCAGAAGGATATAATATTACCTAAGTAAACAGAAAGTGCATTGTAAGAAACTTCCAAAACTCTAGAATTGACAGAGACATCTTGCTGCCTGGACAGACACCCTAAGTTCTTCTGTATCATTGGGGCATCTATCTTCAGCCTGTAGGCCCATAGTATCTAGCAGACTTTTCCATGAAGCAGGAAATTTCAAAGACCTGTACTGGCAGTTTGTCAGTCACTTTTTTCTGTGTCTAGAATATCTTGCAGACTCTTTCATGAAGCAGGAACCCTGAAGGATGTTCTTACCTTTAGGCATGTTCAAACTCCAACTTCAAGTTCAATGCTTCAGCGATACAGAAGAACTTTGGGTGACTGTCCAGGTAGTGAGATGTCTCTGTCAATTCTAGAGTTTTGGAAGTTGCTTACAATGCACTTTCAGTTAACTTAGGAAATATTATATCCTTCTGGAGTCTTTGATGGAGTTAAAGAATAGATATAGTTTTCCTTAGTTATGATAAAAGATAAAATAGATATAAATATTGTAACTACAATTCTTGCTTGATACCTGTCTTGTTATATCTAATTTTACAATGTTAAAGTTAAAACCTTCCTTTTTATTTAAACAGAAAAGGGGAGGTGATGTGGAATTCCTCTCTGTATGCTGTAAATACCATTGGTTAATAAAGAAACTGCTTTGAACCTATAGCAGAGCAGGGTAGAACAGAGCGAGGTTGGGAAAACTAAACTGAATGCTGGGAGAAAGAAGGTGGAGTCAGGAGAAGCCATGTAGCCTCACTGGAGATAAACTTTACCCGGTAAGCCACAGCCTTGTGGTGATACACAGATTAATGGAGATGGTTAATTTAAGATATGAGTTAGCCAGAAATATGCTTAAGCTATTGGCCAAACAGTTCTGCAAATAATATGGTTTCTGTGTGATTATTTCGCGGCTGAGCAGCCGGGAACAAACAAATGTCCTCCTACAACAGTGCTGGGCACACTGAAACTTGGTGCATGCAGACATCTTGGCCCTGTGTTTATTAATAAAATCATTTTCTGCCTTTTGTTCTATCATTTTTAATCCCCAGCTCTCATTGTGCATTCTAGTGATGGTTTCCTAATGAGCTTTTTGTTGTTCTGATCTTTGAGAAGTTTAGAAAGAAATGCTGAGCTTATTAAAATAGCAATGTGCAATGAAAGATAAATATAAGCTCTTAAAATCTGAGGTGTTCTCTTTTATGCTTTTAGTATTTAATGCATTGGTATTTTTATTGGGCTGCTCAAATCCCTTCCACTCATAAGCTGATTTTTGCTTATCACTAGGTAGAATAACTGATTTTTTTGTATGGTGTAATAATTGTTTTCCTTTTTTAGAATGTCTTTTCTCATTTTAAAGTAAATCACAGATTTTTATATTGAGATCTATTAGCAGACTTAATGGAGTTGTTGAAACTCCAAAAGTTATACATAGAACTGATTGTGGAATAGTGAGTGTGTCTCGCAGTGGTTTAGTACAGTTTGTTCATCTGGTAAGAGGTAGCACTGAACAGGGCAAAGACAGCATCTCAAAAGTAAGATGAGTTGAAACTGTTTTTCCGGTTCTTTCTGACAGCTTATATTCTTTTTTTTTTCTTTCAGGAAAAACAAGAGTGGTGGTGGCTTTATATTGCGGATAGGAAAGAACAAACATTAATATCCATGCCATATCATGTATGTACACTGAAGGATACAGAGGAGGTAATTAGCCAACAATATTTCTCTCTTAATATCTTAACTTTTATGATGCTTCATTAAAATTTTTTTTGTTGTTTTGTCTTTTGGCTTTTTGAGACAGGATTTCTCTGTGTAATAGTCTTGATTGTTCTGGAACTTGCTTTGTAGACCAGGCTGGCCTCAAACTCACAGAGATCCTCTTGTCTCTGCCTCCCAAGTGCTGAGATTTAGGGATGCGCCACCATTTATGTTTGTTTGTGTTAGGGTTAGCTTCAAGCTCCCTATGTAGCTAACACTGGCTTTGAACTCCTGATTCTTCTGCCTCTGTTTCTCAGATTTTGGGATTACAGATTTACATTACCATACTTGACAATTTACTGTAGCTGGAATTTTCTGTACTGCTCGCCAATTCCCAGATAACCAACTCAGGAGACTCAATTTTATTTACAAATGCTCAGTTAGTAGCTCAGGTCTGTTAACTAGTTCTTACAACTTAAATTAACCCATTTCTATTCATCTATATTGCCTTGTGACATGTGGCTTTATCTGTCCTCCAATTTGTCTTGTTCCCTCTGTGACTCCTAGCTACTCTACTGACTCTGCCCTTCTTCCTCCCAGAATTCTTACTTTGGCTGTCCTGCCTATATTTGCCTGGCTATTGACCAATCAGTTCTTTATTAGTCAATGATATATATATTAGTCAATATATATTTATATTAACAATGTACCGAAGGATTATTCCACAGCAACTTACATGTTGTTTGTTATAAGACATTTTATAATTACACATATTTATATATATATAACATATATATAAATATATATATAAAACATATAACATTATTATGTGATGTTTTAGAGTGAGTCATTAGAAATCTTTAAAGATTGAAGAAGGTAGGCAACTTGATCAGTCTGTTGAAAACATTCTACGTTTTGAGACAGTTTTTCCTCATCACTGTCTACAAACATATCTACTCTCCAGACTCTAATGATGTTTTACTTAAAAAGTTAAAATTTTTGTTCTTGTTGGATTACTGCTAAGTAGACTATACTTTGTCTTGAAAAATCCAAGGACTGGTAATTTTTCTGTTTTAGAATGGAGGATTTTTTTTATTATTTTATTAGGTGCCATTAATTACTGCCTTTTTCTTTTTTCCCCTTCCTTCCTTCCTTCCTTCCTTCCTTCCTTCCTTCCTTCCTTCCTTCCTTCCTTCCTTCTTTTCCTTCTTTTCCTTCCTTTCGTTTGTTTCTGCAACTAATACTTGAGGGAAAGAATTAAAGAAGGGAGAACTAGAGAAGATGGTTCAGTGGTTAAGAGTAAATACTGCTCTTATAGAGGATTCGGGTTTGGTTCCAGTACTCACCTGAGGTGTCTCGTGCTATCCTGTAACTTTAGTTCCAGGTTATCTGGCGGCCCCTCCAGGTACATGCACTCATGTGTATGTGTACGTGTACACACACACACACACACACACACACCTAATTTAGAATAAAAATAATTTTTTTTTTCAAGACAGGGTTTCTCTGTAGCTTTTGGTTCCTGTCCTGGACCTAGCTCTTGTAGACCAGGCTGGCCACGAACTCACAGAGATCCGCCTGCCTCTGCCTCCGAGTGCTGGGATTAAAGGCGTGCGGCACCACCGCCCGGCCCAATAATTTTTATTTTAAAGGAGAGAGGATTAATTTCAGAAGGTTCGTCCGTGTTTGGCAATTAGTTGGTTACTTTAAGTTCCATGCCATTAGAGGCAGCCAGGACGTAGAATAGGGAAAGACAAAGGGCAAGATGTAGTCTTCATAGGCATACTCTTCTTATGACCTACTTCCTCTAGCCAAGACCACCTTCTGTAGCTTATCACCTTCCAATAATGTCTTCAAATTATGTTGCAACAAAGGTTAATCATTCGTTACATCATAGCTCTCAAGTTCAAGAAACATCCAGAAATGTGCTTTTCTATTCTAGGTATTTCTAAGTCCAGTCAAGTCAAGACTGACTGATATAATGGCATGGTGGTAAAGAGTTGCTTACTCAGTATGTCTTACATTTACTCTTGGAGCTATATTCTGTTCTACTGTTCTTGGTGTGTGTGTGTTCTTTTTTGAGAAAGAAAGCTCTCTCTGTCAGCCTGGACTTAGTGGACAAATTTCAAGATTGTTCTAGATATTGACTATATTATAAGTCAGGGTTCTCTAGAGGTCTAGAGGAAAGAACTGATAGAGTAATGAGGGTGGGGGGTGGTGCTTACAGGATGCGGTCCAGCTAGTCCAACAATGACTGTGTCTTGACAGAAAGTTCAAGAATCCAATAGTTGTTCAGTTCACAAAGCTGTTTGTCTCAGATGGTCTTCCAGTGTATGTTGGAGTCCCAAAGAAGCAGGCTCTCATGCCAGTGAAGGAATTTCTCAGCAACAGATGTATAAACTTGCCACTGAGAATGAGGACAAGCAGATAAAAAGCAAAAGCTGCTTTCTTCCATGTCCTTTATGTAGGCTTCCCACCAGAAGGTATGGCCCAGATTTAGGGTGAGTCTTCTGACCTTCAGTGATCCAGATTTAAGGTGAATCTTTGTTTTAGTTACATTCTGTTGCTGTGAAGAGACGCCTTGGCCAGAGAAAAGCATTTAATTAGGGTCTTCCTTACAGTTTCAGAGATTTAGTCCATTATCACAGTCCACACATGGTACTGGAGAAGTAGCTAAGAACTACATCCTGACCCGTAGGCCAGAGAAAGAGAGACTGGGCCTGGCATGGACTTTTGAAACCTCAAAGCCCATCCCCAGTGACACACTTTCCCCAACAAGTCCACACTCCTAATCCTTAAATAATGTCACCCCCAAGTGCCTAAGCATTCAAATATGTGAGCCTATTGGAGCTATTCTTATTCAAACCTCCACACTCTATTTCCTGGCCCGATAGGTTTATATCTATATCATTAATGCAAAAATTCATTCAGTACAACTTCAAAAGTCCCTATAATCTATCATAGTCTCAACACTATTTAAATAAAGTCCAAAGTCTCTTCTGAGACTCATGGCAATCTCCTTAACTGTAACCGCTATAAAATCAAAATCAAAAGCAGACCATACGCTTCCAGCATACAGTGGCACAGAATATATGTCACGATTTCAAAAGGAAGGAAGGGGAACATTGTGAGGAAATGTTGAACCACAGCAAGACTGGAAACCAGATGGGCAAACTCCAAACTCTGCGTCTCCGTGTCTGATGTCAGATGCTCTTCAGGTCTTCAGCTCTTTCCCATACTTCTCTCTCTTGGCCTGGTTCCATACCCAGTCTGCAGCTCTCCTTAGCAGGTATCCTTCTTTTCTTGTCCTCTGCCTACAGACAGTTCATGTTACCCATTTTGTTTTGTTTTGTTTTTGAGATAGGGTTTCTCTGTGTCACCCTGACTGTCCTGGAACTCTCTCTGTAGTCCAGTCTGCCTCTACCTCCTGGATAAGAGCTGAGATAAAAGGCATGCACCACCACCTCCAGACAGCCAATTTTTAATGTATTTTCTTCGTGGTGTTTCATGTAAATAATATAAAGGTTATTCCCCCTCCCCAAATTTTATATAAAAGTCAGCAAATACCATTCTTCACAACCTTTCTTTTTTTTCTAATGGTAAGATTTGGACAAGGATCTCCTGAGTTATATACAGCCTTTCCCTCCATAAGCATAATGCAGCTGTTAGCTAGGAGTCAGCACTGATGTGATGCAGGCTCACAGTTCGTATTCAGTTTCCACTCTGTCGCAATTTTTGTTTTGTCTTCAAATTCAAAATCTAATGAAAGATTACACTGTTTTTTGTTCTTAATGCTTTTTACTCTGGGGCATATAAATGCTAACCAGACGTGGGCTCTACTAGAGTTGTACTCCAGCTGCTCCTCTTTGTTTTCAGTACTCTAGCAAACTGTTAGAAGACCAGTGTAATTTGCCTCACTGCTCACTCATTATGTTTCTTACTAGTCATTTATTTCATGTGTTACACACTGTATTTGTTTGCTTCTCGTTTGTAGCAATAAGGTTTTCTTATTTCTAGGATGTTTGGGAAATCTCATCTGTGGTGTATTATTTGGGCATTATACTGTTCCCCAAAGATTTTTACCAAATGTTTAGTACTCAGCAATGGTTTTTATTTAAATCACTTTTTTACTCTGCTCTTTGTTCAGTGTAGTTTCAGTTTGTTTTAAGAGTGAAACTCGACACCATCAGTGTCGTCAGGGCATATTTTGTGTGTATGGTTGTTATCATTGTTCATTTTTATTTGATCTTTTATATTGGTTTGGATGTTTTTTTCTCTTCCTATGAAGAAATCAGCCTTTAAAAAAGAAAAGAAAAGAAAAAGCTGGGTGGTTGTGATACACGCCTTTAATCTCAGTACCGGGGACACAAGGGTAGGCAGAATCTGTGAGTTTGAGACCAGCCTGGTCTACAGAGCAGGTGCCAGGGCACACAGAGAAACCCTGGGAGAAAAGACAAGAACAACAAATATTTCTCCCTGTTTTGTTTTCTTGCCTCAGTTTTCCAAGCTCTGGGATTACAGATTTGCACTAAAATGACCAGACTTTTTTTTCTCTTAAATGGCCTTTATATATCATTAACTGCAAAAATCTGGAATTTGAAGTTTACAGGTGGATTGCGAAAATGTCATTTTAAAGAATATATTCTTGCGCTCATATAGAATTGAAATCTCTAAGTCTTATGTTACTATTTGTATTTATGTTTATGATTTGATGAAAAATAAAATATTGTTTTGGACTTGTTTTTATATAGTTTCCTATAGTTTATATTTTATTTCTTTGCAGTGGTTAGGGGTTAGGGTAGAAAAGGGCCTTATTAAAACTAGTAAATTATTTATTGAAATAAAATGAACTGAAATTATGTAATTCTTTTAGATTTGTTTTTATAGTTTGATTTTTATATATAGATATAATGAATTTTAGTTTTTCATCTTTCTCTTGCCTCTGATTCCTTCCCTTGCCCTCTGAAACCCTTTTGCTAGTGAGTGTGTGTGTGTGTGTGTGTTCCCACAGAGTTTAATTAGGAGGCTTGTATAGCATGGATGGGAGGCTATTTACTGGAGTGTAGGCAACTTTAACTACTGGAAAAATGGCACCCTTGTACCCCAGCACCTGTTAACTGCCAGCAGTCCCTCAGGTGTTGTGGGCCTTGTTGAAATTTGTCTTGTGAAGGTAACCACTACTGGAGTGAGTTGAGAGTCCGGTGATTCTGTCATGTCCTCAAGACTTCTTTTGCAGCATATCTCCCCACTCCGGCTCTAACATTCTCTTTATCCCTTCTTCTTTAAGCCTTGGAGGGTCTTTCTGGATTTTTAAGGCATAGATAAATTTGGCAAGAATTATTTATTATCTAGCCAAGTTGGTTATTTAATTCCATTTTATTTTATTAGTAATACTTTGATTCTTTACTTAATTTCTTTTGAGTTTTCAAAGTGCCAACATAGAAGATGGTTACTTTAATAGGTTTTCTTGAATTATCTACATAGAAATGAACTCAATAGTTCTGCTTAACTTGATTTTCTTTTTGTTTAGTGTTTAGATAAAATAGAGCTCACACATGTTGTTGTTGTGATAGTTTCTGTGAGTCATCTGAGGGATAAGTACTCTGAGGTAGGAAATTTAAAGGCATTCTGTTTCATTTACATAATACAGACTTCTAAGTATTGATTTTATCTTCTTAGGTAGAACTAAAGTTTCCTGCACCAGGCAAGCCTGGAAATTATCAGTATACAGTGTTTCTGAGATCAGACTCCTATATGGGTTTGGATCAGATTAAACCACTGAAGGTAAGAATACTAATGAAAAACAAATAAAATTACTGAAGATATGAGTCTAGTAACCCCTCGCAAAGCCTGAGGAAGGTGTGGGAAACATTTCCAGTTTTGAGATGCAGAGTGGGCGGAAGGAAAAAGTGGTCATCTCAGGTGCTTTCAGTATTAGATTTTTAAGGAGCTTTGAACCTCGACTTTAATTTGCTTTAGTAGGTTTTTTTTTTAATGTGTTATATTATGTGGTACTTTTCAGGGCTTTATCAAATGTGTTCTGTTTTCTTTAAAAAGGCTAGAGAGGGTGGGGAGCAGAACTCAGATTTTTACCACAGACTTTATTGGTGTGTTTATTGATTTCTAAAATGAAGGGTTTGTTTGTTTGTCTTTTTGATCTTAGAGCATAAACTTTGTGTGTGGCTTGATGCTCACTTAGTGTTCATTTCCCTTGAGCTTTTCACCCAAAGAGTTCTATTACATTAGTGAGATTGAGCAAAATCTTGTTACACTGTTAGAGTAAAGGAGCCAGTAAAGGAGAGTCTATTTCCTGCATCGGCCCTGGGATCTTACTGCACAACTAATCTTGAAGCATACTTGAATTTTTCTTCCTTCAGCCAAAGACTAATAAGATAACTACTCTGCACTGGTGCATAGGAAACATGACTGTTAATACTTTGTGCCAGAGAAGTACAGTCTTAAATGGTTCAACATCTACAGGGTCAAAATACCAGATTATATTAGAAATTCTTCTCTATTCCTGTATAAGTAGGCTTAGTATTTTCATTTGTAGAATGAAGTGTCTTTTTAATAAATGTGCTGAATTTAGAGTTGTGCCACAGAACCCATTTCTTTGTGACTTGCTATGATTAAAGAAAACCTTTACCAGGTATTTCTTCCATTATTTCTTTCCAAATTTCTAACATACATTTAATTCTTCTTTATAGTTGGAAGTTCATGAGGCCAAGCCTGTGCCAGAAAACCATCCCCAGTGGGATACAGCAATAGAAGGTGACGAAGACCAGGAAGACAGTGAGGGATTTGAAGATAGCTTTGAGGAAGAAGAGGAAGAAGAGGAAGGTGATGACTAAACACTGTTTGCGTGGACCACAGCATTTGCACATATTTACAAACATCTGCTGCTTTGTAAATTACAGTAAAGCAGAAGCAGTGAGAACTGATGTGGAGGGAAGTGTTGGCATCTTTACTAGAAATGGATACGTAAAATAGGCGCTTGGTGATGCCGTGATACAATCTGAAAGGGGGTTATTTAAAGCCTTTCAGGTATGGGGTGGTGCATTTATATCATCTGAAAATGATAATAAATCCTTTGTTGTTACAACTGTCCAGAAGTGTGGGCTGTGCATTACCTATCAGTTTACGGTCTCAGTCAGAGTACATGAAAAACAATCTTTGTTCAGCTTTAGTTTAGTAAACATTAAACTATGATAAACATTACATATATGTTTTAAGTAACATCTGCTCAATTTTTTTAATCTGTTAATAAGCCGTTATTCATTTATCAATATTTTACAAATGGTAAGATTATAACAATTCCATACATGAGTTCAAACTTTATTTTCATCTATCTTGGCCATAACTTAGCATTCTCACACATTCCACACAATACAGAGGGCTACATTTTAGAATTTTCCGTTCTTAATTGCCCAGAGTTAGCAGACATTACAAAAGTGACTTTTATTGGCTTAAGGCCTCTTAAAGCCTCAGTTGGTGTCTGCGCAAGATCTCATTCTTCTGATAAGCTCAGGGCTGAAAGGGATTGCGGGACCACACATTCTCTGATGCTTGGGTCATGTTATCCAGTCTTTTGCAAAGGGTCACTATAAAAGCTGGACCACATTCTTAGCTCTTAATCTACCTGACTAGCAGAAGCCTTTTAAAGAAAATAATTACAGCATACAAAGGAGACATTTTTTGTATTCATTTTGGACTCCTGTTAATAAAATAGAAGTTTGACTCATTTTATGTTTGTAATTGTGTTTGTCTTTTTACTCCTAGAGAAAGGGCATAAATAGGCTAATCTTTTATTTTTTCAACTAAAAGTTTAATATTGTACCTCACTGTAGAAGTGACCGCTATCTCTGTATACTCTTGGAAAACCCAGGAGGAAGAGCTGTTCTCTCATTTATTACAACCTACAGGGCAGTCTCAACGCAGAGTAATGTGTGTGATGAGTCACTGAGGTAAGAAGAATATTTTTATTACTAGATACCGAGGACACAAGTCTACAATACTCTAAGACTGATTGCAATAATCCTGTCAAACTCTCCATAGGCCAAAGTACTGTTGCAATACTAACGACCTTGTTTATTTAAAAGGTTGCTACTCTTCATGCAGAATTATTACTGGTATTTTGTTACTACAGTAGTTGGAAATAAAATTTGAAGATTACCAAAAATATGAATTTTTTTGTTGTTGTTCTAAATTTAAGATGTAACACTTAACAGTTGAAGTTGTCATCAGACCCTTGCTCACTAGTTGAATGAAGCCCTCCCTTCCTGTGCTACTGAGGGTTTTGAGTCATTTGTTTCATTTTTATGTAGTGGGTGGGTTTCCCTTTCCAATCAGATCTTACTGGAAGCTCCACTGATGGTTGTAGCTACTAGACATGCAATTGTGAGGAAGTGAAGCAGCTTGTGTCAGGTGAAAGGAGAGAGGCTAGAGGAAACTAGGCAAGCAGAATTGTAGTATTTGCATTTCCTAGCTTTGCTGAAGTAGATGGCTCAAGAAAAGCCTCCTCTAGTGGCTGTTTTCCAGAGCTTATTCAGACAACTGGCTTCTCTGGTTTACAGTCTCTGGTGAGAATTTTACAACCCGTTAACAGCACCACTTTTACAAAAACAGCATGTCTTCCATGATTGGAAATCCCAACAATTTGTCTATTTTGTGATATGTATCAACACTGCAGCCTAAGGAACCAGTTCTCCTCTAAGTACCTTAGGTGAAGGCCTCAGTTAGGGTTCTCATCTCTACTCAGTCACCAGACTCCACATCCCTTCTTTCACCACAGTGGATTAATGATATGTCCTGGTTTGTTTCTGGTTGAAAGTTGTGAGTGATGCTGTTTTTACTCTTATTCAAAATACTGACATTCTGTCGATAGAATAAATAAATATATAAATGAAAACACAGTGTGTACATACAGAATGAAATTGATTATATGAAATTAAGTTATTTACATTGTGTAATATTTTTAATCTCTAAATTTGCAGAGTATCCATCAAAGTACAGCTTTCCACAAGGAGACTTAACTACCAGTTGAAAGTGTGGCAGGTGCAAAGGTTAGCATTGTAAGACCTGACTGAGGCCTCAGACTCAAAATTAGTTAGTTGTTTATGTTCTCTAAAATTTTGTGATATTTGAAAAGAATCGCACATTGAATGAGATTCTGCACATAGAGCAGTCTCTTGTTCTCTGTTCTGCACCGAGGGGTGGAGAAGGACAGGGTGTCTGCTGGGAAGCTCAGCCCTAGAGGAGGTGTAAGAGTAGCATGGCAACCCCCAATGTGGAACTAGGGAGTTGCATGTTAGGAATGTATTGAGGCTTTCTTAGCATGTTCTGGTTTTGTTTTTGTGCTTTTGAGACAGAGCCTCAATATATAGCCTAGGCTGGCCTTGAACTCACAGTGTAGCCCAGGCCGTGGACCTTGTGATCCTTCAGCCTCAGCCTTTTGAGTGAGTGATAGGATTACAGGCAAGAGCCACCACACCTGCTGAACACATTTACTACATTTATTCAGGTATCTGCTCCAGCTAGCTCCTACCATACACTGGAGTTTTGTTTAGTAATTATCTGTATTTCAAATGCACTTCAGTACCCTACATGTTTTTGAGGGATTGTTTATCATGTATTTACTGAGTTTCCATGCCCAGGCGCTGTGACTTAGGCACTGTAGCTATGTGGACCCTCTTTGTGTTAAGAAAGATTGGGTCAGCACATGGATGGGAATTTCATTTTAATCTTTTTCCTTTGGCACAGTGGCCAGTATTTAGAATGCCCCCCCCACATCTTTTCACTAGGCAGAGGAATTATTGTTATTATTTTCGGGACTAGCTGTTGGGTTAGTTGACCTTTGTCCATCCCCTTGTCCTCTTTGGATAAAGCAAGACTTGTCCTTTGTTTTTAAATGCTTCTTTTTTGAAGCATTTTCTCAACTCTGTGAATCCCCTATTTAGTCTGCCTTAAAGTGAAACAACCATTGGTGAACTGGAGCATGACATTTACCAACTGTGCAGTGATTAGTTCAAATATGTCCCAAGAAGTTAGCATCATCATACACTTAAACTTGACACTAGGGCTATTTACAGACATTCACAAACAAAAATAGATGTGATCTTGTACATTTTCCTGTAACTGAGCTAAAAATCCAAATAGCAATCATGGGCATGCTTTAGGACTGGTTTCAGGCAGGTGTGTACATCCCAGGGGTATGCAGATAATAAGTCCATTGAGAAAATGTTAAAATGATGATTCTTTGTATTTAATCTCATCCTTTTAAATTTCTATTTTTGTGTGTTTTATAATGTACATAATATATTGTACAGTTGTACACTTATATAATTTATAAATAAATAATACATTTATTGGTGCATTATATATTTTTTTCTGATTTGGGTGCATGACAAAAAACATCTGGATACTACTGTTTTGTGGTATAGATAAGGTGAAGGTTGAGGCTGTTGGCACTGTGCCATTTGAGATGACAGTGACAGTACTCTGATACCATCAGGCATGGTTGCATTTGCTGTGTCCAGATCTACTGCTGCCCCCAAGAGCAAAGATGATGGATGCTTCTTGCAGTGGAGCGATGGGCGTGGGGAGGACACTGTAGCTTTTATGAGCTGGGCAGTCAGTAGCTCCTGCAAATTAAAGGCTGGTGTGGGAAGGACCATCCCTCCAGCACAAAATGAACCCAAACCATGCTTAATGGTAGCACTGGCTACCATTTAGGGCTGAGCAAATTGTAAACTGCTGTATTTTCCAGCCTGGCTCCAGTAGAGGGCGACAGGACCATAATTAATTCTCTTTAAAGAATGGTGGGACTAAACCAAAACCTCAAATATGAAAAAAAATTTTTTTTTTGAGATGGGCTATTATATGTTTTCAGCCATGCCTCAAATTCCTGGACTCAAAATCCTCCTCATGTCTCTGGAACAGCTGGGACTGCTGTGCCCAGTTAAAAATGTTTTCTGGATTATCTGCACCTTCTAGAATTACCTCCTTCTTTCCCTTCAAACTTCTGCATCCACTTCTTACCAACCCTTGTCTCCTTACCTGTGCACTTCACTATGTTAAATGTGCATCTGGTTGGAAGGTAAACCCATTTGTAGCAAACGCCAAGAGACAGTCTGCTGTGAATCCAGTGTGCTAGAACTACAGAATACCACTTGAAAGAAGTGGCAGTCAGGTAAGATGATGTTTTTCATACAATTTTGTTTTTTGTATGGTTTCAGCTGTGAAGTGTCTGTTGTTTTCTCTTTGTGCAAGCTAATCTACCATATTGTTGGGAGCGCTGGCTCAGGTTCCCAGGTCAGGTACAGCATGACCTTTGTGTCACCCACACTGCTCCTGCCCTCCAAGTTTCACATGGGCAGTGCCAGGTGGCTCAAGTAGACGTGCATGTCAACGGAGGAACTTTGAGTTTGGGGATCTAGCCCTTTAAAAAGGTGGGTGACAAACCTGTTCACTCTTTACTGTTGTAACAGCAAACATGCCCTCTGCATGAGGGAAATGATGCCTGTCTTCCATGACTGTTGTCTGGACACACATCTGTGAGAAGGCAGTAAGGAGCCAAAGTGTGTGTGTGTGTGTGTGTGTGTGTGTGTGTGTGTGTGTGCGCGCGTGCACTCACTAGTGTGCAGAAAGGTAAGAAACAAATGGGCAGTGGCTTTCTAGCACATCAAATTTTGTATGCACAGAGAATATTGTACCAAGAGGCCTAAGACACTTACTCTCAGGTAAGTTCTTAGTAAAAAAAAAAAAATTAGACCTCTTACTTGAGAATAGTATGTATTTAAGCCTCTTGCAAATGTTGTATCTTCCTACTAGGGATAGTTTTGTTTCAATTTGAAGATAATTCACTTATATGCAACTACAAAAATATCCAGAACTTTCTAAATTGAATTCAGTCTGTTACAATAGGAAAGTGGTGTCTGTTGTATATGGTAGCCATAGACACTTTTCATTATTGCCATCTGCACCCTTCTGTAGCATCCTGCCAGGTTGCTGTTAGGCCTCTGGTTGAAATCATCGAGGTACTTCTGAAATACTGTACTGACCAGCATCGCTAGTTCTCATTGTCCAGTGAGAGTAGATTGCTTGTCGTCTTTAAGGGATGTCTTAGAGATACTGGAGATAATACAGATGAAGAGGGATGGTGACCAAATTCAGTGATAGGCTAGAATTTCTGGTCTAGATGAAGGATTCCCTGGGGAATGTGACATCTAGTAAGAGGACTGGGATAACTTAGCTCCTTCATTTATGTCACAACTACCCTTTGTCACTGTCTTAGGAAGCCATCCTACTTCATAGTCATAGCCACGGTTTCTTAATTTCTTGAATCTCTGCCATGTTTTTTGGACTCTAGTCCTTTCCTTCAAAGCTTACTGTTCCTCTAGACAACACATTAAACACAGGACGGTGGCAAGGAGAGGCAGGAGATGTGATGGGCTGCAACCTCTTCAACTCAGAGCTTCAACTTCAGGACTTGGTTTTATTTTCCCACGATCCCTAGGAGCTCCTGCCCCACCTACCCATCCCTGCCTGAAAGCTTGAGTCTATTATGATGGAAATTATAAGGATTAATGTGATTCTCTGAGAAGAGCTTTGGAGAATGGGGATGAGACTGTAGTGTTATGATCCAATGCAGCACTTCCTTGCACATGGCAAGCCCCTGTGTCTTTCAAGTCTGCTGACTTAATGACAGGTTATCTCACCTGATGTCAGGAGTGACACCTCAGGAGCAGCATGTTTCGTGTGAAATTTAAGTTTGGCAATACTAAGGTTTGAGAAGAATTTTAATATTTTGGTATGTTTCAAAGAACATTTTTTTAAGAATATTCTTTAAAAAGCCCTTTACCTCCAGATTTCTGGAATTTTCTTTGCATTTGGTGCTTAGCCTCCAGTTGGCCTACACCCCTCCAAGCAAAGCATCATAAGGAAACAGAACCTTTGGGGTTTCCGCTTGATGTTTCCTGCCTGCAGGAGTGAGCCAAGTGCTTTGCTCAGGAGCCACTGGCTCCTTGTCCCTCTGAGAGTCAGACATGATGAGAACATAACAACAAAGGGCCAGAGAAGAGAAGGGGTTTGTCACATCTGAAGACCTGCAGAACCCAGGACTCCTGATGCCCATCCCAATGCATGCATGGAAATGGAAGCTGATAAATCACATCCAGGTTGTAAACTAACCACTCTTCACTAGCCTGCAGACAGTGGACCTGGATTACACAAGGCTCAGTCTCAGCCCCTAGCTCAGAGTTCCAGGCTGGAATAATGTGAGATCCAGTTGTGTCCATCTTTGTGAGATTCCAGGTTGTGTGAACCTGTGTTAGCTAAAAGAATGAAGGTATTTTTAAAATCCCTCTCAAGTAAGAGACTCAAGTGTAAACAATTGTATATCTGTCTAGAGAGAAGTGGTATGTTCTCCCCAGTCTTGAATATAGCTTTAGTGGCCCTAAAAAGTAGCATAAAAGTTCAGAATGCCCCTCTGACTTTTTTTCTACAGAGCTGGCCCAATAACGTTCACTTTTATCACCCTAATCCAAAGCATGATAAGGATCTGCTCAAGATATCTCTCTTACCAGATCAAATTGTTTTCATTTCTTAGAGACTTTTGCCCCCTGCCCAATAGATTCTAGGGCCTAGGGCATGCTAACCTCTGAGCTACACACCACCCACACACCTCAAACTTTTTTCTATGAATTTATTCAACTTTTTAAGTAAATTGTCAAGGTTGGCCCTGCATTTTTGATCTTTCTGCTGGGATTATAGGCCTGACTTGGAAAGTTTCTGTGATGTTGATACGAAGACAGAAGGCTAAAGATGAAAGTGAAACTGTCTCTGAAGAGTGCTGTCCCAACATGAACACTAGGTTTAAATTCAAGCTCCTAAAATCTCTTATCAATTATTTTTGTTGGCACGAAGTTACAAAAATTCACCCCAGCAATTTGTTCACAATTAGACACACTTAAGATTCCCCCATGTCGGGCATAATATGCATGAGTTCTTCATATATGCTGTTTCCCCTAACATGAGACTTAAAAAGTAACTGATCTAGTTCACTGCATGGCACACTATCGAACTGAAACATGAGTGTTATCCTGCTCATATAGTCGAGGGTGAGACTCCTCATGTTTCCCATGCAGACTGAGAATCCATGTTCCTAAAAGGTGTGTTGTGTGTGTCTAATACACGCAAGAGTTAAGTAATGTTCTTTGTGTTTGAAACAAGTGTCTCATGTAGCCAAGGCTGGCTTCAAACTTGTTACATAACTGGGGATTATGTTGAACTGCTGATTGTTATGGGACACAATTCTTGGGGAGATGTGAACCCTAAATAGGGAACTGATGATGACAGATCAGTGTTAAATACGGAAATCCAACTCAGTAAACTGAGTTTTATTGGGGTTACTTACCAGAATACAGATGAGGGGTTACTTACAGAAGCAGAAATGAGTCAAAGACAGCTGCTTCACCAAAGTGTGCCCCCCCCCCCCAGCATGGATAGCAGCTCACACAGTCTGGAAAGCCAGGGTACATTGTTCAGTCTGTAGTAGTTCAGTCAGTTGGTCTGAGCCTCTTCTGTGGCAGCTTGGCTTATCTGAAAGTGTCTCATCAGCCCTTAAAGCTTACATGTGCTTGGGGAGAAAGAGGTAGAGGGATCACCTGAAGCCTTTGCATTATTTATTTTCTGAGTTTGGCAAGCTTCCCTGTAGGATGGAGTGTTTCAGCTCCACTTAGAACATATTTTTTTTATTTCACCTCCCTTTTAACATTCTGTTTTAAAACATCCTGATGGGCGTGGTGTTAAGGTTTGTAGGCCTTTAATCCCAGCACTGGAGATGCAGAGGCAGGCAGATCTCTGGTTTGAGGTCAGCCTGGTCTGCATAACCAGTTTCTGGCCAGTTAGGGCTACATACAGATAGTTTGTTTCAAAAAAACCAAAAACAGCAACAGAAAACAAACAAAACTTACCCTTGTTGCTTCACATCTGCTTTAACATTCTATATCTTAAGCAGCTTCCCTCCAAATTGGAGGTTAAAATAAAGCCACATAAAGATGAAAAATACACAGAGAGTCTGGATACTGTATGTTATTATGCTCTCTTTGAATTGTCTAAATGCTGAGGAAGGAGCAACAGCTGCTAAAAGATATTTGCTTATAAATGCTGCTGAATTAATCCAAGATAGGTATTTTGAAAATACCTTGACTTCAAAATTGAGGTCAAAAGGTATGTTACTTTGGAGAAGAGATTTTGCTTTTGTTTCCACAGGAAATGAGAGGCTATGGATTTATTCTGAGTTAAGAAAAATCAGGTTTGATCAAGGAAGACTACCTGAGAAATCTTCCGTAGGAACAGATGACCCGGATGTCTGAGTTCTACATCCAGAACAGATTCAAGATTGTTGCCTGAGATGATCAAGACTCACAGGATACTCCAGTCAGGACTTGATCATAATTCTAAATTTTCTTTAGGTCTCCAAAGATTATCAGTGCCCCCAACCAGCAGGAAGTAGCCTGGAAAACTACACCCACATTCCCAAAAAATGGACTATGGATGTTCTTGGGTTTTTTTGTTTGTTTGTTTTTTAAAGAGGGGTAAGTGGTGCAGGACAATTGTCTATATTCTGCTAATTATGTTTTAAATAAATGCTGATTGGCCAATAGCCAGGCAGGAAGTATAGGTGGGACAACCAGACAGGAAGTAGAGGTGGGTCAATGAGAACAGGAGAATTGTGGGAAGAGGGAAGTTCCCTCTGCAGATCTATCCAGACAGAAGAAGCAAGATGTGACTGTGCCGCTGAAAAAGGTACTGAGCCATGTGGCTAACACAGATAAGAATGGGCTAATGCAAGTTATAAGAGTTAATAAAAAGTCTGAGCTAATGGGCCAATCAGTTTATGATTAATTTAGACCACTGTGATTTCTTTGGGACTTAACGACCGCGGGAACTGGGCAGGACAGAAACCTCAAACAACAGATATGAGCCTGCAGTTCCTGCTAGTGATAAAGTCTGAGATTACCCCATAAATGGAGAGGAATAAGTGTGACACTGGGGCAAGAAGGAAAGTGTCAAGGAGCAAGCCAGACAGTACGGTGTCTGCAAGCCCCAAGGGCACACTGCCAAGATTGGAGTTTCCATTGTATTCTCAGCTGCTGGAAGAGCAAATGAGGACCGGAAATTGACTGGTTCGCCAGAGGAGATGTGTTGGTATTCATATGAGCAGTTCCAAGTTGCAGTTCTCACTTGTAGACTGCAAGTGAGAGTAAGAGAGATGAATTAACAGAGCTACATGAAGAGGTAGGTGGTTTTCTCTGAGTTCGAGGCCAGCCTGGTCTAGAAGAGCTAGTTCCTGGTGAGTTAGGGCTGTTACACAAAGAAACCCAGTCTCAATAAACGGAACAAACAAAGCCCAGCCACACAAATCACCTACAGTGGACATAATGCATGATGGGGATAGCCCACATGTTTCCTCTAAGATCAGGATGTCCATTCTCACCACATATTCAACATGTAGCTGGAATTTCAAGCCTTGAGCAAGTAAGCAAGAAAGAGACAAAGGCATGAAAATTGGAAAGAAGAAAGTGAGATTATGTCTGTTTACGTGCTATAATTCTGCATGTAGAGAAAGAAATGAACTCTTCCAAAGGCATAATACAAACTCAACATAGAAGTCAGTTGAATTTCTGTACTTTACCAATGAACAGTCTGAGAAGGCATTCAGAGAAACAATTCCATTTACAATAGCATCAAAAGGAATAAAAATTCTTGGGACTCATCCAAGGTGTTGAAAGCTATAAAATATTGCTGAAAGAAGTGAAGACATAAATAAATAGATCCCATGCTCATGACTAGGAAGGCTGAAACTCAGAGTCAGTCCTGCTTCCAGATTCTCTGTAGTCAGTGCAATCCCCAGAGTTTCCGTTAGGTTTATTATGTTTCTGTTTTACAGGCATGGGAAAAAAAAAACTGTCTTAAACTCCATGTGGAATTTCAAGGGAGCCCTTGACAAAGGAAGAACAAAGCTAAAGGAGCTACTTACCCTCATTTTAAAACTTACTGCACTTCAGTAATCAGAACAGCACGCTACAGGCATGAAGACTGATACACAGACTAATAAGTGGAATAGAGAACCCAGAAATAAGCCCTTGCATATATGCTCAAATAATTGGTGTTGTTTCGGTTTGTTTGTTTGTTTTTGAGACAGGGTCTTTATGTAGTCTTGGCTGTTCTGGAACTTTCTGTATAGACCAGGCTGGCCTTGAACTCTGTCTAGACAGTTCTAGGAGTCAGACAGTTCTGCCTCCCTCCGACTAAGGAGTGCTGTGACTAAAGACATGCACCACCACACTTGTCATGGCCAAATAATTTTTTTAACAAAGATGTAAAGATCAGTCAGTTGGGGAAAGATAGCATTTTCAATAAATGGTATTGGAAAGAAAACTGGATTTACATAAGTGAAGGAGTGAACTTGAAATCTTATTAACATCATATACAAAAATTAATTCACTAAGAACCAAAGACCTAAGGCTACAAAAACTCTTAGAAAAAAAGGGAAAATCGTCGTGCTCTTAGATTCAGCAATTATCACCTGAATAAGATACTAAAGGCATTCACAACAAAGTTAAAAAATAGATTTCATGGGAATTAAGTGTCTGCAAGCCTAGCTCTTGGGGGGAATCAAAATTTCAGGGCAGCCTGGGCTATAAGGAAACATCTTTTTAAGAAAGATGGGAAGAGGATGACTTAGAGAAAAACTACAAAGTGGGAAAATATTTCTAAGATAATTGTCATATATCTGACAAGAGATTAATAGCCTGAGTATTTAGAAAGCTATAAACGCACCAAAAGAAACCACCTGGTTCAAAATTAGGCAAAGACTTGGATAAGCACTTCTCAAAGAAGATTCAAACAGTGAGTAAACACTTGAAGTTGCTCAATGACAACACAGAAGTGCAATGTCAGTAAGGCAAGGAAGCTGGGACTCGGGTGCTGTTGGAGGGATACTCAAATGCTCCCTCCACAACAGCTCCTCAGAAAGGAATAGACTTGCCAATCGGTGCTGAAGTGCCACCTCTGCTGTGTACCTGAAAGACACGGCAGTAGATGTTGGTACACTACGTTCACTGCTGCAAATAGCTGAACAGTGGAACCTGAAATATCTACTGTTGAACCAACAGACAAAATAAACCTGCTATTCAGCCTTAGGAAGAAAATAGATTCTGCCGTATGCTAAAGCACACAAGAACCTTGACATCACAGCATTGTGCTATGAGAAATAAAAGTCACACAAGATAAGTGCTATGTGACTGCATATTCGAGGCACCTTAGCATTTCCCAGACATGAGGGGCAGAAAGTAAAATGGTAGTTTCTGGGGCTGGAGGGAGGAAAGGTGGGGCGTTAGTGTTGAAGGGGCACACCACCTCTGTTACAAGATGAACACCACCTCTGTTACAAGATGGAACGTTCTTTGGAGGTGAATGGCCATGATGGTCTCGTGCTGAGTGTACTAAATACCACTGAAGGATGTGTGCAGATGGCTAATTTGGTAACTTGTATTTTGTGTAGTTTACCACAAAACAAAAATGGAGAGGGGTGAGGAGATCTAGTTTGGTATTGGGACAGGAGCCTACCGTGGAGAAGGATCCAGTGTGTGTGTGTGTGTGTGTGTGTGTGTGTGTGTGTGTGTGTGTGTGATGAAAGGCATTTTCAGAATACAGTATGGAGATATTGAGATGATACCATGTCCATTTGGGGGAAAGAATAAAGTATGGCCCTGCTTCATGCCTTACAAACAGACGCAGGGGGCATCTAATTCTAACTTTGAAAGGGTCTTTTAAAATATAATATACAATATATTTATGACCCAAGGGTAGGAATAGAATTTTTAAACAGGATGCAATGAAATTTCCCAAAGGATAAACCAAATTGAGAAATTGAATTGTATTTGAGCGACGATTCTCTTGTTTTTCAAAGACAATGAGGGAGCATAAAAGCTAGCCTCAGAAAGGGGAAGGTATTCACCACTCACATAACTGACAGGGAACTGGACTCTCTACTTAAGATAAAAAAAAAAAAAAAGCAGATTTGGGATCGTAGGGGGACTCAAAAGGAAAATAGACTACTGAATTGAAAAGGGGCCCTTCCAAGCTTTCATGGGCAGATCTTGAGGGGTTTGAAGTACAAGAAATTTCTTTTTTTCCATACTATGTTACTAAGGAATCAATACTCTTGTGAACAAAATGAGGGAGAGAGACTCTTGGACAGGGAAAGAAGTTGGACCTGGCCCAGTCTGGGCGCACCTGGCCAGGAAGCTCACATGAGCACTCTGCTCATTGCCCTGTACTGTCAGATGGCCGTGTCTGTGCCCTCTCACCAAGTCAAAGCTGTGACACCCAGAGGTGACCTGGGCAAAAGGTTCTGCACGTGGCTGGAGAGATGGCTGGGCAGCTGACCCTTTCTACACTTCCAGAGGACCGGGATTCGATTCCTAGTACCCATATCAGGTAGCCCCAAACTGTGTAACTTTAGTTCTAAGGGATCTGCTACCCTCTCCTGGTCTCCATGGGCAGTGTACACATGATTAAAAACAAAAACCTTTAAAAATGGTTCTGTGTGGTGAAGGCAGATTCCAAAGTGTCTTCAGCTGACTATATGCCCTACAGGTGGACAGGAAGTCCTTCCTTGATGATCTGATCCTCTTCTCATGTCTACCACACTTCATAAAACCCAACCTCATCATTGCCAATGAATCCCTGAAATGCTATTGAGGATCTTTGTCAGGGAAAGGCAAATTAAAGCACAACAAAATATCACTCTGAACTTACTAGAATGACTGAAATTGAAGAAGCTAATTGGATGCAGGGGTTGGGGTCTGTGACAATCGGAACTTGCTTATTATCCGGGTAGAGGCTAAACCTGTAAATCCCATTGTAAATAGATTGTCATCAGCCACCAAGTTGCAGTTACACCTAAGTCTTTACCCAAAGGAAACGTGTGCACAGATGTACCATAGTCTCGTGCAAGAATGTTTGCAGAAGTGCTTTGAGTGACAGCCCAAATGGCTAGCGATTAACAATAGATAATTGTGTTAAAATATGTATAAAGGTTATGGTGAGCAGCCTCCAAGATAGTAACCCCATGCCTCCTGGCCCTCATCATTGTGTGGTTCCCTCCACAGAGCAGGTGTAGGCTCTGTGGTCTGTAGTATGTGGACAGCAGTGGGTGATGAGCTACCTTAAGGATTGGATTGGTTATAGGCTACATCATAGCTTCCATCTGGGGAGTATACTGTCTTCCACGTGACTCTTGGTTCACTGGCACTGAGAAATGGTCAATCCTATGCTGAGGCCCGCTTGAAACAAAGTCTCCTCTGAAGAGCCATGGGTGCTAGTCCTGAAGAGGCTCCTCCAGCTCCAGCTAAATCCTTGGCGAGCACAGCCTAGGGGATAGTTTGATGGCAACAACCAGAGGACTGCAGCCATAGCCTGGCTAAGCCTCTCTCAGACTCCTGACTTGGAATACATGTGACAAAAATAAATGCTGCTCTTAGCAGCTCCCTGTTGGGAACCTCAGGCGTTCCTTGTGAGCCCTGTACATGTCTTGAGAATGCTGGATGTCCTGAGCCTCCCCCATCTCTCTAGGGGCAGGGAGATGCTTCAGTCTACACAACAGCATCTTCCTCCTCCCCCTTTCTCTTTTACACACACACTCCAGCAGAGACTGGTCTAAAGCTCACAGGATTGTAGATACCAAATAGATTGGGATATCCTTGGTTGGCTCTCATTCTGGAGCCCCAGCACAGTGGCTCTGTAGTCTGGTGTCCAAAGGCATCTAATGGCAGGATTCCCTCCACAGGAAAGAGCAATCCTCTCCTCCCGCCAGCTCCCCCAATCCCGGTTTTCCCTGTGTAGTCCTGGCTGTCAGGCTGGCCTCGAACTCCATGATCCACCAGCCTCTGCTCTGTGAGTGCTGGGATTAAAGGGGCGCACCACCACTGCCTGCCCAGTTGTGCACTCCGCTTCGTTAAGGCATTCACTGTACAGCCTTTTACTTTCATTTCGTTTTATGTGTTTGTTCTATGAGCAAGCTAGTGAGTCACATGGGTGCAGTGCCCACGGAGGCCAGAAGAGGGCGTCGAATCTTCTGGCACTGGAGTTTCAAACAGCCATGAGCTGCCTGGTGTGGGTACTGGGAAGTAAACCCCACTCCTCAGCAAGAGCAGTAAGTATTCTTCCTGCTGAGCTATCTCTCCACTTCTGTTTGCACCTCTCTTACAAGCTTTATCTTTGAGATGTCGGCATGGAGACCTCAGGCAGGCTGAATATGAACTTTACCGCAGCCACATCCCCACCACGTAAGCCTACTATTTGCTCCAAAGCTACAGAGAAACCCTGTCTCGAAAAAACCAACCCCTCCCCCAAAGTCTACTATTTGAAAAGATGGGACCCACTTGTTCCACCTAGGGGTGACGTCATGGGACCTGTAAGGCACTAGGCTGCTTTGAGCTCACTAGCTCAGACTTCAGCTGGAAAAGATGCCCTAAGACAAGGTGGTGCTCTCTCCTGGGACACAGAACATGAGGCCCCATTCTGTAGCTAGAACTGATGGCAGGGTAGATGTTGTGAGCAACTTGAGGTGATAGTCACTGTATCCGCAGAGACAGCGAAAGTGATGCTTTCCGGTTAGTGGCCACTGAGGAAGCAATACTCCCCAAGAACCCCCTCTGGAATAACAGAGGCAGGAATGCAGAAGTGGCTTGAGTAGCTGTGGCCACCAGGGGGCGCGAGGCAGCCGAAGAGGGCTGCTCCATGCTCAGGAACTAGGGTACCCAGCCCCTACCTTGAGTCCCACAGTGTGAACGTGCTGTCCTCTATGTATTTCGGCGACTCCTCTCAGCCAAGTCCCCGCAGTCACCCCTCCCAAGTTGAGGGTGGCCTGGGCCATCCTCTGTTTTACGGGACTGGTCCTGAGGATCTCCCATCCTAGAGCACCCAGCCGCTTCTCCAAAATCCCTGGGTGCAGGTGACAGTTGCTGCTCCTTCTCTTTTTGGCTTAGGTGATTAGCACCAGCCTTGGCCTCTTAAGGGGGACACGAACAGCTACTTCCATGGCTTCAGAGGAGCAGAGCCTCCAGGGCCTTGGAGCAGGGATCAAAGGCCACCTGCCCATGCTGGAAATCCCATCCGTATAGGTGTTCCATCCCATCTCTGTCTGCAGCTTTGGAACCTGATTAAAGTTTCATAAAAGGGTACTCAATTAAATGTGAATTTCAGGTAAATGACAAACTTTTTTTTGTCCTATAAGTATGTCCCATGAAGTATTTGAGACACACACACACAAACGAAAAGGAAATTTGACTGAGACTCTTCAATTTTTATTTTTATTTTTTTGAATACTGGCCAGGAATAAATTTAGGTGGAAGCAGGCAGGGAATAGTTGGGACTGGGACAAATAAGACTCTTAAGTTCACCTCAAACCCTTCTGAAGTTATCGGAAGCTAGAATACAGCCTTGACTGTGGCACTTTCTTCTCCTGCATCATCAAATTCTCTCACGGATTTTAAAAAAAAGAACAAAATAACGATTATAATTATTTCATTCAGCAAAAATTGTGGCTCTTGTTATCTGTTTCCTTCTGAGGATCTTAATGTATAATCTTGTACATTATAACTTTTATAAATCTGTATTTTGCTATTTTAGAAGAACATTTGCTTCTGGCCTGGGTTCCAAGCTAAACAGGAACTGTCCCACTGGGCAGAAACATGGATAATACTCATTTCACCTCTACCAACCCTGAGCCAAGAGCCCTCTGCGTACTTCACGTCTGGGTTCTTAGTTTATACTCAGTGGGTGGCATACAAAAATTTATTATACTTAGCGTTTGGGTCAGACTCAACCCAGTGTGATGGACCCAATCCCTTCCAATGTTCCCAGTAACACTGCTTGCCCTGATCGGAGCTGAATTCTGTCATCCTACTCTAGGATCCCATCTGAGATGTTTCTCGCCCCGTTGTAGATGCTTCCTTGGTCACGACTCCTGTGCTGGCTAGTTTCATGCCAGCTCCACATAAGATAGATTGGAATTTTGGATTGGAATTTTGGAAGCGGGACCTTCAGTTGAGAAAGTGCCCCAGACTGGCCTGGGGGCAAGCCTATGGCTCATTTTCTTGATTAATGATTGATGTGGGAGACCCTAGCTCACTATGGGGGGCACCTGCCCTGGGCTGGTGGCCCTGGGTTCGAGAAGAAAGCAAGCTGAGCTAGCCATGAGGAGCAAGCCTGTAAGCAGCACCCTCCATGGCCTCTGCATCAGCTCCTGCCTCCAGGTTCCTGCCCTGTGTGAGTTCCTGCTCTGCCTTCCCTCTGTGATAGCCTCTAATGTGGAACTACAGGCTGAGGCAAAGCTTTCCTGAAGTTGTCTGTACTCACGGTGGAGTCACAGCAATAGAAACCCTAAGACACTCGCCTGGGCACTGGCAGCCAGGAAGCTGGGCACACTAATACACTGGGCCGCTCTGACAGGCTAACAAATGGTGGGGCTTAAACAGCAGACGTTGAGGGTCTCTGTCTAAAGCAAAGCACTGGGGAGACTGGCTGCTTCTATGGCTGCGAGGGAAGGACCTGCGTCAAGTGGCCCTCCTCGGACTATAGGTAGCCATCTCCTGTGCCTGCCTGTCCCCATGTCCAAATCTCTTTCATGAGGACGGACACCTGTCCTTTGGGATTAAGGCCCACGCTGAAGACCTCATTCTAACTCAACTCCCCTAGACCTTTAAAGGGCACATTCTGAAGAACTAGGGGTTAGGACCCTAACACATCTTGTTTAAGGTGGACACCAAGGAAACCCTCAAGAGTGACCAGCTAGTTGATGGTGCTCAGAGGTGACTCTGTGGAGTCCCATCAATGCCCTAATAGACAGGGCCTTGCTTGTCAACCAGGGGCTTGGCCAGGAAACGCCTAGAACTGTAGAAGCAATGGTGTCATGAGAGTAGTGTTACTGTTGGGTGCCTCTGATGGCTCTTCTCCATTATTAGCTTCACTGTTGGGCACCCTGATGGTTCTTCACCATTATCAGATTGACTGTTGGGCGCCCTGATGGTTCATCTCCGTTATCAGCTTGACTGTTGGACGCCCTGATGGTTCATCTCCGTTATCAGCTTGACTACATCTAGAATCAAGTAAAACCCAAGCTGATGATAGCATGCCTGTGAGGAATTTTCTTTATCGGAATATTTGAGATAGGAGCCTCACGTCTTGTGACTGTGGAAGAAAGAAGCTTTTGCTTTTTGCCTGCTTGCCCTCACTTTCACTGGCAGGATTGTCTGTCGTGTGTGGAGGCATGCCTTTGCCTCTGTTAAAGCTAACTGTCTGGGATGCCAGCACAGACGGAAGCTCAGCAGCTCTCCACGCATCCTCTAAGACTCTATCGCCTGACTGGGACTTTTAAAAGTTGGGATATTTTATATTGTCATGGTAATATTAAGATGAAATCTTAGGGACAAGAAGAAAGGAAGGATTATGGTTTAATAGTAATGTGTCTGTGAATCAGGTTGACAAGGGGTCAATTGTCCTGTTTGGTCAGTTTGATACAAGCTAGGGTTATCTGGGAAGAGGAACCTTGACTGAGAAAATGCCTCCGATAGATTGGCTGTAGACAAGCCTGTGGTGCATTCTCTTGATTAATGATTGAAGTATGTGGGCCTGGCCAACAGGGGGTGGCACCACCCCTGGGCAGGTGGTCTTGAGTTGTTTAAGAAAGCAGACTGAGCAAGCCGATAAGCGGCACTCGTCCGTGGCCTCTGCTTCGGTTTCCGCCTCAAGTTTCTGCACTGAACTTCTGCCTGGCTTCTTTCAGTAGACGGTGACCCTGGATACATAAGGCAAACAAACCGTTTCTTCCCCGTGTTGCTTTGGCAGCAACAAAAGCTATAACTAAGACAGAGCCTATCTTAGTCACTGTTCTATTGCTATGAGGAGACAGCATGACCAAGGCAATTCTTAGAAAGGGAAGCACTTAACTGAGACTGGCTTACAGTTTCAGGGGCTTAGTCCATTATCATCATGGCAGGGAGCATAGCAGCTGGGACAATGATTGAGAGTTATGTCCAGATCCACAAGGAGGAAGGAGGGGGAGGAAAGAACAGGGGGAGGGAGGAAA
>NW_026068065.1:1239923-1348883 GCF_014885135.2 Alexandromys fortis | reverse complement strand
GAGAGAGAGAGAGAGAGAGAGAGAGAGAGAGAGAGAGAGAGAGGAGGGAGAGGAGGGAAGAAAGGGAGAGAGACAGAGACAGGGAGGGAGAGGGAGAAGGGGAGGGAGGGAGGGAAGAGGGGAGAAAGACACAGAGAGAGGGAGGGAGAGAGGGGGAAGGGAGAGAGAGAGACTGGGGGGCATGGCATGGACTTTTGAAACCTCAAAGTTCACCCCTAGTGACACAATTTGTAGTGATATTTCATTTGTATTTTAATAAATAAAGATTGCCTGAAATTCAAAGAGTAAAACAGCTACCAACCAGCCTTACAGCCCAGGCAGTGGTAACACACACCTTTAATCCCAGTAGACACACTAGTTTGCCATAGAAACCAGGAGGTAGTGGTGCACGCCTTTCATCCCAGAACTAGAGAAGAATATAAAATGGGAGGAGACAGCTCTCAGGCTCAGTCTCATTTTGAGATTCCTGGAGGTAGCATTGCCATTTCGGACCAGGGGCTAGCTGTTTTGCTTTTCTGACCTTCAGGTTGAACCCCGATTTCTGTTTCTGGGTTTTTATTAATCGTGCTACAACACTTCCTCCAACAAGGCCCCGCCTTCTAATCCCTGTAATTCTTTCAACTATTTCCACTCCCTGGTGACTAAGCATTCAAATATATGAGCCTATGGGGGTCATTCTTATTCAACCACCACAGTGCCTGCACTGGCTCTGAGTCCAGAATCCTGAGGGGACAGAAGGGCAGCCGAGGCTGGTGGGCAGAGAGAATAAACTGGATGAGAAATCTAGGCGTGAGAAGGAGGGGAGAAGAAGAATGAAGAGAATGAGGAGAGAGGGACACACCCAGAACCAAAAGCCAGGCAGGTGCCAGCAGCCAGACACAGAGATAGCAGGAGAGTAAGGTATGTGGAAAAAGAGGTAAAAGCCTAGAGGCAAATGGTAGGTAAAGAGAAACGGGCTAATTTAAGCTAAAGGAGCCAGTCAGAAATAAACCTAAGCTAGACTGAGCATTCATAACTAATAAGTCTCCATGTCTTGACTTGGGAGCTGGTCGGCGGCCCTCCAAAAACAAAGCTTGGTACAGCCCATCTTTTGAGAGGCGGAGACAGGAGGATAGACAGCGCTAGGCTAGCCTGGACTACCTAGTGAGGCCCTGTCTCAAAGAAGAAGGAGAAGGAGGCTAAAGACAAGGGGATAGAAGATAATTTAATTTTTTAGACATGGTTTTATTTATTCCAGGCTAGCTTTGAACTTACTGCGTAGCCAAGGATGGCCTTGAACTTGTGATCCTCCTGCCTCTGCTTCTGGAGTGGTGGGATCAAAGACTGGAGCTCTCAGGTTCAGTTTATTCTGTGCTGAGTGTTGGGAATCTCCAGTTTGGGTCCCATTTCAAACCCCACCCTCAGAAAACCCGCCAAGCAGTGGCTCCTCCCCTGTGGCTGCTTAAAACTGCACCTATAAAGTACTTAAGCTGTGGTCCCTAGAGCTGCCAAATGATTTCTCCTCTCCATTTCTCCAAGATCACCTGGGAGCGCTTTGCTCGTTAAACTTGGGACTTTCAACTCAGTCTGATCTGACTTACTGCCTCAGCGGAGAAACCCACTATGGGGGATTTTAAAATACTTATCACAGAGATCAACCCCAAGGCACAGTGCATGCTAGGCAAGCACTCTACTCACTGGGCTACATTTGGCCCCATCACAGGAGAGTATTGGTGCTAAAATGGCGCCAACACACTCGTCATTCTGATGGACCCAGAGAGGGGTTGGGACTTTCTGTCCTGTTGGGGTGAGGTGTGGGGTCTGCATTTTCTGCTTTGCATTGCAGCCAGCAGCCACCAGGGCTCATGGCACTCCCTCCCCTGTGGTCTTTGGGCCATAACCAGCTTCATACTTCAGGAACCTTTCTTGTATGCTCTGGTTTGAATCAGGACTGTCTTACCCGAAGAGCATCCTTGCCACCGCTTCCTCAGTCTCCTCAGTACTCACCATCCTTTAGTAGATACACACTGGCATATATTTGCATCCATCTGTGTATCTGTTCCTCTGGGTATGTGCACCTATGTCTACATGAGGACAGTGTTGGGTCTCTTCCCTGCACACTCTCCACCTTATACAGGGTCTCATTTTCCTAGGCTGGCTGGTCAGTGCGCTCTAGCAATCTGCCGCTTCTGGTTTCGCAGACCTGGGCACAGGAACTCACTTTTAGCTCATGACCAGATCCCGCTGTGTCCTGTTGCCCCAAAGCCGGTTGTCTGCTCACCCTCCCCAGGGTCCCAGACTGGAGCTGAAGGAGCTAGCGAGCACAGAATCCCCAGGCTGGAGTGAATCTGCTCGCTAGCTCCTTCAGCCGCCAGTCGCCTTTTCCCAAAGCTTTCCCACTCCTCTCCCAGATTCCAAGTCAGGTCCCCAACACAACACACAGAGCTGAGAGGTCCTTGGGCACTTCTATGCCAAAGAATCCCAGCAGCACAGAGCATTCTGCCCAAGAATAACTGCTCTGCATGGCACCCTGCAAGACAAACCTTCCTTCCTTAAGACCACTTCTGTCTATGGAAGGTGCGGGTCAGCGCGTCAGTATACTGGCTTGTCCTCACCTGGTTACATTTCTGCCTGTGAGTCCCATCCCTGGAGCCTGGAGCCTGGAGCCTGGAGCCTGGAGCCTGGAGCCTGGAGCCTGGAGCCTGGAGCCTGGAGCCTGGAGCCTGGACGTTGGAGCCTGGAGCCTGGAGCCTGGACGTTGGAGCCTGGAGCCTGGAGCCTGGAGCCTGGAGCCTGGAGCCTGGAGCCTGGAGCCTGGAGCCTGGAGCCTGACTTGCTCCCCTCAGGGTGGCCTGCTTTCCCTGTCCTACAGCCCAGGAGGGTCCCAGAGTGGCCTAAGCCAGCCTCTGCTTCTCAACAGTCGTCTTTCATTTTGTACAAGTTCTTCCAAGATGCAAAAACTGAGTGAGTCTCTTTCCTGGTTCAACAAGAAAGCCAACCACATCAAACATTGGTGATTTTCTTTCAAGAAGGTTGATGTGTTCTTTTCTTTGCTAAGAGTATGGCACAACCTAGGCGACGTATAGGAAGGTTTTATTCCCGGGTAAAGTTCACTGTGAAGTAAAGGCATGGTGGCAGGCTTAGTTGCAGAGCTGGAAGCCCGTAGGGCTAGGAAGTTGTCACTCACGTCTCCAACACAGGAAGCAGGGAGAGAACTGGGCATGGGGGTACCGGTTTGGGACCTTAGACAGAGCTGATTTGGGCACCTTGTCATCAGGTCCCCAACTTTCTGACGCCCCTTGTCTCCACCTCCCCAACCAGGTAGGAGAGTGGAAGCCAATCAGCACAAGCTGGTGGTAAGCATTGATGGAGGGAGGAGGCGTGGCCCAGTTCCAGCCAATGAGATGACAGGGATGTGGTTCCGGTTAGCCACTTTGTTTCTCTTCCTCAGAAGCTATTCCTCGAGGTGTCTACATATTGTCTACACATTCCTGATGCTGACTGGGCATGCAAAAGCACAAGAAAGACCTGGCAGCAGCTGGTAGCCATGCTGTGAACTCGAGGGAAGACAACGCCATGATTCTCTGGTGACAACACCGAACTGTTGAGCAACCTCAAGTGAAACCCTGAGAGCCCACTGCCAGGGAATGCTTGTCTTCCTCCTCCTCGTCGTCTTCAGGATGTTTGAGTCTTTTTCTTCTTTCTTGCAATCTTCCCGTTTTCCTTTTCTTTCCCGCCAGACCCGGTACCTAGGTTCAGCTTCTACCTCAAGCTGGCTCATTGAAGATATGTCACACTTAAGTTGTTTGTCAACCAATTGGCATTTACTCACCAAACAGCTGCCTTTTATTAAAGAGTATAAAAATTGCCAGATGACTCTATCACCCAAGCTCAGATTCAGGTTCTGTTCTGAAGTAAGACTGCATGCTTGCCTTTGGCATCAAAGGGGCCTTTTTCTTTTTTTTCTTTTTCCATTCAAAAATTTCCACTTCCTCCCCTCCTCCAATCCTCCTCCCCCTTCTCCCTTCCCATCCAGCCTTAAGAGAGGACAGGGTACCCTGCCCTGTGGGAAGTCCAAGGCCCTCCCCACTCCATCCAGGCCTAGGAAGGTGTGCATCCAAATAGACTAGGGTCCCAAAAAGTCAGTACATGAAGTAGAAACAAGTCCCAGTGCCATTATCATTGGCTTCTCAGTCAGTCCCCATTGTCAGCCACATTCAGAGAATCCGGTTTTATCCCGTGCTCTTTCAGTCACAGTTCAGCTGGCCTTGGTGAGCTCCCATTAGCTCAGGCACACTGTCTCAGAGGGTGGACCAACCCCTCGCGGTCCTGACTTCCTTGCTCATCTTCTCCCTCCTTCTGCTCTTCAACTGGACCTTGGGAGCTCAGTCCAGTGCTCAGATGAGGGTCTCTGTCTCTATCTCCATCCATCAATGGACAAAGATTCTATGGTGATATTCAAGATAATCATCAGTGTGATAGTGGGACAAGGCCAGTTCAGGCACCCTTTCCTCTGCTGTCCAAGGACCTAGCTGGGGACATCCCCATGGACACCTGGGATCCCCTCTAGAGCCATGTCTCTTGCCAACCCTAAAATGGCTCCCTTAATGTAGATATCTTTTTCCCTGCTCCTCTATCTGCCCTTCCTCCATCTCAGCCCTCCTATTCCCCCAAGCTCTCCCCAATCCTTCCCTTCTCACTTCTCTCTCCCCCTCTCCCCTTCCCCTAACCTTACCCTCACTCCTTCCCCCACCCCCACGCTCCCAACTTTTGCCTGGCGTTCTTGTCTGCTTCCAATTTCCAGGAGGGTCTATATATGTTTTTCTTTGGATTCACCTTGTTATTTGGCTTCTCTAGGCTTGTGGACTATAGGCTCAGTGTCCTTTATATATGGCTAGCGTCCACTAATGAGTGAGTACATACCATATTCATCTTTTGGGGTCTGGATTATCTCATTCAGGTTAGTGTTTTCTATTTCCATCCATTTACATGCAAAATTCAAGATGTCATTGTTTTTTACTGCTGAGTAGTACTCTAATGTGTGTATATTCCACACTTTCTTTATCCATTCTTTCATTGAAGGGCATCTAGGCTGTTTCCAGGTTCTGGCTATTACAAATAATGCTGCTATGAACATAGTTGAACAAATGCTTTTGTAGTATGATTGGACATCTCTTGGGTATATTCCCAAGAGTGGTATTTCTGGATCCCGAGGTAGGTTGATTCCCAATTTCCTGAGAAACCGCCACACTGATTTCCAAAGTGGTTGCTCAAGTTTGCATTCCCACCAGCAATGGATGAGTGTTCGAAGGGGCCCATTCTTGAAGATCTTTCCCTAAATGAACAGAAATGGAATGCCAGCTGCCACCAGTGATTCTATTGACCTTCTGATCCTCCTGCCTCTGTTTCCTGAGTGCTGTATTATAAGTGGGCACCACCGTGTCCAGTTTTATATGAGGCTGGAGATTAAGTCCAGGGCCTCGTGCATGGACAAGTACCCTGCCAACCGAGTGACACCCCAGCCTCTTAGCACTAGTTCTGTTTGCTTTGAGGCAGGGTCTCGTGCGCTCCAGACAGCCCTTGAACTCCCTGTGTGGTGGAAGATAACCTTGAACTACTTACTGTTCTTTCTACCTCCCTCTCCCAAGTTCCAGGATTATAAGGATTTGCTGTTACTTTAGGCACTGAAAGACCATTTTCCATTTCTAAATTAAATTTGACCTTAGCACAATTGACTTCGTGGTGGAAATACCATTCAGGCCAAAAAAAAAAAAAAAAACCTCAGCTCATAGACCATAGACAGCACCATCTGCCAAAACAAAATTAAAGACCTAATTCATGAAAGTCCATAGTTATGGGAAAGTCTCTTAATGTACCAATCTTGATTTTTGGCTTCTGTAGCTCCATTTCTAGCTGTTCCTGTTAACTCTGGTATGCTAGCCCAGTGCTCAGAGGTTGCCTGTAGAAATGTTAGGTGTGTGTGTGTGTGTGTGTGTGTGTGTGTGTGTGTGTGTGTAATTAAAACAAACTACAGCTCAAAGCAGAAGGGTTCACAAGGTCATAACATTTCATAGCTAAGGAGGAGGAAAGTCTTTCAATTTTACAAAAGTAGTTAATTTTTTCTGGAGGCAGATGCGCTAGCTAGTTTTATGTCAACTTGATACAAGCTAGAGTCATCAGAGAGGAGGGACACTCAATTTAGAAAACACCTCCATAAATCTGACTGTAGGACATTTTCTTAATTAGTGATTGATGGGGAAAGGCCCAGCCCACTGCTGGTTGGGGCCACCCCTGAGCTGGTGGTCCTGGAAGAAAACAGGCTGAGCAAGCCATAATGAGCAAGTCAATGAGCAGCACCCCTCCCTGGCCCCTGCGTCAGTTCCTGCCTACAGGTTCCTGCCCTGCATGAGTTTCTGCCCTCACTGCTTCTGATGACGGAACTGTGAGGGAAATAAACACTTTTCTTTTGGTTTTGGTCATGGTTGCTGTTTCGTCACAGCAATAGTAACCCTAAATAAGATAGCAGATATCCAAGAGTAATCATTTTGAGAGATGAGAAAGAACTCATCTTAGTGAGTTCTATTGCTGTGAAGAGACACCAAGACCATAGTATCTTTGTTTGTTTGTTTGTTTTTTGAGACGTGGTTTTTCTGTGTAACAGCCCTAGCTGTCCTGAAACTAGCTCTTGTAGACCAGACTGGCCTCGACCTCATGGAGATCTGCCTGCCTCTCTGCCTCCTGAGTACTGGGATTAAAGGCGTGTGCCACCACTGCCTGGCCACAGTAACTCTTATAAAGGAAATTGTTTAGTTGGGGCTGGCTTACAGTTTAGAGGTTTAGCCCATTTTCATCATGGTGAGAAGCATGGTGCTGTGCAGGCAGACATGGTGCTGGAGAAGAAGCCGAGAGTTCTACAGCCAGATCAGGAGACAGCAGGAAGTGAACTGAGAGACACTGACACCTCAAAGCCCTAGTGACACTTTTCCTCCAACAAGGCCACACCTCCTAATAGTACACTCCCTGTGCTTCTGTGGGGGTCATTTTCATTCCAACCACCACAGGAGTCATGTCTGAAAGCCTGGAGTTTGCTGAGATTGACTCAGACAGACCTCTTTAAACCCTGGTGTTGTCCACTCGTTCAGAAATAATGACTTGTTGATTCCAGCTTACTTTCCAGGGGTACAGGACTTGTTCCTTAACACTTGGAAATTTACAGCTTCATGAACAAAGTACAGGCCTGAAGTTGGTGTTCCTTATTGTACAATCTGGTGACCAGACTCTGCCTCATAAGGAGAGTGTCTGGCCTGTGAGTCCCCAGCTATCAGACCTCAAAGCCAATGTTTCTGCTAAGATGATTCCTTAGTATCAGCCCAGGTCACAGCTCAGAGCTACACAAATGAGGCCATGTCTGAAGAGACCATGTTTTGGGGGTTATTTCTTGGGTACATGGCTAAAAGTAACACTGAATGTTATTAGTTCTGCAGTGACCCATCAGTATATATAGCCTGTGCTCGCTACCCTGCAGAGACTCCAGAGTATGCCTGAAGCCAAGGACGGCAGAACAGTCTCCAGACTGGCCGAGGCTGTTGTCCGATGTCCCCACCTTGAAGACCAGGAGGGCTGTTTTAATTTCAATGGTGAAATCTGAGATTTAAGATTTAAACCTGGCAGTGGTGGCACTCAACTCTAATCCCAGCACTCGGGAGGCAGAGGCAGGTGGATCTCTGTGAGTTTGAGGTCAGCCTGTCTATAAGAGCTAGTTTCAGGCTCTGAAGCTACAGAGAAACCCTGTCTTGGTGGAGGTGGGGAGGCAGAGGAGAATATTTATGAGAAGTTCTGAGGGCAGGGTGCTTGTCTTTAATTCTAACACTTGGCAGGTAGAGGCATACAGATCCCTGTGTGTTCAAAGCATTCCTGGTCTATATCACTAGCTCCAGGCCAGCCAGGGATACACAGTGAGACCTTGTCTCAAAGCAGAATGAGATCTATGAGACGCGTAGGAGCTTTCCTAACATGATGAGGGAGACCCTGCTCTGGTAATGGGTGGCTCTGCTCCACTCCTTATCATCGAACATAGGCTGTCTTGTAGAAAATATAAAAGAATAGAAGCGTGACAATCACCCACATTTCCACCACCAATAAATCATCACTACTAACATTTCTCCCAGGTTTTGTAAATCATTCCTCTTTTCAAAATAAAATCCTATTCTGTATATTATTTTCTAACCCGCAATTTTCTCAGCAAATGTGTATTATGGATCTCTTTTCGTATTATTCTGTGCTCCGTGGCATCCGTTTTTAAAAATGGAATAATATCCTTTATTTATTTTTTGCCGATTTCTTACGTGTAAACAATGCATCTTGCTCACTGGGACTCCTACTCTCCCAGACACCTCCACTCTCACATTCCTTAGGAGTCACCAGCATGGCCCCTCACCCTTTCATGCCCTCTCTGTTCTGTTACTAGCCCACTGAGTCCCAGTAGAGCAACCTGCTGGAATGCTGGCCCAGCGGTGCAGGGAACCATGTGGTGGTCATGGCATGTCCCAGGCGCTGCATTTCGCAGCATCTCCCCCCAGGGGCTCTTCGCTTTCTTCCAGCTCCCCACCCCTGTCCTTGGTATGACATCCTTTCTGGTTGTGTGTCCTATGGTGTGCACATATGATACACTTTCTTAATTGGATCTTTGGGTTGTTTCTCATTTACAAAGAATAGTTTGCCTTTAATTTCGAAAGATCTCTGTTTGGGGGCTGGAGAGATGCCTCGGTGATTAAAAATTCTGGCTGCTCTTCCAGAGGACCTGGGTTTGAGTCCCAGTATCCACATGGTGGCTCTCATTCCTCTGTAACTTCAGTCCCAGGGGGTCTGACACCTTCCTCTGGTTTCCTAAGTTACCAAGCACACTTGTGGTGCACAGAAAAACATGTATACACATAAACATAAATGAATGCTTTAAAAATATATCTTGAAATGATTGCTGAGTAGTTCTAAGACCCAACCTCAGGGAGAGCAGTGAAATAATCATTTTGTATATTATAAAGATTTATCACTTGAATTGGTTTTATAAAAAGCTGATTGACATGTAGCCAGGCAGGAAGAATAGGTGGGACAACCAAACAGAGGATGCTGGGATGAAGAAGGGCAGAGTCAGAGGAGTATTGGGCAGACACAGGGAGAAGCAAGATGGACATGCTGTACTGAGAAAAGGTATCAAGCTATGTGGCAAAGCGTAGATAAAACTATGGGTTAGTTTAAATGTAAGAGTTAGCTAGTAATAAACCTGAGCTATTGGCTGGGAATTTTCGATTAATATTAAGTTTCTGAATGATTATTTGGAAGCAACTGCCAGCACATGAAAGCTCCACCTACAGAGTAGGGCCTTGGGAGAGACTGGGAAGTCAGGAGATAAGCGACACCCAGTCCTATCTAGTCTGACTATTCAGATTAACCATATGCTACCTCTGTTTTCCCTTTGGTGAGATGGTAGGCATAAGCCACACACCATCTCAAACCACACTGACTCTCCAGTCTTCAGGAAATAAGACCAAGTGTTGTGATATGGAAGCCCCACTGTGGGGTCACTTACCTGTAGCATCTGGTCTCTGTTCCTACTCATGAAAGGAATCTTGGCTTTCCTTCCTCCCTCCCCTCCTTGCTACCTTCCCCTTTGTTAAGTCTCTTCTTTAACTCATCTTCCATACTGGTCATGTTGGCACACACTTTTAATCTCAACCCCCCAGGAAGCAGAAGCAGGCTGCTCTCTGTGAGTTCAAGGTCACCCTGGTCTACACAGTGAGTTTTAAGACAGCCAGGGTTACATAGTGAGACCCTGTCTTGAAAAGACAGAATTTCTTCAAACTGTTAGTCAGATAGTCTGTTTATCAGGTCTTATGCTATTAGAAAGAATATGCTTTTCCTTTCGCAGTACTGGGAACCAAACTCTAGGCCTGTGTGCTAAGGAGGTATGCTACCATCAAGTCATATCTCTGGCCTGAAAGAGTGTCCTTTGCCTGCTACTAATCATGGCCCCATCCACAATAAGCCACAACTCCTACATCCTCAAGTGTTGGTCAACCAAGCCTGGTGGAGAAAGCAATTCTTAGGATTGCAGAATTTCAGAACCATATGGGCTCATGAAGACAACGTGGTGTCCCAAACTCCCAGGCTGAAGGAAGGCAGCAACTTGACCAAGGTCACTGGGTTTATAGAGGGCTGGAGTGAGAGGCAGTGCCAGGAAGCCCTGTGGTAGACCAAACAACTTTTTTTTTTTTGACAGTACATAAACATTTTATTACCTGTATTGGTTTTCATGACTTCATGGTTTTGCTTGAGTTGCCGAAAGAGCAACAGAAGAGAATATACCTGAAGGAAGGATGACTAGATGGAGCTGGGATGAGCAACAGAAGAGAATATACCTGAAGGAAGGATGACTAGATGGAGCTGGGATGAGAGGGGTTTCCGGTTTCCTTCTCCCCGGGTTCTGTGTTGCACAAAAAGAAAGTGAGTGCCTCCCGGTGCCCACCACCATGAGGTAGAGCAAGCTAATTTATGTTTATATACGTGTTTTTCTGGGAAACCCGAATCCAGTTGGTGTCTCGAGCACTTGCTTATCTGTGCATCATTCTTCTTTTTAAATTGATTTTTGTTGAGCTCTACATTTTTCTCTGCTCGCTACCTGCCTTTCCCCTCCCTTCAACCCTCTCCCAAGGTCCCCATGCTCTCAATTTACTCAAGAGATCTTGTCTTTTTCTACTTCCCATTTAGATTAGATCCATGTATCTTTCTTAGGGTCCTCATTGTTGTCTAGGTTCTCTGGGATTGTGGTTTGTGGGCTGGTTTTCTTTGCTTTATATTTAAAAACCACTTATGAGTGAGTACACGTGATAATTGTCTTTCTGTGTCTGGGTTACCTCACTCAAAACAATGTTTTCTAGCTCCATCCATTTGCCTGCAAAATTCAAGATGTACTCCTGGGTCTTAGGAGCAAACACCTGGGCATTTTCCATCGCTTCTGAGTTGTATGGCCTTGGGCACTTTAACATCCTCAAGATTTACTTTTCTTGTCTGTGGAAGGGGACTAATGCCTTTCTTTCCAGTATGGCTGGGATTGGGATGCCACAGGAGCAGCAGTCTTTGAGTAAGGGTTAAAATTGCGACATTAATCCTGCGACAGCGTCGACTCTTGTCCTGTGCAGAATCCTTTCAGCCGGAGGCTTGTCTTGGAAAGACTGCTTTTGATGTGGATGGCGTCTTCACCAGCAGCTAACAGAATGATCACCCTTCAGATAAGGGTGCCCCACGTGGATTTCCATTTGAGATACCGTAAAAGGGAACCTGTTCCCCTGGTTGCCTCTTGCTAGGCACCACCCAAGTGATATTTGTGTGAAGTGTGCTACCTGTTCTCTGAGAGAGAGAAGTGACCACAACACCGAAGAACAGAAGGTGGAACACCCTGAGCGTTGTGTGTGTGCGTTTGTGTGTGCACGCAGGTTTGCACATGCATGTGTGGGTATACATGTGCGTGCACACGTGTGTGAAGGTCGGAGCAGAGGCTGCCTATAGGCATCTTCTTTATCACTGTGTTTTACCAGGACAGAGTCTCACAATGGAGCCCGCTGCTCCATCTACTCCTGCTGGCCATATAATCCCTGCTTCCTGATCATGATGGGATTGATCGTGATGGGATTGCGGGCAGGCCACAATGCTGCCTGGCATTTCTGTGAGGGCTGGGGATCTGAACTCTGAGCCTCATGCTTCTGCAGCCGTCCCTTTATCCGCTGAGCCATCTCCCCAGCGTAGCCCCTGCACGTGCATCCAGAGAAACACCGGGTTAGCGCTGTGTCGGTGAGGGGGACACTCTCCCTTTTAAGACTCCTTTGGCTGACTCTTGCCATCCCACAAAATTTTTTCCTCTTACATGCTTAACTTAAATTTTTCTTGGAAGTAAAAGCACTTTTTGTAAAATATTGGTAACTTAAGGCCTGTGGTGATGGTTAAGAAGAAATTTGAGTAACATGTGTGTATACCCCCACAGTTAAACTCAATAATATATATTTAAACGTTTTAAGTCAGCCAGAGTTAATTACAAGTCCATGTACAACTGCCACGTTGACCCACTGAGCGGCAACGAAGCAACCCAAGCGCATCTGGCTCAAGGGCAAGCCCCACGACAACAAATCTGCATGGAGACACGAGGACCCGGAGAGAGCGGATCGGGGTCAAGAGCCCTCTCCCTCAGAAGCCCCCTGGGAAAGAAAACCCATTTCTGTCTGTGAGGAAGAATCTACCAAAGCCTTTTTGTCTTACAGGGTTTGATTCCTTAAGAAACAGTGTTTTGTTTTTTATTTATGCAAAGAGCTATGTTAAATTGAACAACTCCTATCCCAGCTCACCCAAGGTACTCCCCAGTGGAACATGGTGAGACAGAGAGGCCACAGCCATGGGGGCTGGAATTCGATACTTTGTGTAAGCTCTGTTTAAATATCTGTTAGGTCCTAGAATTATCTATCTATCTATCTATCTATCTATCTATCTATCTATCTATCTATCTATCTATCATCTATCTATCTATCTATCCATCCCCCCCTTTCCTCCCCATGCCAGGTCTCACCCTGTAGCTGAGGTTGCCCTGGGACTCACCATGTAGTCCAGGCTGGCCTCTTTCCTTCTGCTTCAGGCTCCTGAATGCTGATATTCTGGGTGTATACCCACACCCAGCTGGCTTCTAATCTCTTTTCCCCTCCCCACCTTCCTTAGGGCCCTTTCTTCTTTAAATGAAATCAATTACATGAAATTAAAAACAATTCCCCCCCCACAACAAAACTACCAAGCTTGCATTTTCTCAAATAAAACACATCAAAATTCAACAACTAAATGATCTGAGAAAGTGACTTCTTTCTCCTCCTTCTCTTTCTCATCTTCATTTTTTCCTTTTCCCTTTGGTTTTATAATATATTTATGTTCAAAGGACAAAACTCTCAGAGACGGTTTAACACAGAAGTCCGAAGGTTTGTTGTCAGTGGCGGACCCGCGGCGCTTTCTCCAGACACGAACCTGGCTTCTCTGAGGCCTCTTCCTGTGAGGAGAGGGCTCTACGGCTGTGGACGCACATCCTCCTTACCTGTTTGCCATCCTCACCTTTTATGGGGACCGTTTACTTTTCCATATCTGCTTCATGAATTCCAGCTCAAAATTTGTCTCCCATGGCCATAATAATTTCCATTTGACCCTAGATGACTAAGCCCAGGTCTTTCGTAACGTGGAAGTTTATTGAGAGCTTTTCTGGGTCAGTCTTGTCAGAGAGTCTTGGCCGGCGAAGGGGGCACACACTATACGGTCAGTACAAATGTGCACCCGGCAGAAATCGATCCTGCCATCCACACTGGGCCAGGCCAGTGTGGGAGCCAACTTGAGGTGGAGTGGGAGGAGCTGCGGCAGGCAGCTGACATGTGTTGCCCAGGGAATAAATTCTTTCTCCGTAAGCATGATGCTCTGACTTCAAAAACCTCCGTTTTCTATACCTATGTAATTTGGCGAGACAAATTGATCTCAGGCTGCACATCCATTCCGATAAACTTCAAATATGTAGTTCTATTTTCTTTTTCATACTTTCAGGAACCAGTTAGGCTGTGGCCCAGACCTTCCTAGTTAGCTTAGCGGATTGTCCCTGCTGTCTGGGTAAGCATGCTGCCCCTTCCTACCAGTAAGCTGGTGGGCAGCCCATATTTGTAGAACAGGCATTTCGTCTTGAAGGAGACACTTGGGACATGTCCCAGGTCCCCAAAATGAGTGAAGCCGGCACCAGAAAACCTAGCTTCACTCTACAGAAAGAAGGGAGGGGGAAATGCTCCTTCTCTGGTATAAATTGCTTTAGTGGGAAGGCCGTATGTGGAGGAGAGACGGCAGCTCCTTCCCACACGAGGCCTCCTTCCCCACGCAGCTCCCAAGCATGTCTGGGCATGGAGAAACACTTACATGTGCACACCCAGATGTGGAGCTGTTTGGCATTAAACGCGGGAGAGGCAGCTGTGGAGCTGACAGGTACGGCCACGGTGCGGCACGCAGAGCTGCGTCCTCTGCTCACACACAGGCTTTCTGGAACAGCCAGGCTGTTGGCATTGTTCTCTTTTTCTTTTTGCCCAAAGCCAAACACTGGCCTTGTCAGGTCACTACAGTCTTATAAGCTTGGTGTGGCCCTCACTGCTGCAGGACTGGGACAAAGAGATGATGTTACAGTGTGGTTTCTATGGCAACAGAGGAGGAGTAATGAAAACTGAAATGTAGGAAACACCCATTCTGACAATTGTGACATAATTCAGTTTGTTACGAGGAAGTAACTATCCAAGAGGCAGAAGTGTCACTACCTGGCAGCTCGTGTTGACGAAAAGCTGCGCGGTGCATTTATCTCAGTTGGGCTGTAAATAGGAAAGAAACACCACACACGCACACACACACGCACACGCACACACACACACGCACACACACACTCAGAGCCCTCGCTTTCTGCATGTAAAATGTGTGTGTTCTTTAGAAGCCAGTGGTTGGCTGGTTTTCCGGACATGATGTGGTTGAAGCTGTCATCGTAATGGAAATTCACTGCCGTAGCTATGGTAAATCGAGTGTTCTGCCTGTGCTGAATGCATTAGTCTAATGAGATGTTTGCAGCGGCGAGCAGGGCTGTTGGAGACTAGCTGTGAGCAGTAGCACACGGGTGGAAGCTAGCGTGTGCAACACTGGGGTGCTTGTGTAGCATGCACACAGGTGGAGGATAACGCGTGCAACACTCGGGCGCATGTGGAAGAGGCACACAGGTGGAGGATAACGCGTGCAGCACTCGGGCGCGTGTGGAAGAGGCACACAGGTGGAAGATATCGTGAGCAGCACTCGGGTGCACATACAGGATATTACCTGTCTTCTAAGCCAACACTCCGACCCGATCAACACCCTGATCAGGGCTCTGGGATCAAGCTGTAGGTAAGGGAGATGCGGGCTGGAGGGTGCGCGTGATACGGGTCCTTTCCTTTGGGCTGTCAGCACAACAGGTTACCTGCTTCAGTTTATTTGGGAGGGTTTGCATGCCTGCCTCCGTGCTAAAACTACTGAGCCCAGCGGGTAAACTTCAGATCCTGAGATGAAAAATACAATGTTTGATTTCTCAACTCTATCTCAAAGGAAGATGTAATATAGAAATAGACAGTTTATATGTTTTAGGTATGGACACATTTACCTCTCTTTATCACTGCATATAAATATGTGCAAAATTTTTTAGTTTTTCAAACATGAACCCAGACAACTGTTTGCATTTTTTCCTAATAATAATTTGGCTTTGCTTTGCTTTGTTTTTACTAATTTTAGAACTGTAGTATGTTTTCGGTTATAAATATTTACCTTAAATTTGTTATTAAAATTGGTGTGTTACAAACATATATCAAAGCATTTGTTTTGTTAAATTTTATTTGCTCATTTTTGAATGTCTCAGATGGAATATTTCGTGCCTTTGTGTCGGTTGCTAATTTACCAGTCATAGGTGAGGCTAGATATTAATTGCTAGTTGCTGCTATTAGTATTTTTTTTAAGGAGGGAAACCCCAGGTTAGTCTGGAATGGTTGGAGTTTCCCCAAAACTCAAAGACTAAGTCTCCTCCTTCCCAGGCGTGGCACTGTGTGACCTGAACCGTCTTCCACTTGTCTTCCCGCAGCCCTAAGAGTTGCCTGCAGGTTGCTTGCTAACAGACAGGAGCAGAGGGTAGGGGTGTGGTGGGGAGCAAACCTTTTTTACTCATCCTTGCTGGGTTTGAGTCAGAGGAGGCTTGCTGTGCTGTCTTTCTAGGGTCGTGACATTTATCAGGAGGGACAAACCATCAAACAGCTCTCTGACAAAGTGGCTTTGTAGCTGGGATACTGGAAAAGTAATCTGGGCCCTTCAGAACCGACAAGTTTGCGGTGGGCTCTGTTTTTAATTCCGCTCCCAGTTAAGGAACTTTATTGAAGAGCGAGAGGCATAGTCACCTTTCCCTCAAGACTTTCTTCTCATAAACAAAATAAAACAAAACAAAAGAAAACGGAATGTCTGGAGTGAAAACCTGAAAGTGTAGAAATTGCTGTGAAGGACACAGCGCATGATCTGGACAGAGTGTTGCGGGGGCCTTGCATGTGTGCTGCTTTGATAGAAATGCTCGATCCAGTGAGGATCAGAGCAGCAGCTACGGCGTGACAATTGCCTAGAAAGCCAGCACTGAGTGACCATCATCCTGCAGCTCAAAGGTGAACCTAGATGTCCCCCACACAGAAGTTGCTTGGTGACTTTCCAATCTACTTTTCAAGTACAGTTGTCAACAATTTTTCAAACATAATTTTACTCCTGTTGCTCTTAAGATTGCGAATGGGGAGAGAGGAACCTTCTCCAAGAATCTGTCCACTTTGTAGAATCATAAAAGGAAATAAAGATTCCCACAAATTCCCAAATTTTATTTGTTCTCTACATTTAAATTTCTCACCCATATCACCAAAATTACTTTTATTTTATTCTTAAAAGATGTTTCTGAGCAGTAACAAGACAGGAAAGCGACGAGGGGCGCGCAGCTTCCTGCGTGCTGTGGTGTTTTCAGCAAGTGAAACCAGCTGTAGTTTCACTTTCTGGTCCTGGTGGTGGGGGTGAGGGTTGGAGGTCACAGAGAGCAGCTTCTGGGAAAGGAGCCAAACCCAAATGCAGCCACTCCCCGACACACACGCACTCCTGCTCTTTGATCTTGACAACTCAAACAAGCAAGGACTTTCAATATCTTCAACACTGCTTGCTTGTGATAAAGATTCTAACAATACCCGAAAGGACAAAGACAGACGCTTAACTTTTTTGGAAAACTCATGACCGGTTCTCCCCAAACCTTTCATAATGTGGTAGCTTTCATTTGTTTCCTTTTAGTCTTAAGGTTTCATCTCAAATGCTTGATTGCAATAAGTTTAAGGAAATACAACAGGGACTGCTCCCTGACAAATAACTTCTCTGTTGGAAAGCTGGGCTGTTGGAAACAAATTCGGAGCTTTCCTTGGGTCTGCACTTTTGTAAGACCCAAGGGCTTCTCTCACTCTCTCTCCCCGTCTCCTTCTCCCTCTCTCTCTCTCTCTCTCTCTCTCTCTCTCTCTCTCTCTCTCTCTCTCACACACACACACACACACACACACACACCTGTGACACATACTTTGGAAGAGCATTGGTTGAGCGCAGGCAAAGGACAGAATTCAGAGTTCCCTGGGACCTTTGCTCTCCCTAAGTCAGAACCCCCAAAAGCCTCAGCATCCCAGGATCCCTAGGCAGCACTGTGGCGCCTTGGGACTTAACATTCCGACTTCCTCCCGTTTCATCCCTTACATTTTGCTTGGGAACGAAGATGAAGACTACCCTTACCCCCGTCTGGTCGTCAAGGACTGTTCATGGCTTCCCTATTTCAGGGGTGATGCTGTGAGAGCTATCTCCCCGCAGGAGAGACTATTGATGGGCAAATTCAGTATTCCAGAGAGCTTTTTGAAAGGCTTCCTTGGGTTAGTTTATGTCTTAATCCTGAAGTCTCCCAAGAGATGTTGAGATTTACACATTTCCCCTTCTTTAAAAATGTTTTTGCTGCTTTCAAAGACAGGTGAGGAGAGATGGGGAATTCAAATGATCCCTAGGAGGATGAAAAATCAGATGGTTTGGTACAAATATAATGTAACAGAAGCCGCCAGGGTGTCTAGTAAATTACTCTAAATTTTAATTAATGAGACACAAAAGCCATACTACCAGCTTTAAAAATTACCCTTTTATCAATAAGGTGATAATTAACTTTCTCTAGAATTAGCGATTCTCTGAGCTCCGGGCAGTATGCCGCCTGCTAAGTTCTTTGGAAAGCTGCCAATTTTTAACAATTGGTCTTTTGGCAAACCTAGTGGTTTTTAATTCAAATATCTATTGTGGCATTTTCAGTTGTGGCTCAAAGACCATTAAGATCACTCAAATCCTGGCGAAATTTCTGAGACCGAGAGTTCAGAATGTTTGGGTTGCATTTGAATTGGTTACTTTCTTTTTCTTCACTTTCTCAGGGCGTTTCTGTCTTTTCCTCCCCAAACTCCAGTGTCTGTAGGAGTGCAGTCTTCTGGCTGCAGGCTGCTGGGAGCTTTAGTGACTGATCTGGTTTGCAGGTGCCTGCACAGCCGCAGGTTCGTTCTTGTTGGGTTTATTTTATCTTGGTTTCAGTTCTAGTGTGTGTGTGTGTGTGTCCTGTCTCCCACCCCTGTGTCTTCCCCTGCATTTCAGCAAGCTTGCACTGGTGGGGGGGGGGGCTGTCATCAGATGCAAAGATTTAGATGGAGACTTGAGGGGAAGCTCAGGCCAGAGACCTTTTTGGTTGTGTCTAGTTTGCATTTTAGTTGATTTACCTAAAGTGATGGTTATGGGTTGCAGGAACCTAGTGCTCCCCATCTCAGGGGAGGTTCCATCAGAACCACACACGTCATACCTCACACAACACACACACACACTCACACATGCACACACACTCACACACATCACACATACACACATTCACACACATCACACACACACTCACACATACACATACATTCATATACACACACATCACACACACTCACACATATCACATCACACAACATACTCACACAATCACACTCACACACTCACACACATACACACATTCACATACATCACACACATACTCACACATACACATACATTCATATACACACATCACACACATACATCGCACACACACACACACACACACTATTTTGGTCAGGCTGAGGTGCTAGTGTTAAGGTCTAGGCAGGCAGTTCTCACTGAGACAAAGATGCCCCTTAGCCAGATGTGTGTGATTCGGAGGAGCCCTTTAGCCGCAATTAAGGAGACAGTGCTCCTCATGTTGTGGGGGTGGTTACAGCCTGGGTTACTCCTTTGGGGAAGAAAGAAATTCATCACCCAGGGGCAGTCCTGAGTTTGTGCTCAACTACATAGTCACTTTCCAGTGTCCTGGTGACACCCTGAAGCCCGGGGAGTGTGTCCTTGGCTCTGCAAGCAGGCCGCTGTCTCTTTCACCCAGACATCATCCCAGGGCATCATGTCTGTAAGGAGAAAACCAGGATTAAACACAAGCGGTGTTTTTCCTGAATGTCCTCCAGTCACGCGTGTTCTCAGAGTGTCTGTGTCTGAGACTCTGCTGTGGCACTGGCCTCGAAGCCAGCCTGGGATGGCCTCAGGATTTGAATTTTGTTTTGCCTGGCAGCTGTGAATGGGAGAAGTGGAGAGAAAACACATGGTAGAAGTCAGCTGTGGGGCCTCATGCTTTCGATTCTGGAAATGAGATTAGAAGTTTATTTAACTAAGAGATCCCTTTGGGCCTAACCATTTCTGGACTATTACATCTTATGCAAGACTCATTCTTTATGTGCCTATGTATGTGTATGTCCATGCATGCATATGTGCACTTGTGTTTTGTGGAAGCCAGAGGTTACTATCAGGAGATGTCCTTAATAGTTATCTAGCCTTTTTTTTTTTTTTTTTTTTTTTTGAGGTCTCTCTTGAACCTGGATCTTGTTGATTGTCTAGATGGCTGGCCAGTAGGCCCTCGGAAGTCTCCTGTCTCTGTTTCTCTAGTGCCTGGATTCCATGCTTGCCCACGGTGCCTGGTCTTTCATGGGCTGTGGGCAATCCAATGGTTCTCATGCTTACTCAGCAGGTCGCTTCACCGAGTGGACGGAGGCATCTCCAGCCCTGAGCCTCATCCTCCTTTTTGGCTTTGCAGAAGAGAGGCTGGCTTCCTGCCCTCACCACTGCTAGGCTCAACTGCCGTCCCATTTGGGAAGGTGAGGAGATGTCAGCTCTATCAGACCATGAACCGTGGAAATGCTGGGTATTCCAGAGACAGCGGCCGAGATTACTGTAGAAGGCTTTGGGTGTGGTGTGCTGATCAGTACAGTACGCCCCCTGGGGCAATCGGTTTCTGTCATTTTTCAGCCTGTGATCATTGGCCTGGTTCATGCTATCTCCATTTGTCACCCATACTGGAATGTGCCCTGAGATTTAGGGTTCATCCAGTAGCTGGCTGCTGGTGCATTGCCCCTTCTATTAGGAATTTTCCTTCTTGGTGCCAAAATATTCTGGAGTCTACTTGAGCGCATCTCTTCCACTGTCTAGTTTGCAAGAAAGAATCAAGTGGAAGGTTAAACAACCTTTGGTGTCTGGATTATAAATAAACATAGAAACAGCAGGACAAACCCGTAATGTTTCAGTCACCACCCACAGTGTGAAGATGTAGCTCTTGTTTGTTTGTTTGGTNAAAAATAAGAAATACAGAGAAAGATCAAGCAAGGTGTTAGGAGGGCTCGCTCTCAAGGCTATCTCCAGATACGAGATTTGCCTAGGGCATCAGGTCCTCTCTGGACTGCTGATTGCCAGGGGGACCACCTGGGGCTTCGCTCCAAGAAGCTCTAACCCCAATCCTTCAGCAGGCAAAAGCCAGCGCAGAGGCATTTTTGTCACTACACAGCAGTCACTGCTGTGGACGTGGCATTTGGTGGTGGTGGTGGTGGTGGTGGTGGTGGTGGTGGTGGTGGTGTGTGTGTTGCTATTGTCTTTGAGACAACGTCTTACTATGTGGCCTTAGCTGGCCTGGAACTTGCTCTGTAGACCACACTGGCCTTGAACACATAGAGTTCTGCTTGTCTCTGTCTCTGGGGTTAAATATATGCACCACTACACTCAACTAGCTTTGGTCTGGAGTGTCCATTACATAATAAACAACAAATACTTAAATAAAACAAGGAGTAGGGTGGGGTTATATCAGGGATAGATGTGGACATAGTTCATTGGTCCCCAAGTGAGAAGCAGTACAGGCGTGTGTTGCTTTAATGAGAGCAAATGAGGAGAAGTTCTCTTCAGAGATGAGAAGTGAGACATTCAGTTTAGGCTGTGACGCTGATGTGTAGGAAGCCTGGATGCTGGAGGCACTGATGGCACAGAGGGAAGTTCCTTTCTTGTCTCGCCTTCCCTTTTAGGTGGGGGCCACTTGGCACAAGTCCGGCAAAGGGGAACACAGCTGAAGCTGTTGGGAGGGAGGGCAGCGTGAGGAGAAGGTACACTCAGGAAGGTTTGCTTCGTGTGTGTGTGTGTGTGTGTGTGTGTGTGTGTGTTCCTAGCATGGGCCCACATGAACCTGAATTCCTACTAACTGGTTTGAGACCAGGATAGTGAGAAAAGAAATTAATACTATGAAATGCATATAGCTATTGCTGTATTTCATATGAAACATGTATAGCTATTTTGGGGCATAGCTCAGGTCATTTTTATAACTATATTTGGCACTTTCAAGGCTGAAGAGAAAAATATTTAGAAACCTATTATGGGGAGGGGGCAGAAACCCTACTAATTTCCTTAAGACCAGAGGGGGCCTGGCTGTTCCTGGCTGATGTTAGCTGAGAGCACTGTGAGTTACCAGTTAAAGGGATCCAGGCCCGACTTAGGCTGGGGTTTCCTTCCTCTTGATTGCAACCCCTCCCAGGCTCCAGGGTTTTCTCTCTCTTCCCTGAACACAGATAATGGATGGACTAAGAAGAATCTTTGTGGGAACCACAGGTCCAAGTGAGCCCCCAATTTTCCAGCCAGCCCACTCTGTTTTAGTGGTTAGAAAGTTAAAAATAGCAATTGAAACAATTCTCTGGAGGGACAAAAATGCTGGATCTGAAGGAAGAGTTAAAATTCAAGAACTTTAACCTGAGCCCTTGTCCTCTGGCAAACCCCAGACACCCAGAGGGGTGTGAGCTGAGGGTCGGCCTCCCAGAAGGGCTCCGCCTCTGCCTTTCCCTTGTTAGGATGCTCCAGTCATATCCCAGGGCGTCTTTTCCTCCAGGATTCCCAGTTTCCTTTTCCAGCAACTTCTCTCTCTTCTTGAGACTCACGTTTGTCCTCAGAACTGCATAGGGCTGATCTGCAAAGCTACATAGACTCTGGTTCCCAAAAGCCAGTTGACTGCCTACACTTGGGTCCTGGGCCTGAAAGGAGGCACCCTTGAAGGTTCTAGAACTTCTTTTCCTCCCTAGAGACGGTTCTCTTCGTCAGTCCTCACTGCCAAGGTGGTTTAGAGGAAGCAGAACTCTGAAATGGACCTAGCAAGTGCTACGGCAACAGTGACAAGGTGACACTTGCGTCTGTGGAGATGAAGGGTGATTCTGCACATACCTGGTCCAGTCCGCTTAGGACGCCAACACACGAGGGGCTGTTTGGACCTGTCACACAGAAGGGGACGCTGAGCCTTCCATGAAATGGCTTGCCGAGGGTCATGTGGCTGCGTGCAGTCTGCTGCCTTCCCCCGTCTGAACAGCGGGCTGGGCATTTTGCCCACAAGGGAGAGAAGAAAGAGCTCTCTCATGCCCAGAGCCAGCTGCTCCTGCTCGGCCAGGCTGAGTTGGTCCAAGAGGAAACCACTTGCTGCCTTCCCTCTTGGAAAGGCAGTCTGGGCACAGAAACCTTGTTTGCAAAGCGGAGAGCCCTCACTCCTCCCCCTCCCCGCCCCCCTTTTCTTTTACAAATACTTTTAACGCTCTGGTTACAAGCCTGAAGTAAAATTCCTAGGTAATATTACCCACCCACACCCACAATCTTAGGTTAGGCCATCAGCACATGCGGTCATCACTGAGACGGAGGCAGAGAGCGAGGGAGGCAGAGCAATCCCGAACCCTTGCGGGTGCAGTACAGGTACTGCCGGACGCCTGCCACCAAGAGCGCCAGGGCAGACTACAGCTGCTAACATGAACGAACTGCCCTTGCTGCTGGTCACATGATTTTCTGAACTGGTAAACTATTGCAATTTGGGACAAAATTCAAAGCGGCCTGCCTTCAATCTGTGCACCAGTTACATTCCTGGACAGTAAACACACACGCACACGAGGTCAGGGTACGGCTTGAGGGTGTCCCCAAGGTCCATGGGCTGGGAGCTGGGTCCCTAAGGGGGTGCATAGGTAGAGGCATCATTAAGAAGTAAGGCCTAGAGAAAGTGGTTAAGTTACCAGGAGAAGTGCTTCTCCCTCCCAGCCAAACCACGCTAGTCCCCTCTAAGGGCACCCGTGGGCCACGCCTCTCTCCACCGTTGTTACTCTCCGTCAGCCCTTAAATGTCTGCTTAAGAGCACTTGCCACCCTGGCTGAGGACCTGGGTTTGGTTCCCAGGACCCACACAGGCAGCTCACGTCTATCTATAACTCCAGCTCTAGGGAATTCAATGCCCTGTTCTGATCTCAGAGACCAGGCATACACGTGGTGCACACAGACACATGTGCAGGCAATACACTCTGCATGTAAAGTAAAATAAATAAATAAATAAAAGCCTCAGTGAATATTCCCTACACTGCTGACCTATCATAAGCCACAAAGTTCTTACTGCAGCGCAGATCTCTGGGACCCAGTGAGAATGTCCCTTCCAGGCAATCATTCCTACACCTAGGAAGGAAGGATGATAGCACCTAAGAAGAGAGGCAGCTTCCCTGTAAAGCCTAGTTGATCTCCACGGACTGCAGACTGAAATGAGAGACAAATGTTCTGCCTGTACCCCCCCCCCATCCTGTCCCAGACTGTACGCTTATCATCAGAAGTGTGCTCTTTCAGAGAGGAAACGAATCCATTTTTACTTACTCTGTTTATTTACAGATATACCTTTACTTGAGGATTTCACACATGCAGACAGTGTGTTTTGGCCATAGTCACTCCGCTGCCCCATTCCTGTCATATCATCCCTCCCACTTCTAACTTCACATTCTTTTTTTTTTTTTTTTCTGGTGGTAACTTCTGCCTCCTGTTAGTCCTGTCCACATGTTTGTGGGTGTGCGCCACTCACTGCAGCTTTGCCAGCCTACTAGGGCCTATACCCCTTATATTTATATTCTCAACACTAAACATGCCATGTGAATGTATAAGTGTAACCAGGTTTTATTTAAAAGTCTATTTATTTCAGCTGAGTATGGTGGTGCATGTCTACAGCCCCAGATACTCAAAAGGTGAAAGGGTGGTTGAGTCCAGCAGTTCAAGACTAGCCTGGGCTCAACAAGAAGTCGTGTTTAAAAAGATACTTACTTAATAAAGTTTTAATCAAACATTTCCTAAAAAGTACTTACTTAAATGGAACATACAAGATTTAAGAAATATTTGAAATGTGAAATAGAATGTGTATGATTGTCCCTATCTTTAATCCCAGCGTTCTGGAGGCAAAGGCAGGTGGATCTCTGAGTTTGGGGCAATCCTAATCGACATCGCAAGCAAGCTCTGGGACAACTAGGGCTGTGTAGAGGGAGCATTGTCTGAAAATATCAGACGGCTCAGCAGCGGAGAGCACCTGCTGCTCCTGCAGAGGAACTGAGTTCAGTCCCCGGGACTCAAGGCAGCTCACAACCACCCTCATCTCCAGTTCTGGGGATCTGATGTCCTCTTTTGACCTCTGCAAGCATGACATGATTGTGGTGCACTTGCATGTGCGCAGGCACAACGCTCATGCACATAAAATACAGATAAAGTCTCAAGAAGAGGAAGAAGAGGAGGGAGGAGATACTTCAGCGAGTCGGAGTCTCAGTGAAGCAGGCCTCCGGGTGGGGGTCCCTGGGGCTAGGTGGAGGGACAGCATTTTTGTACTTTAGGTCTTAGATTAGTTGAGGCCCACCACACGAAGAAAGCAATCTGCTTTTCCATTCTACTGATTTAAATGTTAGGCCTACTCATGAACTCTCTCAGAAACACCAAAACAATGTTCAGTCAGATAGCTGAGCATCCCTAAGTCTGGCTCATGGGCGACAAGAGCAACACGGCTCAGCTAGTCAGTTGTGATGTCTAAGATAGGGCATCACAGGTGCTGTGACAGGCCTAAGCCTCCCAGCCATGAAGGAAGCTGGACATTTTCATGTCCTCCTCTGGATTCCGTCTAGATGACGCCGTGTGACACCATGGGTCTCACTCAGCGAACACTAACTGTAGACGTAGTGTAAAAGGTCCTCAGGGCAGCAGCTTTGCCTCTGACCTCTTGGACTGCAATGACATTACAGAGCAGAAAGTCACGATGGAAGAAGCCCTGCTAATGTTGAGGAAGACACGGTTGTTCTTCAGGCTGATACCTCCTGATAGGGCACTTGGGGAAGCCCCACCGCCACGAATGAGCTGTAAATCTGTTTGCAGTAACTGCCCTCATGACATACCCAGCTGCCTAGGACAGGGAGGAAGCTCCCACCCCCAGGACTGTGGTGGGATGAGGAGATGGGGTGAGTGGACTCAGAAGGGGTTAGGGAGAGTGCCAGGGAACACAACACGCCATACACAAAACAATCTGGGTGTAGAGCCTGCAATGTCAGCACTTAGCAGGCTAAGCAGAGCTGCCGTGAGTTCTAGCCAGCCCGGGCTGGAGAAGGGAGACCCTGTGTAAAAACAAGACAGGCGACAACAAAGAAACAAGCCAAGTTCATGTGGCACATTGTGGTAGTCTGAGGATATACTCACAGGAAGCCTGGAAACAGTGCTCGTCTGTCTCATGGTGTAGAAAGAAAGAAAGACAGAATACCCATAGTGTGAACTGGAGTTGCCCGGGCCAGCTTGCCACGGTTGTGTCTGACCACTCACATGGCCTCTGCTCTGTGCTGTGTCCCTAAGTGTCTCTTTCTCAATCTAGGTGCTCACGTGACCTCTGCTCTGTGCTGTGTCCCTAAGCGTCTCTTTCTTGTGTCTGGGTGCTCACTCGGCCTCTGCCCCATGGTGCGTTCCTAGTGTCTCTTTCTCTTCTTCTTTAAAAGACAACTATTGACTTTTTATGTGTACAGATGTTTTGCCTGCATGTATGTGTGCACACAACATGCATGTCTGCTGCCTAAGAAAGTCAGGAGAGAACTTTAGAACCCCTGGAACTTATGAATGAATGGCTGTGAGCCACCACATGGGTGCCTGGAATTGAACCTGGGTCCTCTGCGAGAGTAAAACTTGCTCCTAACTGCTGAGCCATCTCTCCAACCTTCCTTCTCTCATCTCAAAGGCACCGGTTGGATTGGTTTGGGCTCTGACCACTATGACCTCACTTTCCCTTACTTAACTGTGTCTCCGAATGCAGTCATGCTGCCAGTTAGGGCCTCTGCACTCGAGAGGAACACAAGCCAGCCAATGACAGCGCTTGCCTGTTTTCATCCATGTTCTCGGAAATATCTGGTAACCGCGCCTCCTATGGCCTCGCTACTGGGCAAATATCTACATCTCCTGGACATTTAGACCTGACTTGCATGTTTGTTTGGTTTTTTGAGACAGGGTTTCTCTGTAGCTTTGGAACATGCCCTGGAAGCTCTTGTAGACCAGGCTGGCATCGAGCTCGCAGAGATCTGCCTGTCTCTGTCTCCCAAGGGCTGGGATTAAAGGCATGTACTACCACCCCCACCCTCACCCCTCACCCTGGCCATTTAGGCCTGTTTTAGCCCCCCCTGCACTCACCCCAGATAGCCATGGGTCCGCAGAGGTCCTCCCACAGCAGAGAAGGTGGCCTTCACGCCCTCAAATCCCTTTAAAGAAGAGTCTCCTTTCTTTCTCCCCCTTGCAATACAAAACTCGACTCACACTGGGTGGGTGGTAGGGATGATCAGATGCGGGCTATTCAGTTCCATGTGGCTAAGCCTACCTAGCACAGCTTGTCTGGGCAGTAAAGATTTTCCTGGGGATTTTGATTCTCTTTGTCCACATGTCACACTTGATTGGACATGTCTAGTGTGTTCTTACCCCTGCCTGGTGTGGTAGACAATATACAGGAGCTATAGCAAGAAGACGGAGGGTGGGCACCCTTAGTTTTGGGTTATTACTGGTGGTGACAACCCCCCCTCACCCCTGCACCTGCGCCACAATCCCCCCCCCCCCCCCCCCCCCCCCCCCCTCCCCCCCCCCAACCCCCCACCCCACCCCCCCCCCCCCCCCCCCCCCCCCCCCCCCCCCCCCCCCCCCCCCCCCGCATCTCAAGACTGAACCTCCAGGACAGAGGCAGATGCCTGCAGTGGCCAGTGCCAGGCAGATGTCTGTCCCCCCAGCCCAGGAATAACCTGGATAACTGTCCTCTCCCCTCTGACCTAATGAGCATAGACAGGGGCCACTATGTTTTCTGGCTACATCGAGTGCATCTGCAGGCAGGGGAGGGAGGAGTATTGTGGGAGCACTATGAGCCCGAGGACAGCTTGGCCAGCCCCATCCCCACGCTGGAATAGCAACTGTTCTAAAGGACATCCGTGCTCCTTGTTCCACAGAAAACCTAACCTCAGCATTTCCAAATCCAGGCCCATTGTTTGCCCCTCCCCCCACCTCTTCCTCCTTTGTTCTGTCCTTAAAAGGAAGCATGGATTCCCTTCTCAGTTATCTGAATCCCCAACTTTCCTCGCCCCGTGAGTTGAAGTTGGAAAGCAGGACCTTACTGATGATCCTACTTTAAAGAGAGCGTCTTGCTCCCTCTGTCCCCATCCTGTTGGCACCCTCAGGGACCACAGCCACGGCACCTTTACATATGGTTCTTTCTTCCTGTGGCCAGTTTTGCACACTGCACTAATGGTGCCATTGTAAGACAGATCTGGTTATCTTAGTTTGTGGGTTTATGATAACAAAATATCTTAGATGTGATAACTTATGAATAAAGAAGTTTGTTTCTCATAGATCTGGAGTTGGGAGGGCTAAGATCAGAGTGTGGTTAAGACATGTCTGCTGGGGGATGCCTTCTGTTTCCAAGACGGCGTCATGTTTCTGGGTGCTTCAGACAAGACATACAGTATCAAGGGCTTGAGAGATGGCTCAGTGGTTAAGAGCACTGGCTGCTCTTCCAGAGGTCCTGAGTTCAATTCCCAGCAACCATATGGTGGCTCGCAGACATCTGTAGTGGGATCTGATGCCTTCTTCTGGCATACAGGTATACATGCAGATAAAATACTCAAACATATTTTTAAAAAGTGGTCAGATTTTACAAAAAATAAATAAATAAACAAATAAATAAAAATAAAAAGGTGAAGAAGAAGGGATGGAAGGGCCGGGGAGTGGTTATTACAGTCTTTAGTCCTTTTATGGGGAAGGCAATTTCATTCATGAGAGGGAGATTTTGTGGCTTAATTACTTCCTAGGGTCACACATTTTAATACAATGGCACTGGGGATTTAATTTCTACATGAATTTTGTAAATCATTGTGTCTTAATCACTTGGCACGTTTTTACATTTATTTTAGTGTATATGTGTATGTATATGCCATGCGTGTGTGCGTGTCTGTGTGTGTTGTGTCTCTGTGTGTGTCTCTGTGTGTGTGTGTGCCTGTGTGTGTGCCTGTGTGTGTCTCTCTGTGTGTGTTGTGTCTCTGTGTGTGTTGTGTGCATCTGTGTGTGTGCCTGTGTGTGTCTGTGTATGTGCATCTGTGTGTGTGTCTGTGTGTGTGCCTATGTGTGTGTGCCTGTGTGTGTCTGTGAATGTGCATCTGTGTGTGTGCCTCTGTGTGTGTGTCTGTGTGTGTGCCTGTATGTGGGGGGCAGTCAGAGGACAACTTTCGGAAGTCAGTTCACTCCACCACGTGGGTTTCTGGGATCAAATGTGAGTCACCAGGTCTGGTGGTTGGCTCCTCTACCTGCTACACCCTCTCGCCACCCCTGCTCAACAGTTTACAGATTCCATTGCTTACATTTGGGTGCCAAATATTTTGTTGTGTTCTCAACTACACCATCATAGTATATGTCTCCTACTTATAATTGCCTAATTATAAATAATTCGTGGGTGCACATTCCCAGCGTGTGTGTTGTTACACATTCCATTATGCTAATGCATCCATTCATTGTGCCTATTACAAAGCACTCAACCAAGAAAAAAATGAGAAGGGTCACGTGAGCCTTGGCCCTTTGTCCTCCCCACTCTTCCCCAAGACCTCTGTCACCTCTCACATTCCCTTTCTGTGCCTGGGTAGTCTCTGGAGTCGCATCTCCACGTGATGACATTCTGTGTCAGGTTGCAGACAGACAGACAGACTTGAGGAGGCTGGGGAGTAACAGAACACAATGTGCAAAAGTAGGCTTAATTCTGAATATCATGCAATTAGGGTAATGTGATTTAGGACACGATGGGCGGGTGAACCTGGTGTTTATTTTCCCCTCAGACTGCAATTAATTCTCAAAAGTGCTGTAGGTTGCTAAATTTTAGTAAGCAGATAATAGAATAAACAACCTAGTCACTTTACAGTAGTGGGAATGGAAGATAATTACAACTGGAGGGAGCTAGTCCCTATCTTGGGCAACACTGGCAGGTCTGTGCCCAGGAGAGCTGCGAGCCCAGGCTGCAAACCAAGTGTGGGAGCCATAAGGACATGGCCATGCATTTCTCCTTGCCCAGACTGGGAGAGTGCCGATGTCTCATTTTAGATATTCCCGCCTGTGTCTAATAGGGAATTGGGCCAATAAATATGACAATAAGATCGACGTTGGGACAAGAAAGGTTGAGGCAGCAGTTTGTTACTCTTTGTAGAGCCTTAGCCAAGGCGTCATGCTCTCCCAGCAATGAACCAGGAGCTTCTGCAGTAGGCATTGCATTAGAGGCCCAGGGACTATCAGGGGCTATGATGGTGGAGGGAGGCCTGGGCTTTCGAAGTGGACCCAAGACAAGCCTTCATCTAGACCCTCTTTGGCTATTAATAAGTTTTCCCAGGGGTAGGGCTTGGGGAAGAGAACCAAGAATTTCTAAAAGGGGGTTGTGATACTCTGTGTGCTGTATCCAACAGCAATTAGTTGCTCAGCTGCCAGTACCCCAGCCCTTGTTTCTAACAAAGTGGTAGTAAAGATTGTCAGAAATGCTTCAGTCCGTAATTCTTTTTTTTTATTTTTCCATTCAAAAATTTCCACTTCCCTCCTCCCATTCCCCTCCCACTCCCCCACTCTCCCTCCTCCCTCCCCCTCCCTCCTTAAGAGAGGGCAGGGTACCCGACCCTGTGGGAAGTCCAAGGCCCTCCCCACTCCATCCAGGCCTAGGAAGCTGTGCATCCAAATAGACCAGGGTTCCAAAAAGCCAGTACATGCGGTAGAAACAGGTCCCAGTGCCATTATCGATGGTTTCTCAGTCAGCCCCCATTGTCAACCACATTCAGAGAGTCCGGTTTTATCCCATGCTCTTTCAATCACAGTTCAGCTGGCCTTGGTGAGCTCCCATTAGATCAGCCCCTCCCTGTCTCAGTGGGTGGACCAACCCCTCACAGTTCTGACTTCCTTGCTCATCTTCTCTTTCCTTCTGCTCTTCAACTGGACCTTGGGAGCTCAGTCCAGTGCTCAGATGTGGGTCTCTGTCTCTATCTCCATCAGTCGCCACATTTTGAGCAGCTTCTTTTCTTTCTGTCTGTCTTGCACGTTGTGACTTAAATACCATACAAAGGATGAAAACACTATGAATCAAAAGCAGCTAGCATCTCTGACCCTTGAATTTTATGGGTATTAAGCAGGGAAATACTGTGACTTCTGTTATTGTTTTATTAAAAAATAAAACCCAGGAGTTAAATATTAAGGAATAAACTTGAGAGATCTACTGAGTGATGAGAAACATTCTCCATCTTTCCTGATGGAAAAGGCTTATGCATCTCTCCTTGCCCTTCGTTATTCCTCCTGTATGTCTCTCTAGCTTTCTCTGAGTCCGTCAGAAAACTCTATGGTCCACTCTGGCCAGCTGAGAGTGGACTGTGCTCTTGGTACCAAGGTCTGACTCCACTGGTAGTGTCGGAGCAGGAACACAAACAAATTTCCTGCAACATTTCTCCCTTTTTGTCTAAATAAAAAGGAAGCATTTTAGCTTTAACATAGTAAAACTACATACAAGAACAATGATCAGGTGTTGTCTAAATAAAAAGGGGAAGTATTAACTTAATAAAATGCAGTTGTATACAATAAGAACAATTATCAAGTAAGAATTACATTCACAGTGTCCAGTCCATTTATATTTGACAAATTCAGAGAAAATTCTCCATTATCTAGCCTCTCTTGGTGTTTCCAAAGTTTTGTACCTAGTTTACTTTTTATCACAACTAAGGAAAACTGCAACTATAACCATCTCATCCTCAACCCCATCAGAGAACCAAGAGGGATATAAAACTACCTGAGTAAACAGTGTAGAGGAAACAGTAAAAAGTGTAGAGCAAACAATGTCTAAACTATAAAGATGACAAGAGACATCTTGCTGTCTGGAAAGTTACCCCAAGGTTCTTCTGCATTGTTGGGGCCTCCGTCTTTGGTCTACTGGCCTAGAATATCTGACACAAATTTTTGTGGAGCAGGAAATTTTTGAAGGATGTCCCACCTTGTCTTGGCAAAGTTTAGCAATCGCTTTTTTGTGTGTCCTGCTTGTTCAATTTGGACAGCATACTATCAGCAGTCAAGGCAAGAGCAATTTCTTGCCCAATTTCTTGCTTTGTCACATTGAAAGCAAACTTCATATGAATACTCTTTGATGTCTATCATCCTTTTTTGAAGTAAATTGGCACTGCCAGCATCAGACGTGTCTCACTGTTATGAAAACCTTATGTTATTAAAATATTTTGAATGCCATATTCTGTAGGTCTCTGAAGTTTTTGAAGACCACCTATCTATTTAAAATATATCTCTGTTTGACCTTAAAAACACACCTAACATGACTACAAGTTTGATTGTTGTAGATGGCTAACCACTAACCTGTCTTTCTTTATTATCCTAAAAAACTTTCAAGCACTAAAACTTTACATTACATTTTAAAATGAGCTTCATAGTACAATACCTTAAACAAGAAATAGAAACATATAATACAGTAAACAAAATAACCTTAAGTTCATATCAATATACAAAAATACCTTAAACAAGAAATAGAAATGTATGTGATATAGCAAAAATAACCTTAAATTTGTATCAGTATACAAAAGTTTCTTAAGCAAGAGTAGAAACACATATACAGTGTAACAAAAATAACCTAAAATTTGTAGCAATATAAAAAAATCCATACCAATGTAAAATATTTGAGACTAGTAGTTGCTTTTTTAGTTTGGAAGTAGGTTCGGTAATCTACCCTTTTATCCTATCATTTCTATACCCCCCTTTTACTTTTTAGAATGAGATAGATCCCTGAATCTAATTTCCTTTGTTTAGTTCCTCCCTGACCACGACAAATAACAACTTGTAACTAACTCCCCTAAACAATGACAAACATTTACCAAATAACCAAAACCCACCCACCCTATCTCTTGGAATGTGTTTTTAAAATTACTCCCTCTTGTCTGGGGAGGTGGTGACACCATCTTTAGAGGACCCTGAAAAACTTGCAATAAAGGTCAAGTCCTGGGAGAGCTAGCTTTTGTCCAGTCTTGGTGTACGGAAAAGTGCAGGGCTTTGATCTGAAGTCCTGTCTGGAGCCGGCTACAAGGCTGAACCATCTTAGCTAACTGCTTTGACGTAGTCCTGAGTGGTTTGGAAGAGAATTCCGTCTACAGAGGAGGATTCAGGCGAGACCCACAGCAGAAACCAGCTCCGGCCCCTTCCCTTCCTCCAGGACTCCCCTGCACAGACTGCTTCACCCTTCTCCACCTCCTGTCTCTGACCTGGCGTCTGGCTCCATGGCATCTGACCAACTATGCTTTCTTTCTCCTAGCATTCTGTTCTATCTACTCCACCTATCTAAATCAGGCCCTATCAAAAAGCCAAGGCAGTTTCTTTATTAACCAATGGGAGTAATACATAGACAGATGACCCTCCTCCATCAGCGGGGGTGGGGGGAAGGGTGAGACAGGCCTCACCCCAGAGATGCTCTTAGTCTTAATAAGGTACAGAACAGGAAGGCAGGCAAGTCACAGGTGAGTCCTACGCATGGTGAGGAAGGCTATGGAGCGGCACCATGCAGAAGGGAACGTCTTCTGTTGGACGGGGTAGGGGATTGTGCCCAGGATATACCCTCCCCCAGCCTTTGAAGGGACCCCCTTTTGCATGTGCCAGGCAGAGACGGGAGGTGGAGAAGGGTGAAGCAGTCTGTGCAGGGGAGTCCTGGAGGAAGGGAAGGGGCCGGAGCTGGTTTCTGCTGTGGGTCTCGCCTGAATCCTCCTCTATAGACAGAATTCTCTTCCAAAGGGGACTTGGACTTTGAAAATCTAGAATGGAGAGCTAGGCTAGGGCAGAGGAGTTTGTGGGGACGCAAGAGTCAGTAGAGGATCTGAACGAATCTGGTCAGTTGTGCCCAGCAACGGAGAAGGGTCCTGCCTTCTGAGAGGAGAGTCTGAAGGCTTGGATTCTGTACCAGTACAGAAGGAGATCAGAGATGGGAGGAGTTGGAAGGTGAACATAACTCCTGGGCCTCTGGCTACCCACTCCCCACCCCACTCGGTCATATCACTGGCTCCATGGTCAGTTTTGCTCCAAGTCTCCCACCAGAGAGGCACAGGGCTTCAACTCAGAGAGGAACCATGTGTTCCACTTGCTGGCTCTATTCTATCCCGGGATCCCCAGTTTTGAAATACTTGTCTTCTTAAGCAATCCAAAAACCGGATGGCCAGGTAATATCTTCTGCAAGAGGAAATTGAAAGAACTAAGGCAATTTAGGAGATTAACAGAGGTGTGTACTTACGCTCAGATATGCACGATATAGGTTTAGATAACTTGGAACGAACAGATGGCACATTGGGGCATTTGCATACTGTAGATTTAATGTTGTCCCCGTTCTCTCTGGCCTCTGGCCTCCCCTTTAGACTCTGCATTGGACAGGCCTAATTTCAAACCAAAAAGCAGAGTTCTGAAGCCTGTCTTGCCCTGGGGTCTAGCCTCAGGCAACTGTGGCCATTCTGTCTCCACTTAATTCCAGGATTGTCTCACCGTGCCTTCTCTATACTGGTTTGCATAATATTTCTTAGTTATTCAAGTTGAACAACGAAGCTGTGCTCATATTTAAATGAAAACCTAATCAGTACAGGCTATTTAGTTAATCCCAGATATGGAAGGAGAAAGACCACTGCCTCAAATCAGCAAGGCCAAATTAATTAAAGCAAGTGATCAATTAAAGCCAACTTTTCTATTCATGTACACAGGCTGCCTTTTCCTAAAGCAGAGGTCAGCACTGGATGCGAGGAAGACAAGGTTTTTATAGCTCAGGGACAGGGGATTTCCAGGTGGGGAGAAAAGAGGTGGGGTTACAGCAACAGAACACGTTAATCCCACATAGGCTTCCGAAACAAGGACATGGTTGAAGGTGGGCATAATAAGGTTGTCATAGCAACAGATAGTAATTACAACCTTTTGAAACAAAGGTAGGGTTGCAAGATGGTTATAAACTTTTTTTTTGAAATAAAGACATGATTGCTGTTTCCTGGAATAGGCAGTTTACAGAATCATTTGTAGTTAAGGTCACAGGTGGGGTGTAGTCCAATCCTTGAGAAACAGAGATTTAATTAGAAACAGGAATGATCCTTGATTGTCTTCACTATAACATGACTTTCAAGCCTAAGATGGAGGCAGACTGGTTCTTCGCTGTGTACAGTCAGAGTGAACCTTATAAAATACAATACTGGTTTTAGTGTGGCTGAGTGTCAGAGCACTTAGAACACACACACACACACACACACACACACACACACACACACACATACACCTCCAGTTGTGAATCTGCTCTGCTCAGAAATGCCCAGTGGCTCCACCTCTAGCCCAGAAAAAGATAGGATGTTTTCAGTGACCGGAGAATAGCTATGCCGAGGTCCGCATGGTCTCCTCCACCTCATTTCCTGCCTGTGCTCCCTCGTTTTGTTCCTTAGCAGGGTAACTGGATTTGACGCACTAAGTCCACACCTGCCCAGATACTGTGTACTTGTAATCTTGTTTTTCTAGAATGTTCTTCACTCACGTGTACACAGGACTTTAAGTGTCTTGGAGTCTCAAACATCCTTTAATTAGAAAGACCCTCCCAGGCCCTTACGGCTTCAGGCCTTACTGCCATTTCCAGTTTACTCTTGTGGTGTTTCTCAGCATGGCTGGTTCCGTGTCTGTCTTTAATTGAAAGTTAAGTTCCAGGGGACCAGTAACGTTGGTTGCCTTTTTTTACTATATCCTTGGTACCCAAAATACTGCCAGAGAGTGAGCACTGGACAAACGGTTGCTGTGCAATGGCTGAAAGGATGAGCGAATGTGGACTTTCTCTCTCCATCCCCCTTCGTGCCCATCCCCGCACATCCCAGGTTCACTCGCAGCTCTATAGACAGTAGACTCCTTCAGCAATGTTCCCCTGTGCACCGGCAGGCCTCTGCCCGCAGGAGACGCAGAAGCACAGGTGTGACCACGGTCCTGGGGAGCAACAGGAAACATCTGGAAAATTAATCATTCTGTTTGTCAAAGTGATGGAAACTCAGTGGACTGTATTCCAGAGAAAATGCAGTGCTTCTCAGGAACAACAGAGAGCTACGGCTTTCACTCCAGGACTCAGACCAATACGGGAGGATAGAGAAGGGCTTGTTTGGGAAACGCCTGCTGAGCTCCTTGGAAGCGAAGGTTGAGTGTGCTCAGCTATCTAAGGAGGTGGGGAAGTGAACCACGGGAGTTGAGAGTGTCTAGAGACCAGGCAAGGTGTGAGCTGGGTCTAGAATGAGCGATGGGCCTGCTCTAGACATTTGAGAAGGAAAGGGAGTCTGGGTTTTCCTACGAGGTGGGAGGGAGGGACTAGATCTTTAAGACCCTGAGGGGTACAGGGAGACAAACCACAGCAGCACCTGAGTAAGGAGAGTTTAATAGAAAACGCTCTGAGGTGATGGCTGCAGAGTACGGAGATTTCTCTGGAAACAAGAAGAGCAGTGGCGCTCAGACAAGGGGGCTCTGCACAGCAGAGATACAGACAGACTGCTTTATCTGGAGAGAGCACTGTGGACAGTTTCCAGAGGGACCTGATGGTGAGCCACCCTCCCTGAAGAACCCTGTACTGTACCCACTTGCTACCCTGCAGTGGAAACAGCCCACTGCAGAAGTCCATTCCTCCTCTCCCAGACCTGACGTTCTCTCCAGGGCCCTCTGTTGCTGTCATCAAAACAAGGCAAAGGGGTGCGTGGTGGCAGATACTTTGTAATTCCAGAAAGCAGGGGTGAGACAAGAGGATCACAAGGTCAGTCTGAGCTACAAAGTGAGATGAAATAAATTAGTAAAATAAAAATTAAAAAGGGCTGGAGAGACACCTGTCAGGTGTTGCCATTCCACGCAGGAGGACCCAAGTTCAGGTCCTGCTTCCAAAGACGGGCTCCACCACGTTCCTTTGGTTCCACTGTCCACACAGTAGAGGCTGTGACAAGCAGGTGTCCACACCACTGGTCAGCTCCCCTAACTGAAGTTATAGACCAATGAGAGACCCTGTCTCAAACAAAAGGTAGCTCCATCGGAGGCACACTCTGAGGTTGTCCTCTAGAACCTTTACATACAGGTGTGCATATGTGCACACCTCACTGTCCCATCCTGCAATTCCCCAACATACACAATAATAAGAGTAAAACGATAAATGAAACTGGCTATAGAGAAAGAAGCATGTTTTTCTCCTCTGAGAAGCAATCAATTTGAAAATCGCTACAACTGTACAAAACAAGTGTGCATTCAAAAAGACTTAGGTTCGGGGGGGGGGGGGAAAGCTTGCAGTCCAGGTGTGGATCGCTCCTCTAATGCTCTCAAAGCCCTGGTTTCAACCCCAGCATCATAAAATAAACAAATAAAAATAAATAAAAGCCACAGCTTCGGACAGTTCACCTTCCCTTTTTGAATTTTGCTGACAAAGCACCCTTGAAAAAGAGCCAAAAGGAAAGGAAAAGACACAATTCAGACATCTTTTCAATTTTTGGACTCTGGAATTCTTTGTGAGTTTAATTCAAAGATAAATAAACATAAACATAGACGAAGCTGGTTGCAAGCTGAGCAAAGGATAGGTACGTGGAATTTAAATAAAGTTGCAGTTCAACCTGGCCCAGTTCAGTCTGTGTGGGGCATCAGCCACAATCCCGATGCTCATATTGGGAGAAGAGATGTGGAGGCAGGAGAACCCCCGGCCCTTGCAGGCCGACCAGGCAGACGTTCACAGCTGAAACGCAACAAAGGGACCCGTTCAAACAAGATGAAACACAAGGACTGGCACTCAAGGTTGTCCTCTGACCCACGTGTGTGTGGCAGGGCATGTGAGTTCAAGGCCACCCTGGGCTGCCCTAGAGCAATCCAGCCTCAAAGAGAAACAGAGCCAGGTGGTGGTGACTCACGCCTTTAATCTCAGCTCTAAGGAGTTGGAGGCGGGAAGAGATATGGCTAGGTGGAGAGGAGGAGACAGGAGCTCAGTGCAATCTGAGCAGCAGTGCAGTCCTAAGACAGCAGTCTGCAGCAGTCAGTCTGAGGAGCAGTCAGTCTGAGATGCAGTCTGAACATGCAGTCTGAACATGCAGTCTGAGATGCAGTCCGAGAATGCAGTCTGAGCATGCAGTCTGAGGATACAGTCTGAGGATGCAGTCTGAGATGCAGTCCGAGAATGCAGTCTGAGCATGCAGTCTTAGGAGCAGTCAGTCTGAGATGCAGTCTGAGGATGCAATCTGAGATGCGGTCTGAGGTGCTGTCTGAGATGCAGTCTGAGGATGCAATCTGAGATGCGGTCTGAGGTGCTGTCTGAGATGCAGTCTGAGGATTACTAGGGACAGGATCGCCTCTTCAGTCTGAGAATCAGTAGGGTGAAAAGTTTCTCTTGTGGCTTGCAGCTATGCTTCTCTGATCTTCAGCTTTCACTCCCCAATAGCTGATTCTGAGTTTTTACTATTAAGAACAATAAGAATTTGTGCTACATTTTGTAGAAAAAAATAGCTTTTTAAAATGCAGTTTATAAAAAATAAAAATAAAAATAAAATAGAATGCAGTTTATAGCTTTTCCAGTGGCTACAGCATACAGCTGGATTGGAAGCTTTTGATGGTGAAAGTTCTTAAAGATCTAATGATTAATTTCTTACATATGACAGTACAGCAAATGTCACAGGTATTCTTGTTACCAGTAATTGGTCTTAGAATGTTGCAACTTTTTCTTTATTAAAAATTGTAATAAAATAGTGTATGTATGTTTAAAAACTAAATTGTATGTCTGTGTAAGAGAAACAGTTTACAGATGCAGCACCCACAATAGCATGAAAGCCAGAGCGTACTTGGCAAAGCGCGCACACAGAACACTGTAAAGCTGTTGTGTGGACAAACTGAAGATTTTTGTATGTCCTAAGCAGACAGAGATAGACACACCACACTGAGAACTACACACTGACCATTGGGAAGCTTTCGATCCATCCTCAATTACTCGTAGATTGAAATCATCCCCAATAAAAATGCAGTAGGTTGTTTTTTTTTTTTTTGAAAGTCAGATGAAAATTACAAAATAGCTCTTGTGGTATTGGCTAAAAGCAGGGCCTTGAGCGGGCCAATGCTGCCACTGAGCTAAAATCGCGGCCCACAAAACAGTTGTGCCAAAGGAAAACAACATTGAAAAAATGTAGCCTACCTTATTTCTAGACACCCAGAGAGTTGGGTATCAGTATAAAGACAGGGAGATACGCTAATAGAATAAAATAGAGTCTAGAAACAGCTGGTGTGGTGTCATATACCTGTAACCGTGGCACTTTGGAGGAGGCTAAGGCAGAGGAGTTGAGTTTGAGGCAAGTCTGGTCTACCCAGTGAGTAGTAGGCCATCCATAGCGGTATACCAAGGGCTCATCTCAACAAAACCAAACAAATAACAACAAAAACAGAAACAACAACAACAACAAACAAAAACCATACAACAACAACAACAAAAGCAAACAAAAAAATCCCAAACCACCACACCCCCACCCAAGAGTCCAGAATTAGATGTCAATTCCCGGGGCTAACTGACTTTGAGAAAGGGGCCACAGAAAGTCAACAGGAAGAGACCGTCTCTTGAACCTGCTGTGGGTGACTCACATCCATTTGGGCGACGATGAACCCCAAGCCCAGTCTCAGGGCACACACAGTAATTAATTTCAGATAATAAGCTGCAGCCTGCAGTAGGTGAAGCAAGACCTGCAAACTGGAAGAAAGCACGGAAGAATGAGTCATGATCGTGGAGTGTGGTATGTTCCCAATGACCACAAAGCAGAAGGTTTTCATATTCATACAACATTTGACACAATGGCTTGTTAAAAGGCACTATTTAAAGTCTGGAGGGGCATGTATCATGGTGGTAGAATGCTTGCCTAGCACGTACTGGGCCCTGTGTTTAATCCTCAGCACCGAATAAAAAAACACATACATAAAAATTGAGATAGAAAAGATACTATTTAGAAAGCGAATACATGAGCCAAAGAGGGTAGTTTTACAGTATATACATTAAAAAAAAGACATGTTTTAAGAATAAATAAAGAAAATAAGAATATATAATATATTCTTATTGCCTAATAATAAAAAAAGCAAGCAACCAAAATGTGTGCTAAAACCTAAAATAGGTACTTTAAATAGAAGATAAATGAATGGCATATATATATTCCATCTCTCCACAGGAGGCTGTGGAGAGATCACTCCCTCTTACTCTGACATTGGTGGGAAGGAACAAGGCTGTTCCACAGAGTTCAGTGAAAACAGAAGCTATGGCTTAGTAATTCCACTCCTATAATTAACCCAAGGAGAAAAAACAGACATCTACAAAGATCCCCATAGACATGTCGTCAGCAGAATTCTAAAAGCAACTTAAAATTGGAACTAGCCCCAATAAATATCCAGGTGAATGACGAACAGGCTGTACTACCATCCTGCTACTACCCAAAGCAAAAGCCTGCAGTACTGAAATGCCTGCTGCATCAGCGAATGCAGCCAGACGCAAGTGTGTGATTTACATCATTCCATGGATGTGTGAAGATCGAGAACAGTCTAGTAAATAAGATAGACATTGATGCGGAAGCAGTAGGGATCGTTCGGAAAAGGCACACAAATCTAAGGAGACAAAAATAGTTATTTATTCAGTGTTTTGAGGTATTGGAAATTGCACCCAAGATCCTGGTGTATGCCAAGGAACAGCTCAATAGGAAATATTTTGAGTGGAATGTAGATTACACTGTTATATGCTTTTGCTGAAGCTCAATTGCGGCTTTAAGACCTATGAACTTGACTTAGGAAAATTGTATCTAAATAATACAAATATCTGTATCTGAAAAAAAATCTTAAAAAGGGGGAAAACTAGCTTCCCAAATTAGTGGGAAGTTGGATGACATCACGTGGTAGCATCAATCTATAGAACTTTGTGTTGAGTTAGCACCGAGCATGGTGTCCAGACCTTTGTAATCCAAGTGCTGGGAAAGTGGAGCCAGGAGGATCAAGAGTTCAAGGCCAGCTTTGGTTATTTATATGAGGCCTGTCTGGGGGAAAAGAAGATAAAAGAAAGAAGAACTACACATGAAGCAATTATTATTAGGAATCATATCATGTGTAACATTATACGTAGCACTCCTGCATGAAAAGGTTGATATAAGATTGAGCAGTGCCCCCTCAAAATTCATATCCACACAGACCCCAAGACTTCAAACTTATTGGAAGCACAGTTTTTGAAAATATCATTTGCAAATGGAAGTTTCTGTCCACCTAGTCCCAAGAAAACACACAGAGGCTTACATTAATTATAAACTGTTTGGCCTATTAGCTCAGGCTTATTATTAACTAGCTCTTACAACTTAAATTAACCCATAATTCTTATCTATGTTTAGCCACGTGGCTTAGTACCTTTTCTCAATGCAGCATTTTCATCTTGCTTCCTCTGCATCTGGGTAGCGACTGCAGACTCAGCCTTTCCTTTTCCCAGAATTCTCCTAGTCTGGTTGCCCTGCCTACCCTTCCTGCCTGGCTACTGGCCAATCAACATTTTATTAAAGCAATACAAGTGACAGATCTTTACAGGGTACAAGAATATTATCCCACAGCAGTAATGAGCTAAGATGAGATGGCACTGGGATTGGTGGCAGTGGGGAGACAGAGGGAGAGAAGGCAACGGAGGAAGAAACTGGAAATAATGCCAAGGGCTGCTGGCAACCACGTGGCGCCAGGAAAGTCAGAGTGGGCTTCAGACTCTGCCAGGTTCCAAGACTAAACCAGCACAGCTGCCGCCTGGACCTCAGACTTTGGCTCTTTTGAGGAAACCCATTTCAGTTGTCGCAAGCTATCAAGTGTGGGATAACTACTTCTGTGTTAGGAAACCAGTGCACAGTTAGGAACTGTGTTAGGAAACAGTGGGCTATCAGAGAATACTTAAGAATTCAAGCATCTGTCTGACACACGCAGCTAGGCATGAATCAATACATTGATATGCTACTCTAAAATTAGATATGTATTTTAGGTGTACCAGATATATCTACGCATCTCTAAATATACATCCTTTTATGCAGTTCGAATAGCATGTAAATGAGAAAACTGCCAATAGCCATTGGCTGCTTTTATTGTCATTTCCTGACGGATTTATAAATCTTGGAGACACCGCCCTGTCAGCAACCGGGGAAGCCTGGAGGGGTCCCTCTGGGATGCTTTGGGACAGGAAGATGATTGTCTCAGAAACTCAATAGTGGTCCAGGATATGGATTTACAATGCTTTGTTTTGCCAGTCTAGCGCGATTAGACTAAGGTTTATTAAATGCCTCATCCTGAGAATCTCCATTTAAATCTGTTCGGTTCAATCCAATCAAACCAAAGCAAACAGCATCTGCCGGGCCCTGCGCTCGGAGCCCCTCTGTTGTGAGCCTGTCTCTCAGCCTCCTCACGCTCTGTCTCTGCCCCTCAGGCCTCACAACAAAGATACATTTGAAAATCCATTGTGAAATGTAATAAGACTGATAACAAGGCCTTAGTGAAAGGGATTGATGGCTGGGATGGTAACAACAGCTTTCTTTTTCTCCATGGCCCTTCTTATTTTAATAAGCTTTCATATCCTTAAGAAATTGAGCTTCTTGGAGTTAGGGATTTGCCTCTGAATGTCATTTCTCTCCTACAAAGAAGCGACAGAATGGATGAATGTATGTTGAGATACAGTCTCCTGGACAGTGATGAGGAGCCCGGCTGTGCTGGGCTGGCTTTTCAGAACCATAGCAATTAGCTTTTTTATTCTTTTGGTCCCGTGTTCTGGGCACTTCTTTCATGCAGACAGACACACAAACTTTCCGTCCCATAGTCTAGGTCCCACTAGTGGCAATACCTGGTATCTCGTTTATTCTGGCTGTTGCTGAACAGGTGCAGTAATTCACTTCTGACTTAGGCTGAGACATAGATAATGAGAATTCAGCATTATTGCCCTATTAATTAATACTTTTATTTTTAAAGTATGTTTTAAAAGGATTTCGCTGTGCAACTTAGGCTAGCCTCAGCTGCTGGAGTGTTGGGGTTACCACCGTGCCCAACTTTAATTTAAATTCTTGTGTGTGTGTGTGTGTGTGTGTGTGTGTGTGTGTGTTAAAATGTCATTGTATTTGTCAGAGCCAGAGATGTAGCTCAGTTGGTCGAATGCCTGAAGTTCTGGGTTCTGTTCCCAGCACCACATAAACCAAGCATGATGGTCCACACAATCCAGCACTTGGGCTGCAGAGGCGGGGTGGGGGGGGATCAGAAATTCAAGGTCATCCTCCGTTATATTGCAAGTTTGAGACCAGCTTAGGCTACATGAGACCTGCCCCAAGTCGTTTCTCTTTGCTGTTTTGATTCAAGAATGAAAACTTATTTGTATAAAGAAATATCTAGTTTTTGGACTGCATGCTTGAATAACTTTTTAAATTTAAATCATGAAGACCAATTCTTCAGCATCAACCCCCTCCCGGCTGTCCTTCAAAGCAGACTGGATTGCTTCTATGTTGCTTCCTTCTCTCTCTGTCTCTGTCTCTGTCTCTGTCTCTGTCTCTCTCTCTCTCTCTCTCTCTCTCTTCTAAATTTTTGATGCAGTGTGATGGGGCAGGCTCTTGGGGCTGTTGTGTTCACTATTCATATCATGAATCCACACTGTGCTGCCCCACAGAAAACTTTATTCCCCAGTTAGTTGTATTTATAATTTAGCTATCCCACAAAGGAAAGCTCCACATGCCTCTCCCTTTCCCTCCCGCTTTGAGTCAATATTTATTTTTAATTCTGTGCCCCTGCACAGGTTTAGGCTCCAGCTGTTCTGCAGACAATGGTGTTATTGTGTCTTTGAGTTGGACCCTGGACCATCTCGGCCCCAGAGTCTCCTTCATCAAATGGTCTAGGTCATAACCAGAACCGGGTTTGTTCTAAGTAAAATCCCTAAATCCTTTTTTTAAAGATTTATTTATTTTTATTTTATTTGCAAGGGTGTTTTAGCTGCATGCATGTCTATGTACCACATGCATGTCTGTTGTTGGCAGAGGCCAAAAGGGGACATCAGATCCTCTGGGAGTGGTTGTGGACAGTGTTGAACCACCGTGGGGGTGCTGGGGATCGAAACTGGGTCCTCTAGAAAAATAGCAAATAATCATAACCAGCCCCTGAGCCACCTCTCCAGTCCCACTAAATCTTTGTCACATTGGAACCCTCACCTGCTGTGTCTCTCCTGTTCATCTATGAACAACAGAGCATTTGTTCAGTGTCCTTCCATTGCTTATGTCTACACGTCTACGGAATTATGAATGCCGGCTCTGTAATCTACAGCCCTGATTGCCTCTCCCAAGCTGGTTCTTTGGCATGTCTGCCTTCCAAACCTTCATCCATGTCCCTAGGAAGATGGCGACCAAATTTGAGCCAGTGAAGGCAACTCTACCGGCTTGAGTGTGCAGTCACACCTTGGATGGTGGCTCACAAGTCAGGAACTCTATACTGCCCTCCTGCTCACATGTGACTTTGTCTGTCTCAGGGATAATCTTGGGAAGTTTGCCAAATACTGCGCGACAGTCAACAGCCTGGGCTTATTTCATTCTTCTGACCTTTACCCAGTTACGCTGCCCTTTCTCTTAAGTAAATCTCATTAGGTCAAACCTTAAGTTGAGAGAGAATTAGTCCTGGCATCGGTGGGCATTATAAATGAAGGCTCCATCTTCTAGAAGGCCCCATGGACCTGCCGGTCATTCTGAAATGACTAATCAGTTAGCACACTCAGGGTCCAGCTTGCTTTGGAAGTTGGGATAAGATGCACTCCTTTCTGCTCTTCTAGCTTTTCCTGATTCCTCAGACACTTCCAGAAACCTATTCATGGACTCTTGCTTCCCTTTGGTCTCAGACTGCCGAGAACTAAGTTCAAAAGACCCTGAGCTAGGATCAGTGTCTCCACCTGGACCTATGACCCAGGTCTCATTGGACTATCTCAGCTCCTAGGCCCCATCTCTGTCCCCTCATCTCTTGTCCCCTCTTGTCTGGCTCCCACCCCTTGGTTCCTGTCTCATTCTGTGTCCTGGCACTTCTTGTTTGAGATCCTTTCCTGTGCTTTACTAGATAGAAATAAACTAGTCCCTGAGGAGTTCCAGTGCCTTCTGGTGGCTGCTAATCTCCGCAAGGCTGTGCATTCCAGCTCCTACAACTGAGTCTCTTCCTAAACAACCCTTGAGTGCGCCCCTATGCCTGCACGAGCGCTTGCCCTAATGTTCTCACACAGCCTTAAAGGGCCACACGAATGCCTATGTGTTCCAAAAATATTCATATAGGTAAGGATTTTCAGAAGGGAAGCTAACGCTAATTAAGACTTGGGACTTCAGACTCAAGACCTCTGAGAAAGGAGACCCAGCCCTCCTCCCGAGCCCTGCTTGCGGACTGCACCACCTTGGGAAGCACGCTGGACAAAAGGATCATTGTTTTCTCCTTTATTGACTTTTCCTTTGGTAACCAAGAGTGGAAGCCTACAGTTGTGCCATGCTCCCTCCCTCCCTTCCAGTTTAATCAGTTTGGATTGGCTAAGGACCTTCTCACAGCCAGACATGCAGAGGTCACATAAATCTTCACCCAGCCCAGATATAGGGTGTGAGGTGGTGGCTATAATGTCTTCTGCTTGTTTTAGGCTGAGTTCAAGGTTCTACCTGCACAGCTTTGACAGGTCTGTGTAATAGTGGGCATCTCACAACACTTGCTTTGAAGTCTCACAGGGAGACTTTAATATTAATTTAATATCAGCATGTGCATGGGTCATTCCTTCCCTTCTTCAGCCTCTGTTTGTTGCCTTGTTGTTACTGGGCACCAAGGACAGTGCCCATGCCGTGAAGGGTAAGGGGAGCCATGGTCTTGGGCCAGGGACTAGAGTCCTGTCTTCCAACAGCAGGGTACTGAGAGAAGGAGGGGCTCCATAGAGTCTTTGCTGCAGTCCTGGTCCACAGACACACCGTCATTTTGACTCCTGGCCACTAGCCAGTGTGCTCTGAGTGTGTGCAGTGTCTGCTTCTCTTCAGGCGACCTGCGAGTGTGATCCAGGCTCAGTACCATCTGGGAGAAGCTCTATGTTAGTGATGGGGGTGGTGAAGCAGTCAGCGGTGCTGGGTTTGCACACCCCAATATGTCAGCAGGACTCACTGGACATGTGGGGGTGCTCTGCCTTCCTCAGGGGTCCTCCTGACTCCATTCTTCGCTAACAGAGAAGGAGACAATCATTTGTGTGGGAAGAGCTGAAATTCATAACCCACGGGGCCTACTTATTATGCAGGGCTCCCGGGAGCATCCTGGCAGCACAGACCTGGCAGATTCTGGAGTATCTGATTGCCAGCTCAGGACAATGCCCAGCAGCTACTCTGCCACTCCACTTAGCGCCCATCAAAGGCAGGTCCCATGATGGTTGCCCATTCCTTCTCTCCTGGGGAAGATGAATCCAGTGACCAAACACAGAGATGGAAAATCAGCTTCAAGATAACTGCGCTTGCTGTTGTCTTGGTGCTGATGCTGGCTCTCCTGAGTGCCAGACAGGCAGCGGTACCGGTTGCAGCTTTAAACCATTTTCTTTATTTACTGCTGACTGCTATGTGCAGCTCACGCAGGCCCTGAGGTCTTCCAGGGCAAACCCCGAGTTGTACACCTCATTCTACGCACTAAAGAAGGGCCTGAGATACCTCGGTGTTTTCCAAAGAGCAGCTCATGAAGACACCATAGTTACACATCTCTGGACTGCAGAACAAGAGATTAACGGTGTGCCTGAAATCTATGGAAGGTGGGCTTTAGGAGGCGTGGTCTCAGAGGGCTTTGTCATTATCCTAGCTGGCTCTCCAATGGCTGTGATAAGTACCATGATCAAAAAGCAACTTGGGAAGGAAAGGGTTTATTTAGCTTAGCTTCTACATCACAGTTTATCACAGAGGGAAGTCAGGGCAGGAACTCAAGGCAGAAACCTGGATGCAGAGGCCGTGGAGGCCTGCTGCTTACTGGCTTGCTTCCTCTGGTTTGCTCAGCTTGATTTCTTATGCAATCCTGGTCACCTGCCCACAGATGGCCCCACCAACAATGGTCCTTCATCATTAGCAACTGAGAAAATGCTCCACAGACATGGCCACAGGCCAGTCTAATGGAGGCCATTCCACCGTAAGGAACGAGGCTCGCTCTTGCCAGGTGTGTCAAGCTGACATCCAGTATTAGCTATCACCATCCTTGACATATGCTGGTGGCTGTTGACGAGGTCCCCAGGTTTGGACAGTTACAACCGGTAATGACTGGTACTACAGTTTTACTGGGGGAAGTTTTTGTGATTCTTCCTAGTACAATCTTGAAAATAACCTTGCTCTGTGCTCTCTCTCTCTCTCTCCCTCCCTCCCTCCCATACACACCCCACCTTGAAAAGAAAGCTTGCTTTGTAGAGATTGAACGAAGAACAACCCAAACACCAAGCCACCAGCACTTTCTCAAAACTAAATATAAAGTATAAATAGAGAACAAAACAGGAAATGGTGGCTTGCTGAAAACGAGAAATACTGTAACCACCCCGGGAAGTGCCTTTCCCTGCACTACAGAACACAGGTTCAGAGACACATTGAGCGAAAAGTCCCTGGCAGCTGTGTCCTTAGCAGACACATGTTTTCCTTTTTTTTTTTTTTGTTGCTTACAATATTGCAATGAACTTTTTTGGAGTTTTTTTTTTAATTGATTTTTATTGAGCTCTACATTTTTCTCTATTCTCCTCCCAGCCTCTCCCCTCTCCTTCAACCCTCTCCCATGGTCCCCATGCTTCCAATTTACTCAGGAGATCTTGTCTTTTTCTTCTTCCCTTGTAGATAAGATCCATGTATGTCTCTCTTAGGGTCCTCATTGTTGTCTAGGTTCTCTGTGATTGTCATTTGTAGGCTGATTTTTTTTTTTTTTTTTTTTTGTGTTTAAAACCCCTCTGTGTGAGTGTATATGTGATAATTGCCTTTCTGGGTCTGGGTTACCTCACTCAATATGATGTTTTCTAGATCCATCCATCCATGCAAATTTCAAGCTATCATTTTTTTCTTCTGTGTAGTACTCCATTGTATAAACATACCACATTTTCCTTATCTATTCTTCAGTCTAGGGGCATTTAGGTTGTTTCCATGTTCTGGCTATGACAAACAAAGCTGCTATGAACATAGTTGAGCACATGTTCTTGTGGTACATCCTTTGGATATATACACCAAAGTGATATTGCTGGGTTTTGAGGAAGGTTGTTTCCCAATTTTCTGAGAAATCGACATACTGACATCCAAAGGGGCTGTGCCAGCTTGCATTCCCACCAGCAATGCAGAAGTGTTTCCTATACCCCACATCCTCTCCAGCATAAGTTGTCATCAGTGTTTTTGATCATGGCCATTCTTATAGGTATAAGATGGAATCTCAGTGCTGTTTTGATTTGCATTTCTCTGATTACTAAGGATGTTGAGCATTTCCTTAAGTGTCTTTCGGCCATTTTATATTCCTCTGTTGAGAGTTCTCTGTTTAGGTCTGTACTCCATATTTTTATTGGTTTATGTGTTCTTCTGATGACCAATTTCTTGGGTTCCTTATATATTTTGGAGATCAGACCTCTATCTGATGTGGGGTTGGTGAAGGTCTTTTCCCATTCTGGGGGCTGTCGTTTTGTCTTGTTGACCATGTCCTTTGCTTTACAGAAGCTTTTCAGCTTCAGGAGGTCCCATTTGTTGACTGTTTCTCTCAGCAGACATGTGTTTTTCAACTGGCACTGCCTGTGCCTGCTCTTGGGTAATCACCAGCCATGCCTACATCAGTTCCAGATGCTGTAGACCCTGACAAAATTTCAGGATCTTCCTGTGAGCTGTTGGGTTATCGTTCATCATTTCAGCTTTCAGAGATGAAAGGATATGGTCAGAGGGGTCGGGCTTCCCTCTTGTGTACTACCTGCAGCATGGCCAGTCTGATGAGGTCCATCCAGGGCTGTCTCCGGGGGCTGGGGGAGTTTACACAGAGCTCTGGGACTGGATCTCAGCTCTGGATACTGATGGATGATGATCTACTATCTACCTGAGCCTCAGTTCCTGTCCTCTAAGTACAGGGGCAGTGATGCTCAGCTTTGAACCACGTGAAAACTAACAGAGAGGAAGTAGACAAATTTTGGAAGGCCTAATTTGGAATACCATGTCTTCCTGGGGTGTTCTTGTTGGGAAGTGTTTTTTTTTTAAGTTGTGCATAAGTGTATACACACATGGGGGTGTGAGCATGCCCTGGAGTGTATGTGGAGGTCAGAGGACATCTTTATGGAGTTGGTTCTTTTCCAGCTTTGTGTGGGTCCCAGGGGTAGAACACAGGTTGCCAAGCTTGTGTGCATTCACCCACTAAGTCATGTAGCTGTCCTCAGAAAATGGTGAGTCCTGAGCTTGGGGCCACTACTAACAGAAAACAAACAAATTGCCTAGGCTGGAACCTGCTTCTCAGTGCTGAGCAGCAGAGGAGTCCTGGATGCGGGGCAGGTTACCAGCTCACTCGTTCAACCATTTGGTGAACATTTTCTGGTTCCCAGAGATGTGCAGACACTCAACTCCCTGGAGGTGGAGCCAGATGCAAACACCTGTAATCCCAGCAACCAGAAGGCAAGGACAGAAGGGTGGCAGCAAGTTCAAAATCAGCCTGGTCTACCGAGCAAATGCTAGGCTTGCCAGGGATATCCTGTCTCAAATGTCCAACTCAATCAAACAAAGACCCAGAGCTCAAGTGTGTCAAGAGAGAGACATGGATCCAAATAAGAGGGCTAGCACATTGGTACTATGAGAGAAAGAGTCCAGCTACAGCAGAGAAAGGAATGGGGACAGGAAGTTCCTGTTGGGGTAGTAGCTTCCAGGCAGAGCTATGGGAAAGGAGCCCACTGCCACCCAAGATCGCTTCCTGAGGGCCACGAGTCTTTGCAGGTGGCTACTCTTCATGTCAGGAGAACACTGGTACTTGGTGGAGAATAAGGACTGACCTCTGTTATGTGAAGCTGAGCCAAGGTTAGATAATATCCTTAGACAAATTGTGTGGGGAGCCCTTTACAGTTTCTGAGACAGGAGGCCCAGTTCTAACCGTGAGTCCTTATTCTTCCTTTGGTTTAGATGGTGAGTAGGTCATGTAAACCTCTGAAGGAGGTAAGAACGGGGTGTGAAACGTGGTACATTTACACAACAGAGTACTACGCAGCAGTAAAAAATAATGACATCTTGAAATTTGCAGGAAAATGGATGGATCTAGAAAAGCCATATTGAAGGAGGTGACTCAGACCCAGAAAGAAAAGTATTATATGTACCCACTCGTAAGTAGCTTTTAGAAATAAAACAAAGAAAAACCAGCCTACAATACACAACCTCAGAGAACCCAGACAACAAAGAGGACCCTAAGAGAGATATACATAGATCTATATAAGAAAGAGAAAAAGATAAGATCTCCTGAATAAATTGGGAGCATGGGGCTCACAGGAGAGGGTAGAAGGGGAGAGGAGAAGAAGGGAAGAGAGTAGAGAAAAATGTATAGCTCAATAAAAATATTTTAAAAAAATTTCCTCTGCCGCCACGCCCGTCCCCGCCTGTCCTGCCGCAGCCTGCGGCCTGTGGCCTGCGTTGCTCGTCTGCGGGCGCCTGCGTCTGCTTTATGCCTCAGCCTCTCTGGGTGACAGACTGCAGGGCAGCTCGGCTGCATCTCAGCACCCCTACCGAGACATCAAGACATCGGCCTGCTTTGTTTCTGCATTGGTCTGAGCCAGAACCTGGGAACTCGCGGCTCTTCTTGCTTTTACTATGCGAGCCTGAATCGCTCACTTAACTCTGCATGAGCCTGGGTGCAAGTTTAAAACATCCACGTGTCTTCACCAACTGCATCTGTCAGTTTTGCTCCGCGGGGTGTTCAGAAATCTGAACCTGTACCAATGGAGGGCGGGGAGGGCGAAGCAAGCTCAGAAGCGTTGAGTAACTTGTCTGCCTGTCAGCTTCTCAAAAGTAGAGTCTGTGTGAGCCTGGTCTGTGGTGCCATCAGTGCCCTTGGGGGTAGGTGTGATCTGGTCAGCTGACTCACTGGGGTCAGTAGGCCTCAGGTTAGTGTGCAGGCTCACACACTGTGAGAGTACAAGACTCATGAATGTAGTACTCGCATGTTGTCCCGGGATTTGCAATCCTTTCATGGTTCAGAGGCCCTCACTCGCCCACGCCAGTGCAGCTGGCCCTGGCACAGGACAGCTGTGGAGGTCCGAGCCGCTATCTCCACTGAGTCACACTTGATTTTAATCCCGTTTGAATCCACACAGCATTCAAGTTAGACAACAATGTGGAGAGAAGTTTCTCTCCGGCCCTGGGACTCTCAGTTTTCCTCCTCAGCCAGCACAAGGCAGCAGCTCCCGTGTGAGAACTCTCCAGAAAGACTCCTCACATCTGCGCTTCACCACGAGGGGGTGCGTTCCGAGAACCCCGTGAACGCCTGAACGTCAGGTAGTACTGTGTGTACAGTCTTTTTTCTCACACACATGCCCATGGGAAAGTCAAATTTATAAATCAAGCCCGGTAAGAGAGCAACAATAATAACTAACAACGAAATCTGACACGGTAATATCCTGTAATAAGAGTTACGTGGTTACGATCTATCTCTCAATGTATCCGAACTGCTCATTGTATTATAGTGATATTTTCAGAATGTGGGTAACTGATTTCCCCCGAAGCAAAACCACAGTTAAGCAGGAAGGGGGCCTGCAGGGATGCGTAGGTGCATTTATATCTGCATCGTCCCTGCCCACCGTCTGAGAGCACACCACCATGCCACTATGTAAATTTTAGCATTTACCTTGAAGATCATTGCCTCTCCTTTTTCTCACCCATGAGTCTGGGGAGCACCGATCTCCTCCTTGTCAGCCCCTCCCCTCCCACCCATAAGCTTGCTCGTGGGCTCATCTGCAGCTGCGGCAAGAGAGAGGCAGACTCAAGCCTTTAACGTAGCAAAGACAGAACATTCCCAAAGAAGGCTCTTTCCCAAGGTTGCATTTCGTCCCATCATCAAAGACCTGCCTAAGGCAGGTACATGCTGTCATTTTCACAGATGTCTTCAGGGAAATCTCTTTTTTACCTAAGACAATAAGTATTTAATGGAGGGGAATGGCCTCATGGTGATGGAAAAGTCAAAATAAGAGGCTGGGTGTTCAGTCTCAGTCCATGCAGCAACCATGGACTGATGCAGAGGACCTCAAGGGATCGCTCAGTAGAGATTAGGATCCCGAGCCAGACAGGAGGGCATTTCTGGTAGAGAGCTAGCAAAGTAGAGGGGGTGTAGATGGAGGGGTTTCTGTCCCTCCTGGTCCCGCAGTGGTTCATCCCAAATAAACACACAGGCTTATATTAATTATAAACTGTTTGGCCTATTGGTCAGGCTTGTTACTAACTAGCTCTTGCGACCCATAATTCTTGTCTATGTTTAGCCATATCCTCATCTTGCTTTCTCTGTGTGTGTCTGGTGACTGGTCCCACAGCAAGGGGCTACATTTCTCTTCCCAGGCCCATTTTCCAAGCTCAGCCTATCACCTCCCAGAGAGTAATCCAGACATCAGCCCACTGTCACAGGCACCAGGGGACATGGCTTAGGCAGGCAGCTCCCTTTTGTAAGGAATGAAGTGGAGGCATCAGGCTCAGGCTAGTACCCAAGATCTCCAGAGTGTTGTCTTCTGTGAGGATGTCCCTTAAAGTGTAAGACTAGTGTAAGACTTAAAGTGTAAGGCGCGATGTTGAAATAAAAAGGAGTGGGTACCCGAAACTAGGCGGAGCCAAGGCCAGCCAGTCATGGGCCTTCTACCTGCCTTCTTTACCTCAGAGTCGTCTTCTGATGAGCAGGTCCTAAGCCAATGGGCCTTGTCAGCAGAACTGGAGTTATAGGGAAGTTTCTGTGCTGGCCAACAGGACTGAAGGAGAGTTGGGTACAGCTGAGCATCTGCCCAGCCAGTCAACTCTGAGTACACATATGGGGCATCTGTTTCTCGTGTTAACAACCCCTCTGGTGCTTTCAAATTCCTCAGGATTTGAAACCCTACTGCACACATTCGCTCTTCTTGCATTAGGACGTCTTCCTTCCTACCTCTGACGTAGATGGCCTTTGATTTCTGTCCCTCTAACTGCTCTACCGTTCATGGCTGAGGCGGGGAGTTCCTCGGCAGCAGGAAGGAGAATACGTTCAGTCAAAGGGAGATGAGTTTGGCTGCTTCCGCAGTCCTCCACCCTCAGCACGTGGCCTGTCAAAGGATCCAGGGCCTCTGCCACCTAGCCTCCCCGACAGCAGAGCGAGGGTGCTATTTCTGTGGGCAAGGAGGCACCATGGTCCCGCGGTCTCCCTCTGCTTCCTAGGCACATCCAGAAGCTTCCCGTCCTACAGGTTCAAGCAGCAAGCCTGCACACTCCTGCACACTTAGGCTGTGAGAAGGCGGTCGCCTCTCCGGAGCTGTGAGCTCTCCTCCTTGGTTCTGATGTAGAGAACATCGCTGACAAGCCCTTTCTGCTCTGGGTTCAATTCCTGTTTCTTCTTCACAATGTGTCGCACTGATCCTTCTCTATTTAATCTAGAGACAAGTACATATTAACGCTTAATCAGTGGAATAGATGGCTATAAACAAGTTCCTTCACATTTAATAAAACCAACTAAAGCAAAGGATATTTTATTCTGTCCACCTTTCAATGATATTACAATCACTACAGTTATGTCCGGGTGCAGCTTCTCCAGGAGTTCTGCATGCTGAAGGGAACTTACTGCCTCCACACATTACGTATCTGGCTGCTGTCTCACGGCTCTCACTGCTCATGCACAAGCCGTTGCATCTTTCTTCTCTGTCCTTTAGTAACCCCCCTCTTACCCTTCAAACTGTCCTTGTCTCACACTAATCAGATGTTCAGGCCAACCCCGACCCTTCTTTGTCCCTGAAATATGAAATCAGCTGTCTCTAAGGACTCTTGAGGATAAACTATTTATCCTATAAATAAAATATGGAGAACAATATCACAGAGTAAAATTTAATGCTAGAAATGAATAGATGTGAGTATTGGCTTTGTCTTCTGTTAGCTAAATTTTGCCAGAATTGGGAAAAAGTGTGTATTAAAAGAACTCATTTCTCAATTTAACAGTTTCTATTATTGTCTTATTCCTTGTTTTTTTAATAAAAGGTTTATTTTATTTTTAATTATTTGTACATGTGTGTGTCCGCACACACATGAAAGAGGGATGTGTCCTGAGACGCCTCTTTCTGCCCTGTCACCCCCATTCTTGTAACATGCAATTGCTTCAGTCTTTCCTTTATTTAGTTTTGTTTTTGCAGCACCAAGTATGGAACCCTGGGCCTGGTTCGTATGAGCATTGTTCCGTATAAGCATTCCTTCACCGAGATACTTCTTCACCCCTATGTGAAGGTTTTGTTCATTTTCAACGTGTTTTCTTTTAAATTGAACACACTTTTACCCAAATAGATACATTTTACCCAAACCTTGTAAATGTAGGACACACTGCCATGTCACCTGTGCCAAATGCACTCCGCAGGTGCAATACTGAGCCAGATGCTTAAGGGCAGAGGGATATGTGGACGAGGGCTCTGGCCTCCAGGATGCGCGGACATCACTTATGTACATGAAACAGGGAGGAAGCTGTGAGAATCAGGTTACTGCTAGTCAGACAATGGGGGGGGGTGGAGTTGAGAGACCAGTGCAGGGCAGGAAATGTCTCTGAAGCCTGAGCTCTCGGGCCATCTTTAAGGATGACTGGATTCAGACCGGTGCCAAAGTGAGCCTGTATCCTTAGAAATCTCCTCACGTACAGCCCCGATAGCCTGAGGGCTATCAGGGCATTAGGTGTCTATAGATTGTGTATGAAAGACATTGGATCACAGTGAATTCAGCATGGAGCCCCAGAGCAAGATGGAAAGGGATTTCTGTAATGTTCTGAAATGCTAGCAAGAAAGACCATACACTGGGCTCGGACTCATTTCTCGTAGTTAACAGAAGAAAAAGATTTAAGAGCCCAGCAGAGACTCAAGACCCTGTACCTGCCTCCTTTTGGTGTTTTCAGAAACCGCAGAAAGCCATGGATCTTCCTGTCTGTCTAATCTATCAACATTTCCTTCAAATACCTCCCAGATATCCCTGCCCAGCCCCCTTGCATCACCTGCGTGGGCACTTCTGCCCGGGAAAGTCCTACCTCTGATGTCGTGTTCTGATCTCCCGTTTTCACCCCTCCCAACTCTGCCAGCCAAACTGATTTCTTCCGTCCTTGATGCCCTAGCAGGTCACATAGCTTATACTGTCTATTTGTGCACATTATTATTCTCTCTCTTTCTGCTCTCTTACAGGCTGTGACTATCTTAGATTATTCCTGTCCCCTTTTCTAGAATGTTCCCTGTGTCTGGAAGGGGCTGATATAGATGCCACATTTAGGACTGAGTTCGCAATAGTCTCTAATTCTTAGCATTTTGACCAGTTATGAGGCTCCGTGTTAACCATTACTCATGAAAAAGAGGCTTCTCTGACCAAAGCTGAGGGTGAAAGCCACTGCAGATCTCCTTCTAGTCGGGATACGCCTGGTGCAATAGTGTCTTGACTGTAGGAGGACAACCAATTATCTTCTGATTGGACTTGAGGCTGGCTTCACAGGGGGAATATGTGTCTGACCCTGTAAAACTGGTCAAGGCCTATGGCTGAGCAGAAGCCCTAGTGGGAAACCCACTTCTTGTGCTTTGCTGAATGGACATGCAGTCAAACTGTCTTCTGACTACTTGTACCCCAGCAGAATAGTGTTGCTCTCAGCCTTGGCCGCAGCAACTTCTTTTAACTGCTTTTGTTTGGGATATTAAAGCAGCGCTCAGTGGAGCCGAGTGGCTCAGGATACAAACAACATCGTTAGAAAACAAAGGAAGTGAACGGCTATTTAGAGAGAGTGACTCTATCAGAAAGAGAGCTCAGAATGAAACTCGTTCGTACCCTGTCTATTTTTCTATTTATATATTTGTCTCTGATTAAAACTTTAAACAATTTAAAATAGCTCACAAAAGGAAGTGAAAACCACACTTCAGTTTCTTTTTTCCCAAGGACAGCCACCGCCCACCTTTTGAGACTTTTCTTTCTCAGACTGATAGAGCCCTGCAGATCTCACGTAAAACCATACAAACATTGTAGACATGCCCTCACACATACCACATACCTCACACACACACACACACACGCTTAAGTGCCACAGACCAGCTCAGGGGAGCCACTCAGACCGTGGGAGAAGCAGGGTCTTGGTAACAGGAAGGCACAAGTTCGGCAAATGACAGACAGACACAACACACAAGAGAGTGGTTGGAATCTGCTGCGATTTTACTGAATTCATGTTTTCATTATATAGTATTCAAACAAAGAACAAATCAGAAGGTCATGTATCATTGGTTGGCACAGTATGAAAGCTTCTTTTAGTCACATCAGCGATATTTAAGAAAAGTACATTATCAGGAACAGGTGTTAGACATAAAGCATCCTTAGAAGAGGAAATCTTGTCCTTGGGACTGTAAACCTCAGACAAGTGGTTTCATCTTATGAATAGAAAGTTTCTGTCTCATTATCACTATCATGGCCCTTCCTCTTCCTAACCCTTTCTTTCATCTAGTGACCAAATATGCCTAATCAGTTCTCTGCTCCTGTTGAACTATACTTTTTAGTACCTTCTTATGCAGCAGACACCATGGGGGTTGGGATCTAGCAAGCCTATCCATAAAGTTGAAAGTATAATATAACAGTCTTTGTCCATCAACATTAACTCATCTATTCCCTTGCTCATCATACACCCTGTGTATGACAAAGGTTCTGCTGTAGTCTTATACATATCCATACTGTGCTTCCTTATCCCAGAGCTGTTTCTGAAGAGAATGATCCTTGTCTTGTATATATAAAGACTATCATTATTATGAAAGAAATTGTGCAAAGCTCATATCCCACATAGCCAGCTACTCGAGAAACCCGTCTATGCCTCAGCGGTGGCTAATACCGGGCTGTCTGCCATTGACCTCCAGGAAGCCTAGTCCCATAGGACACATAGCTCCCATCCGGTATAATGACATATGTCATGTCACACAGACGACACTGGAGTTGGTGTGGCACTTAAGACCACAAAATATTCCATCTTATGAGTGTGAAGTAATATACAAATCAAGGCTGTTTTGAGGGTGTCCTGACAGTTTACAGTACTTCGCCATTATAAATACATTTGCAAATCACCCTGGCCATCTATTTTTGGACTTTCTTCAGATTTTTTTCTTAGTAAATTTTAAGTATACTATTTTCATTATAATTTTTGTTCATTCTTGTTTTTATTTTCTTTTTTATGTTTTGTTTGTTTGCTTGTTTGACATAGGGTCCTACTACATAGCCCTGGCTGTCCTGGAACTCACTGGGTAGACTAGTCTAGTGTTGAACTCACAGAGATCCATCTGCTTCTGCCTCCCAAGTGCTTGAATTAAAGGCATGCACCATTGCACCCAACTATTCTTATTTTGCTTAAGGCACAGAGTGACTCTTCCTTCTAGATGACAGTCTTTTATTACATATCTCAATGTTGAGCCTTTATGCAAGCATGATATCATTTCACTGTCTGTCTTCCAGAGTTCTGCTCCCCTAACAGACTGTCTTCCAGAGTTCTGCTCCCCGTAACAGACTGTCTTCCAGAGTTCTGCTCTCCCTAACAGGATTTTATGTGTCTTGCTATCATCGCTTTCCAAGGTGCTGTCCATCTTAGGTTGAGGGAACTTTGGATTCTTTTTGCCTCTGGCTTTCTCTCCCCTCCCTGTGGTACCCACCACTTCATCAACAATGGTTCCTGTTGATGGATTAGCATTGGGTATCAGACTGAGTTATTTGGCCGGGCTCTTACACCGCCCAAGACTGGTGCTTCTGTGGAAGACAGGAAGTGGAATACAGGGTGAGGCATGGGTTTTCCTCATTAAAAAGAAGAAGGAGGCAGATGTCAGGGGAAAAGAACTTGGTTGAACTGATAGGTTCTTTTTTCTAGGGAAGATTTTTGTTATATCAAACAATTTAGGGAAGGTTAAGACTCTTTTTAGATCTACTTCTTTTTGAAACTTTGTTTCTAGTTCATATTCTTTTAAACTTCATTTTCTCTTAAAATTATTACATTTTATTTATTTATTAAGTGTGCATGTGTGCACATGCACATGCTTGGGCCTGTGTGTTTACAGAGGAGTGTGGAGGCTGGAATTAACCTCCATGCTCTTTCTTAGCTGCTGTCCCTCTTAGTTCTGAGACAGGGTCTCTCTTTGGGACCTGGGGCTCGCTAGTTAGGTTAGGCAGGTAACTAGTGAGCCAACCAGGTAGATCCACTGTTTCTGCCTCCTCAATGCTAGCTGGGATCACCAGCACAGCTACTATGCCTGTCTATCTTGTTCTGGGCATGGGACCAGATCCTTACCTTGCAAGATGCATACTTTCTCAACTGGGCTTTCTCTTCCATCCTTAACCATAGATTTTTCTCATGCTTTCCTTTGACACTGATGCTCCAGACAGATTGTTAATCTCCATACTTCAAGCCAAGTAGGATAGGCATGTCGGTACACAGCTGTAATCCCAGCACTCAGGAGACAGAGACAGAGACAGAAGGGACATGAGTTTGAGGACAGCTTGGGCTGCTTAGAAAGACCTTGTCTCTTGAAACCAAAGCTAAACAAACAAAAATAAACTTTAAAAATAAGGGCAAAGTACAAAGGTGCAGAAATACCCTCTACGATAAGAAAAACTTCTGTTTCTAAACTCTTAAAACTCATAAGGAAGGAGGAGAAATTTGGTAATGGCAGGTCGAATGAGACTGACTTCCGCCTAACCAGATCTCGTAGGTTCTTGTTGACCCATCAGTGCTTTTGGCCGCTTTTGTACCAGTGGACATTTTTGTTCCTGCCAAGGAACATAAATGCCAAGTCCAGAAATAGATCATGTTATGAATTCCTCTACAGTGATCACAATTCATTGACTCTAAGATGGAGTCAATTACAAGATGTGTCATTATCTTATGCTTTACTAAGAATTTACAAGACTCCCTACTGCCTTGGAATGCTGATCTTCCTGAAGGGCTATGGGGACAACTTTATTCCAGGAATGCTAATACGTTTAAAAAAAAGTCTCTTAAATTAGTGAGATGGGATATTTTTCTCAATATACAGAAACAAAGAAAACTGATACCTCTATCAGGCTGATTCTTTGCTGTAAATTATTTTATTTTTTCTTTAATTGTATATATGTATCTGGATGAGGATTTATGTTTCTGAGTGCGGTGCCTGCAAGAGCCAGAAGTGGCCTGGGGCGTTACAGGCAGGTGTGAGCTGCACGAGGTAGGAAAAAGCTTGTTTCCTTATCTGAAACACTCAACGGCGTGTGAGATAGATAAGAATATCTATACTTTAGAATTCTATTTACCGAGTTGGAAGAGTAGCTCGCTGGTAAAGTGTCTGCATGGTGTATACAGAACTGTAGGTTCAATCCCCCACTCTGGAAACATCTATCCACCAAATATGGTATTTCCAAAAGCAAATCTTCCCCTATTGTGTTTTAAAAGAATTCCTAGTGTTTTACTTTTTATTCCCCAAGTAAAGCAATCAAGTGCCTGCATTGCTAACCCCACCAAGGCATGGTGAAGCTTCTGTCCTAACACCTACAGATTTGTCAGCAAAAGCTTCTGGTTTCCACTGGAAGATTCCACTATAGTGTAGAAGTGGATTTCACCACCTAACATTGCCTCTGAGTTAAAGTCTAAAGCTCTGCTCCACTCAACGCATTCCTGACCGTGCCAGGATATCCAGGATATCTGAGTTTCTATTTCTTCTGTTCTCTGGTCAAGGTTGATCAGCGACCTTGGGCTTCAAGACAAATGAAATTCTACCTGAGCAGTTTGTGAGTAATATTGTCGGCTGTGTACAAAGGACTATGTGTTGTGAACAGTTGCCCACAGTCTGGCCATCTTATTCTAGGTGACCTTTAGTAGGCCTCCTTCCATTTATTTTACCTTGTAAAGTTTTGCATAATTGAGATTGTCTTTATGCGTCACTCAGAATCATGTTATGCAAAATACGCTGCTAAAGGCTTTAAGCCAGTTGACAGTGTTAGTCTGCATATGTATTAGCTGTTCCCTTATGCATTGTTACTTGGGTCGTATCTATTTTATTTCTGCAGTTCTAAATATTGTCAAAATGAACATTTCTGTCTGCAAACCCTTAAAGGATGTCATGTTTTAATGAAAGTAACTTGTATTGTTAAATTCCTTTCAAGAGAAAAAGAGGTGAAGACAATTTGTAATTAAACCAAAGAACGAAGGTTAAATATGGGAGGGAATGGATGAGTTTATAAATACAATGATATTAAATATAATATATTATATTGATTTAACATTAAACATTATAAAGATAAAAATGTCATGTATTGTATTTAAATACTATTGTAATAGTGCTTTGTTAGTCCAAAATTGAATTAAGACATGAAAGCATTCGGTTGCTGATGACAGTTTCGGGTGTGTCTGGACCCAGGGATCTATCGTCTTCTGCAGAATGGTGCCTGTTTCTCTTCCATGCATATCCTTGTCTCGCTCCCATAAGTGGTAGGTACGCACAGATAGGGCTATGTGCTCTGAAAACCAAACAGACATTGCTGTTTTTGTTTTTGCTTTCTCTCTGGACTGATTCCCAGGACCTCTCTTGCACGTGCGCTTTGCTTCCTCATCCAGCAAGACTGGCACCAGCAGAGATGCAGACACAGAAGGTCCCAGGGAGGAAGCGTGGCCGGCCTCCCCTTCACTCCACACCAGTGCAGATGGCAGTCCATAATCTTTATTCTGCGTCTGCGGGCTCTGTACCGGCAGTGACGATCCCGAAGAAGAGAGGGCGGAAACCCAGGTACAAGGTATGCCTCCACTATCTCCTTCTCTTCAGTCGTCTCGGGCTGGGACACTGGGGGATTGGGCAGAGCCTGATGCAAAAGGCTATGGAAGGCAGGAGCCTGGGTAAAGACAGGCTAGGAAATAATGCGGCATGTGACAGACCAGGTCTCACCGATTGTGATGACACAGCACACGTGCTCTTGCGTGCTCTTTTCTTTTTCTCTTTTGTAACAAGTGGAGAAAGCGAATGACACCAGAAGGGGAAGCTATAGGGCATGCAGATTCTAGGCTGTTCGTAAACATGCGTTATTACACTTACATCTACACGGGAGTTCCAAACACTCACCTGTCCCCTGTGGTTCCGGAAGCCACTTCTAGAACTTACTTTCCATCTGCCTTAGCAGAAGCCAGTGCTATTCCTGAGACATTTAAAGTAAGGCTGTGAGCAGGCCAATGTCAGAGCAGAGGATGCAGAAAAGGCTCCCCAGACAGAGGCTTAGCAAGGGATGCTAGGGTGTCCATTATCATTTCCTACTTTAAAAAGATACTGCTGTCAAGTTTGGCTGCAGAGAGGCAGATCCATGGCCATCAGGATCCTGGGATTATCTTAAGGACTAACAATATGGTGAGGCTGTGGATGGGGAGCAGGTTTGATGACGTGATCCCAATCCTATAACCCAGCCTAAACCCAGCAGCCAGCCCCTGTGCTATGACCGATCATGAAGGGACTGGATACTCGAGGGAAACAGAGAAAAGAGTGTCGGGCTTGTCCTCTGCAGGCCTTCGGGCTTTCGGGGAAGAACACTAGTAGCTGTCTTCCACCTGTTTCTCTGGAAACAAAAGCTGGAGTTTCCATCCTGAGGCCCAGATACTGCAACCAAAATGCAAATTGGCAATTAACTCCCAAGCATTAGGAAAATGTGTGGAGATTATTCCAGGTCAGCAGAAAGGGCTTGTGGAAGAGCAGGAAATGAACTCAACCTTTATCCCTCCCCTCTTCTCAGTCCTTCCAAACGCCAGGAAGAGGGGAAAAGACAGTCATAGGGGAAAGGCTGGCTATCCAAAATTACGCGAGGCTTATTTGCTTTAGCTTTTTTGAGATTTTATTTATTTTATTTAACTTGTATGAGTGTTCGCCTAAATGCCTGTGCACTGTGTGTGTGCCAGGCCTTTAGAGGCCAGAAGAGGGTGCTGGATCCCCTGGGACTGACGTTACAGACAGTGGGGAAATGCCCCCTGGTTGGGAACTGACCTTGGTCCTCTGCAAGAGCAACCAGTGCTCTTAATGGCTGAGCACATTTCTAGCCCCTTATTGTCTTTGCTTATGTGTGTGTGGAGGGGATTGTCTGTGTGCGGGTATGTGCGTGTATATGCAGGTGCCCACAGAAGCCAGAGGCATGGGCTTCTTCTGAACCTGAGTTCCAGATAGTTGTGAGCCACCTCATATAAGTGCTAGAAACAGAATTTGGGTCCTGTGCGAGAGCAGCGTGTTCCCTGAACTGCTGAGCCACCTCGCTAGCCCACAGTATTTAAAATGTTGTTCCAGACAGAATTTCTCTGTGTAGCTCTGTTTTTCCTGGACCACACTCTATAGGCCAGGCTGGCCTTGAACTCAGAGAGAACCACCTGCCTCTGCTTCTGGAGTGCTGGAATTATAGGTGCACTCCACTGTTGCCCATCTTAAAACAGATTTTAAAACTCTTCTTAACCAAAAGAAGTCAAAGTCTTCTGTCAGGGTATTTTCTGACAGGAACCCCTCTTATCCATGATAGTGTGGGCTTTGGATGTATATGTCTGCTCTCAGAAGCTGGTCTGGGTACCTGTGCCTGCCTGTTACCTGCTCAGGTACCTGCGCCATTGCTGGAGTCTGGTGATTGCAATGGGAGGGCTGGAACAGGGCAGACATTCTGTTTCACAGAGCCAGGGAGCAAGCCCAAGCTCTATGGGAGCATACTTAAGCTTCGTTGGCCTTCTTCCTGGTCCCCTGGGGACGGTGTCCCAAGAACGAAAATTACAAACAGACACGGAATTTCTTGGGCCAAGAAAAATGGCCATTCATCCCATGGAACAAACCCTGTTCAAAGCAAGCAGGTCTGTTCCCCCTTTCCCAAGAATTTCTTTTGTGGAGACAAAAGTCCACAGTTCTCTTTTGAGTCTACTTCCCAGATAGTTAGGAAAAGGCATGAACTTTATCTCAGGCCACACATCCCCAGACAATGCCCCAAGCCTTAAGCTGGTGCCCTAGAATAATACTTCCCATCCAGTGTCTGTGTGACCGTCACCCATCTGTGGTGGAAGAGCCAGGTGAAGCTTTCACAGAGCTGAAGTGGTTTCCTCAAAAGATTACCCTTTATTCTAAAATCCATGTTGGTGAGAGGAGGTTGTTATCAACACTGACAGGTGCTGGGGATTTAAAATCTTCTCAGTCTGCAAAATTAAGTTGGTACCTGGCCCCCTAGTTTGTTTTGGCCATTTCCCAGTTCCTGACACCCATTTTACTGCTGATGACAGGGCTCTAACTGTGGAAGAGCCAGCAAGCAAATTGTACAGTTTCACCTCACTTACCAAATGGCCACTAATTCGGCAATTCAGTATCTGGGACATAGTAGAGGAGCCAGAGGTTGTTTTTTCTTTTCTTTTTTTTTTTTTTCAAAAAAAAAAAAAAGCCTGACTAAGCAAAGGACGGTCTAAATTGGTACAACCTTAAAGAGCTTGTATTTTATTACTAAGAAAATGTGTCTGAGACTTGGACACAGTGGCACAGGTCTGTATTCCAAGTTGTCTGGAGGCAGGAGGATTCTTTGAAACCAGGGACTTGAGACAAGGCAACCAAGTAGTACCCTGTCTCAGATGAATAAACAGATAAATAAATCGCTGACATTAAAGAAGGAAGCGGATGTGTTGGGACGAGGAAGGGCTCCAGAGGGAGCACGGGAGGGCAGGAGGGGTGAATAGGATCAAAATGAATTACAGACAAGTATGCAATTGCTAAAGAATCAACAAAAACTACCTTTAAAAAAAAGGAAAGGGAATTCTCCTGTGCCCTCCATCAAAGGCTCTGTAAGTTCAGTTCTAGTAGTTTCTACCATCAGACATGAAGCAGAGGCAGTTGCTGTGGGAAGATACTGAAGGGGTGGCAAGAACTATTTCTACAATCTGACAATGTATTAATACAAGGGACACTACTTTCACTATTACAGAACGGCAGTTTCACTAGTGACATTGTAGTAGTGATCACTGGTATCAGGGACAGTGATCAATGGTGATAGTGATCAATCAGGCTTTGAATTCCTAGGCTGTCTCTTTCTTCTGACTGTCCTGGGCCTGTGCCTGCTGATGCCACCCCAGCAACTCGGCCAGCTTCCTCTGCCCCTGCAGCTCTCTCTGGCCTGAGAACCACACAGGCGTCTCTCTTCTAGACTTGAGCCTCATCGACAGTAGGACATTTGACTGCTTCTGAGATTCAGGCTAACACGGGCAAGTTGCAGGCAGAAAAGGAAGGGCCAAGCTGGAGGTCAGATGTCAGTCGTCTGGAGCCCAGAGTCCACGCTCCATCCCAGGGCCCCTCTGACTGAGCTTCCTGTAGCCTCGGGCCTCCTGCTGCCTTATTACTGGGGTCTGCTCACCACTGAGCCTTGCTGTCCACCGTCATTTTCCAGTCTTTGTGTTTTGTCCCCTAGTCCTCCTCCTCTCTGTCTCTCTGTCTCTCTGTCTCTGTCTCTCTCTTTCTGTGTCTCTCTCTTTCTGTGTCTCTCTTTCTGTGTGTCTCTCTCTCTGTCTCTCTGTCTCTTTCTCTTTCTCTCTCTCTGTCTCTTGTCTCTGTGTGTGTCTCTCCTCTCTCAGTATCCACAGGATACATCATTCTTCACTGTTTTCTTCTTGGCTTCTGGTGTCAGGAGATGACATCTCTCTTCCCCACCCCAGGAAGAATCTCAGCTCAGAGCTGGCAGGAGAAACCTCAGCCTTACCCCTTACCCATTTGTGTCTCTGAAAAGTATGGCCTTCCCACTCCCTGCTGATTCCACCCTGATGCCTGTAGCACATTGTATTACACAGTTTTATTTCCTTGGGTAAGTGCTGAGGCAAAACTTGTTCAATTAGGATGCCAGATTTGATGGAAGCCAAGGTCCAACGATACAGCCCCTCTGCCTCTTGGGGGCTGATGTTCTCCCGGATATGAAAAGGCAACTGTGGGTCCAGCAGGCTCACCCCCAGGAATGGAATCACATATACGTCTCATTGGAATCATTTTGCATTTTACCAGGCAAGTTTTTAGAATACAGTCTGAAGTTAAACACGGTGAATGATCCAATTTCTCTAGCTGTACTTTCCGATGCTCTCCCCTTGCCACCCTGAGGGAGTTTTGAACGTACAAAGAATGTGCATGCCAGGATGAAAGAAATGGGTCCTCAAGGAACGTGTGGGGCGGGAACACAGACGAAGCTATCCTTGCTCTGGCTACTCCGGAACAGCCACCAGCAGCAGTGCCCTGGACGAGCTGTCACCTTCCTGTGTGACCGAGGTTTTGAACTTCAGGAAAAGACACCAGCTATAGACCTATCAGGGCTGTTGGCTTTGAAGGCCAAGGCTTAGTCCGGGCAGAGATCTCGGCAGCAGGCCTCGGGCTCCCCCCCCCTACCGGGTGCTGCCAGGAAGAGGCCCTCTTTACCCCTCTACATCATCACCCCACTCACCATTCAACAGATTCTGCGTTTAATATTTGCAGTAGGTTCTCTGCTTTGTACTAGACATTCTCACCCCCCCCCCATACACAGCTCCTAACTCCTCCACTGTTAGCATCTTACACTACAACAGCAATTGTCACCAACAGCAAACTCATAATCTACTGTCATAGGTCAGGCCCATACTTCATTCTAATTGTATGGACGTTTCTCTGATCTGTTCCGGGTCCCGTCCAGCACGACCTCAGATTCCGCCATCGTGTTTTCTTAAGCTCCTCTGTCTCTGGAAGTTGCTCAGCTTTTCCTTACTTTTTGATGGTGAACGGCTTTGAGGAGTTTCATAGGTTATAGAGTTGTGCTCTCTAGTGTTTCCCCAGATGTTAGACTGGGTGTGTGGGGACCACAGAGGCACAGTGACATCTCCGTCTAACCATATCAGAAGCACAGACTGTCCGTACCACTGCTGATGTGGCTTTGGATCCTGTGGCTAAGGTGACATGTGCCAGGTGTCCCCTCTGTTTCCACATGGCAGTATTTAGAAGGAATTCATCATGCACAGCCCTTCCTTGAAGACGGAGTTGTGCTCGCCTCCTAGAGAGGGCTGGAGGTTTGCTCATGAGAGATTTATTTGTTCCTCTATTTATCTACTTTGTCAGTCATTTACTTAAGGTTGGTGGACTTGTGAACATTTATTACGTATATACTTTATGCTATAATAATACACTGGTGCTCATAGTGGTCCAGACTCATCCACTGGAAGTTTTTTTCAGTGGGCACCTTGCTCCTTAAGATACTCCGGTCACTAGTGGTTTTGCTGATGTCTTGTTACCTCTTCCAGCTTACTCTGTATGCTCTCTGTCTTAGGAAATGGACCATCCATTTCTGTTAGAAGTCCCAGTCTTTTTATTGAGAAGGACATTAGAAACCAATATATGAGCATTACACTTTATTTTGTCTGTTAAAACAGCCAAATAAACAAATCAATATTTTAAAAAACCGAAAGCAAGAACAGCAAAGACAAATTACCCATCCCGCCCCCCGAGAGCAGCTTGTGTTGGCTGAGGAAGAGGTCCACATCGTGTCACAGAGGAAGTGCTGCAATCCGTGTCCCCCCATCTCCAGCCTCTTCTAATCGTGTGGCTCCCTCATAAATGCTAGCCCTCATTCTTACAAGCTTTCCTTACTACTGAGTTCTCTCCAGCGGGCTGTTTTTTAGCTCTTTAGATTAGGCAGTAAAAACTTAAATTTATGAACACCGAGTTAATTTTGATTGTATTTCACTCCCTTATAAAAATCCCATTTTTAAAATATCGTGGCCTCCTATTCTAGTCTAGTTTTGATTGCTGTAACAGAAGAGCAGTGGCTGCATGATTCATAAAGAATGAGCCTTTCTGTCTGGGGTGTAGCCAGTTGTAGGATGTTTGCCTAGTGGGCACGATGCCCTGATTACACACACGCGCACGCAGATATACAGAAACACACACACACAGATATACAAACACATACACACATACACATACACACAGATATACAGAGACACACAGACACACACAGATACACAGATATACAAACACAGAGAGAGAGATACAGAGACACACAGACACACACACAGATATACAAACACATACACACACAGACAGAGATATACAAAGACACACACACACAGATATACAAACTCACACACACAGATATACAAACACAGAGAGAGAGATACAGAGACACACAGACACACACACAGATATACAAACACATACACACACAGACAGAGATATACAAAGACACACACACACAGATATACAAACTCACACACACAGATATACAAACACAGAGAGAGAGATACAGAGACACACAGACACACACACAGATATACAAACACATACACACACAGACAGAGATATACAAAGACACACACACACAGATATACAAACTCACACACACAGATATACAAACACAGAGAGAGAGATACAGAGACACACAGACACACACACAGATATACAAACACATACACACACAGACAGAGATATACAAAGACACACACACACAGATATACAAACTCACACACACAGATATACAAACACAGAGAGAGAGATACAGAGACACACAGACACACACACAGATATACAAACACATACACACACAGACAGAGATATACAAAGACACACAGACACACACACAGATATATACAAACTCACACACACAGATATACAAACACATACACATACACACAGATATACAGAGACACACAGACACACACACACACACACACACACACACACCACCACCACCACCCCACAGAGATAAAGAGGATTAACTAGTTCACAGTCCTAGAGGCACAAGCACATAGTGAGGCCTCCTGGCAGAAGATATGCTAGTGTGAGCAGATGTGGAGGGCCCATGAGTCACCTGGGGAAATAGGAACTTAGGGGAGGGGTGGGCAGTCACTTTTTTTGTTCTCAGTTTCTGTTGTTGTTGTTTGGAGTCTCTTTATGTAGCCCTGGGTGGTGACGGATTAAAGGTATATGCTCTCATACCTGGCCAGTCTCCCCACTTTTAAAACAACCTGCTCTCATGGAGGCTAACTGACTTCATGAGTCAAAATCAATTCTTTCCCAAGGTGATCCCCCCCCCCCAATGGCCTAATCACCTCTCGAAGGTTCTAGCATCTCTTAATGTATTGAGGGCCAGGCCGCTAGTATATAAGCCCCTGGGGACACATCCACAGTGCTGCCCACAGCTTACAGAAGATTCCTGTTTTGTTTTAAAATCCCAGCATCTGTAGAGGCCGGTGTCTTAGTCGGTGCCCTTTTGCTTTTAAGAGACACTATAACCACGGCAACTCTTATAACAGAAAACATTTAATTAAGGCTGGCTTACAGTTTCAGAGGTTTAGTCCATTATCAGCATGGCAGGAAGCATGGCTGCATGCAGGGAGACATGGTGCTGGAGAAGTAGCTGAAAGTTTATATTTGGACCCACAGGCAGCAGGGAGGGAGAGACTGGGCCCTTGAAAACCTCAAGCCACCTTCAGTGACACACTTTTCCCAGCAAGACCACACCTCCTAATCCTTTTAAATAGTGCCTCCCCCCATTCTTTCAAATAGTGCCTTTCCCTAGTAACCAAGCTTTCAAATCTATGAGCCCATGGGAGCTGTTCTCACTCAAACCACCACTGAGGGGAAATAAGGAAGTTTTCAAGGCAGGGTTTCTCTATGAGCCCTGGCTGTCCTGGAACTCCCTCTGTAGACCAAGCTGGCCTTGAACTCAGAGATCCACCTTCCTCTTCCTCTCCAGTGCTGGGATTAAAGACATGAGCCACCACTGCATAGCAGAGGAAGCTTTTCTTTTCTTGCAGCCATCTGACTCATCTGATCTCTATGATTGCTTCATTTAGACAGAAATGATAAATAGAAATGACAGCTAATTGTAATACTATGACTTTTTTTAAAAAATAGGTTCAGTGGATAAATCCAACATTAATAACTATAACAGAAAACAAACATGAGATGTTAGGGTTGTTATGTAGTTTGTGAGACTGAGATTTCAGTAATCATTGTCATCACGATTATCACCATCATCATCGCCACCACCATCATCATCATCATCACTACCATCACCATCATCATCACTACCATCATCATCAACAACACTACCATAATCATCACCATCATCACCATCATCATCACCACCATCATCATCCTTAGGTCATCATCATTACCACCATCATCAGCATCAGCAACATCAACACCACCATCAAGACCATCATCACAACCACCACCACCACCACTGCTACCAGACATTCTAGGAAAGGAGCAAGTAGACCTTCATGTTGATTTACTTGAAAGCCACAGGCAAATAAATCATAATTTTCCAATTTTGTTCTCCTGATGGGCTTTTGGGTTGCTCATGTAAACTATAATATCATCAGCAAATAGTAAGAGTTCGACTTCAGGATGTAAAGCTCTCAGCTACTGCTCTAGTACCATGTCAGCCTGCTTTCTGCCATGATGATCATGGGCTAACCCTCTAAACTTATAAGCAAGCCCTCAGTTAGGTGCTTTATTTGATAAGAGTTGCCTTGGTCATGGTGTCTCCTCCCAGCAGTAGAGGACATTCATTCACGACAATGAATCCACAGTATTTGCATGACTCTTTCTCCATCACTATTATTAGTCCATCCTAAAAGTCTAGAAGAAACTTAGATGTAGACGCATATTTATTAACAATGGGACATAGCACCTGGCTGTCCAAAGTGTACTTGTGGATTTGCAGAGACAACCCACCTGGAGGCTCTTAAGGATTGTAGACTCCTACCCCAGAACTCAGAATCAAAACCTGCATTGTTATGAGAACCACAAGAGGTTGTTTGAAAAAGTTGAAGACCTTGGGGATTGAGCAATTGCTCTTGAACAATATGCACACACTGAAAATTTTTGAAACTTTGGAAACTCCTGATGCTTAGGGTCCTGCTCTTGTAAACTGACTTGATTCTTCTGACGTGGGTCCCCCACAGAAGTCACTGGTGTTTTATGCCACCTTCAAACTGCACCTACCCTCTGTCCCCATGTACCCCCTACAGCTTTCCATTACTCTGACCCAACCTAGTGCCAGGTGTGAAGTGGCCTATTGACCCATTATCATTGGCTGGCCTTTGCCTATTCCATTAGCGCAAATTCCATCTCCTTGTGTGTGGTTCCAGGGGAGACCTTCATAGTGGTGGCTGCCCATTCCTGTCCCATCCAGATTGTGACTGACAGCCTGCCATAGGAAGGAGAATGCTTAGCATGCGGTGAGCTCATCAGAGAGCAAGGAGAGCCTCATGGTCCATCTCCTGGTGGATACAGTGGAAGCCCCGTGGCCAGGATCTACAGAGTGCAGAGGTGTGAGCAGGGCACTGCCCTGGATCTGCATCCTGTTCTCAGGGGCATCCTGGGGTTTAACCATTCGTGCCTCCGTTTGTTCCGACACCCACTCCCTGGTGCTGTCATTTCCTGGGTCGTACCAAGGTAGGGGTGAAGAGCAGAGCTATCTTCTGGCTATAATCTAATTACAAATTTTGCACGTGAACTTGAATCCGAAGCTCCTTTCCCAAAGCTGAGCAGGAAAAAGATGCAGATGTGAGAAAGAGTGCTGAGAATTAGCAGACATCCAGGAAAGACCGGGGTGGTGTGGGGAGCATTTCTAGACGTTCACTGCTTACATAGACTCTCTTGCAGATCAAGCCCCCCGTGCTCATGACTCCCTTGGCTCTATCACCTCCACGGAGTACCCCAGAACCCGACCTCAGCTCCATCCCTCAGGATGCAGCCACCATCCCCAGCTTGGTGGTCCCACAGGCTCTCACAGGTATGTCAACAGAATGGACTTCAAGGTGGAAATGGTTTCCTAGTACCAGGGTGTCTTTTCATCTAACAGTTACTTTATAAGTCTAAGAATTTCTCTGAGATATTTTACAAGGTGTGGCAGTGCACACCTTTAATCCCAGCACCCGGCACTGGAAGCAAAGGCAGGTTGATCTCCGGGTTCTATGTCAGCCTGGCCTACAAAGTGAATTCCGGGACAGCCAGGGCTGCACAGAGGAACCCTGTTTCTAACAAAAAGAAATGTTTCCCTGAGACAATCCAAAGAAAGACCTGGCGTGGTAGCTGGTCTCTGAAAGTGTGTGTTTGGTTATTTATAACTGTTTTCTGTGAATGTTGGGTTCCGCTGGTTTCTTTGGAGTAGGCAGGTAAGAGCAGTGGCCACATCTGAGTGTGCTCGCTTGAGTGTGTCTGTTTTGCATTTGTATTTCCAGTTGCTACCACATGCCCCAAAATAGTGTAGCACCCATTCCAATCTTTCTTTCTCTTTGATGATGATGATGTAGCCCAGGCTGGCCTCAAACTCACAGAGATCCACCTATCTCTGCCGCCCAAGAGCTGGTATTAAAGGTGTGCACCACTACTGCCTGGCTCACACCATGCTTTTTATTGGTGCAAGCTCACAGGGAAATGGCCTCCAGTCCTTGGGGGAGCAGAGAAAGATTTGGTCATAGAGCTACTCAGATGGAAATACCTTCATATACACTGTCCATGTGAGCCAGAGTAATTGTCTTCTGTAGAGTTTTACCCAGTAAGAGGGCACCCAGCTATCCCTCTGCCCGCTGCCAGGAGGTCACGCTGGAACACGTTCTGACAATTGGGAAGTACAGTTTTTTTTAGCCTTTCTACCTTGCTAGATATCTCACTTCTGCTCTTCTCTGCACCCACAGTGTGCCTCTACATTAACAAGCAGGCTGATGCAGGTCCCTACCTGGAGAGGAGGAAGCTGCAGCAGCTTCCTGAGCGCCTGGGGCCTGAGCGGCCTGCAGCTGTCCTGCAGCAGGCGGTGCAGGCATGCATAGACTGTGCGCACCAGCCAAGGCTTGTCTTCTCCCTTGTCAAGCAGGGCTACCGTGGCGAACTGGTGTCAGGTAAGGCGTGGAGGTGCGGGAGGTATACACATGGTCTCTCTGTGTAGCCACTTCCAAGTGGGGACAGTGGGTGTGGCCAGAGACTGTCCTTCCACTGCTAGGCTCCAGGGCCTCTGAGCCTGGGAGCAGAATGCATCCCTTGGGACAATTACCTGACCTGGGGAGCAAGAATGAACTCCTGGAGCCTCACCCTTGACTCCTCCCCTTTCCCCCCCACTTCCAACACCGTGCCTCTGCCTTCAAGCGTATCCACAATGCATTCCCAACCACAGTGGGTTTTAAGATAAGACCATGCTTGATCTTTGCCCTAAATCCTCCATAGGTTCTTATGTCCAAGTGAAAACCCTTATCTTCACAAGGCCCATAGGCCTACGTGAACTGCTCCCTGCTCCCTCTCCAAACTCAGGGTCACTTCTCTCTCCCATATCCAGCTTAGGTTAGATGACTTCTTTGCTATGTTTCCTACACCCTTTGACTGCTCTCTCACCTCAGGGCCTTTGCTCCTGCTGACTTGTTCTTCTGGAATATTTTACCCTGGTGGTCCATGCTACAGGCTCCTGAAAACCCTTTTTGGCTTCTACTCAAATGCTGCCTTATCGGAGTCCTCTCTTCTGGCCTTGATCGGAATACCAGGCCTTCTTTACTCTGCCCATTTTCCATAGTACTCACAACCATGGAGGACAACTGGGGAGGGCTCCCAATTCAACCCACCTCAAGGGGACACCTCTTTAGACGGGGTCACAGCCCTGTTGAAGCCCCACCTGCCAGCTCCCAGAGGAGCCATTTGCCTACAGAACGCAGAGTTCTGACTCTTTCAAACCCTTTGCTCTTCTATCCCACACTACCCAACCCTTGTCGCTACCTGGACTTCAGTTTTGGAGAGTCAAGCTGCTGTCTTCCTGCTCGGCATCGTGGCTATGGCCTTCCTTAGCAGCAAGGAAAAGGCAGATTTCCTGGCAACGGGCCTGCCTGGTTAGTTAAGAAGGAGTCAGGGAAGAGGTCATGGGGATGCCTGGATTCCCAGAACCACACAGGTGGAGGCAGGAGTGTCTTGAGTGTGCAGCCAGGATGGGGTACGCAGAGAGTTATAAGACATTAGTGCTACAAAGAGAGAGACTGTCTCAAAAACTAAAGAAAGGAGAGAAGGAGGAGGGGAGGAGGAGAAAAGAGGAGGAGGGAAAGAGAAGGGGCAGAATGAAGAAAGGAGACATGGGTAGGGTCAAGGGCATGTGTCTGACATGGTGATATTTAAGGGCTTCAGCAGACGTACCAACAAGAAGATACGCGAACAAGGGAGAGGAGGAGACTCTAGTCCCAGGCCTCCTGGAGTTCCTCTGCTGTTCCACCTCCCTTCTTCCTTGAACCATCCTCTTACCTTGTTCCTTGCTACATAGTAGGGCTCAAGACATAGATCTGGGGTTGAGGGAGGGCCCTTCTCTCTGCCCTCCTTCTCAATGATGCCGCTTGTCCTAGAGGCTCTGTGCGCCCTGCCCTTGAGCTGGGAGAGCTGGTCCTGAGCCTGGCTTTCCTGCTCCCCCTTTCTGTAACCTCAGGGCCTCAGCATTAGGGGGAAGCAATCCCAGGATGGATGACTTTTGGAGTTCCCGTGGGCTGAGGGCATTCCCAGGGACTACTTTCCTGCTGTGGGGTAACTTTTCATGTTAGAGTTGGAGCGAGATGTCCAACAAGGATACAGGACAGCATCCATGTGGCCCAGAAAGGGGCGGGGATGGGGAGAGGACTCAGGAGAAACAGCAGGGTACCCACTCTACATTTAGAAGCTGATCCCCAAAGCCCTGCTCCCCGAATACCCCACAGCATAGCACACAGTACACAGAAGTTTGTCACATGGATGCTGGCAGGATCAAGGAAGAACCCAAGGGTGAGAGGTGGTTTCTGGACTCCAGACACTCTGAGGGTTGGCGGGAGCAGCATCCTAGAGCTGCACGATCCCTCCCAGAGATCCTGTTAGGGTGCTCTGCCTTAGCCACACCCCCAAAGGGAGACTTTATGAACTCAGGAGTTCTACATCCTCTTGAAAGAGATGGGATTTCCCCCATGTATGCAATCCCATGAATGCTTACAGAATACATATGTGATTGAATGGGTAGACCTGAGGTTCCGAGGCTCTCCCACCTTGGGGCTAGTCTCTGTATCACCCAGCATTTTAAGACAGTGCCTATACTAATCAGGGGTTTGCAAAGTATCTGGAACAGGCATAATGACAGCTCTGTGGCTAGAGCCTGGATCAGAGCCACTTTAGATTTCAGATGAAAGACAAGTGCCACACGGAAGCCGCACGAACTGAAAAATCCAGTCTAGGATTCTCCTCAGCTTCATCTTCTGTAACACAGGACATCAGCCCCAATCCTCATAGGCCAGCAGGAGGCCTGTGTGGAAATGAGTTCCACAGGCCTTAGCAAACCAAAAGGCACTACATGTAAGAGATGGAATCTTTTGGTGTCTGGTTATAATAAAGACTAGCAGTGGTAGCTCCTGCCATCTGCCAAGCTTCAGGGGTTATGATGCAAGTCAGCAGGCTGCCTGCTAGGGTTGCTGGGAGTGGGGGAAGCCTGGGTCAAAGCTGGGTCAAAGCAGGAGGTCCTCTCTGAGGTGTCTTTGTGTATCCCTCGCACTGTAGCTGATGTGCAGATCTGGGGTGAGGGGCTGTGAGGAGAGAGACAGGACAAACTCTGCACAGTGCTTCAGGAAACTGACGCCACTTCTCAGTTTGGACTTCTCAGTTTGGTTACTATCCAGAGCTGGAACTCAGTGTTGCTCTAAAGAGCCCCCCTCTCTTTTAAATATTTATTTTCGTTTTATGTGCATTGGTGTTTTGTCTGGATGTATACATGTATGAAGAGTGTCAGACTCCCTGGAACTGGAGTTACAGACAGTTGTGAGCTGCCATGTGGGTGCTGGGAACAGAACCCGGGCCCTCTACAATAACTGCCAGTGCTCTTAACCATTAAGCCATCTCTCCAGCCCTGAATTAAAGACTCTCCTCTTGAGGGCTTTCCTTGAAACACCCCCTCCCCCCCCCCGGGGTCCTCTGGTGGCAAATACATTGAATTGGAGACTTCGGGGCGAACTCTGGTGTCTGTGTCTATCTCTTCCTTCAGACACGGTCAGAGATGGACTCTTGGGTGGGAGCAGCAGCAGATATGTAATCACACCAGGAGAGCACACTCATGTTCACACTGTCAACCCTCTGCCCACTGGGACGGTTCACAACCGCTGACCCCCGGGAGCAGTGACCCCTGGGAGCAGTGAGCTCACCCGACTCTCTAGTGGCTTTCTCTGCATCCCTCAGAGGAAGCAGGACCTTGGAGAATCGCCAATGGCAGGGCTGGAGCAGGATGGTCCTGGGATGCACCGAAGTGCCCCAAACCAAAGAGACACAGGAGTCAACCTCATTGGAGCTCCAGAAATGAAAGCTGGAACCATTGGCATTAGATGACAAACGGCCTTTGACAACCCCGGACATAAAACGTGTGTTCCGGAGTCACATCAAGCTTAGCAAAACGACTGAATCAAAAATAAAGGGGCGAGATGGGGCAATCTTTCCTTACAGAGGAATTGGATGTGGGATTCGCTGCTGTTCTAGACAGGAAGTAGGGCTGAACACCCCCGAGACCCTTGGAGATGGCAGGTTTAGTGACTTGGTGACCCAGACTTAGTGACTGGGCCCAGGGACCAGAATATGGAGAACAGAGAGGGTATGGTACACATTGGCTCCGCTAAGTGTGGAAGATTCACGCTGCAGAAGTGCCCTGTGGGTATGACATGGCCTGGGTGTGGTGTTCCGTGAAGGGTTCTTTGTCTCCATAGTCTTTCTCTCCATCCCCAATCCCACGATTCCAGCTGTGAGAAAAAGTATGAGCCAGATGCAATGGAGAGGCAGGTTTCCCAATATCTGAGCAGAGCTGGTCGGGGCTGCAGCCGCAATCATGAAAAGCAAGGACAGGGAGACGAACTGTTATGGACCAAGGAGGCAAGGGGAATGGACAACGAAAGCAGTGTGCTGCCCTGGGTGGCACCCCAGGACAAAGACAGGATTATCGAGACTTCCAGTGGAACCCCATAGAGCCCAACTACAAATAAAAGGGAAATGAATTGCCCTTCTCCACTTCCTGTGCCCAGCTCTGAGTTCCTATTTCTGGTTTTCCAGTCTCTGCTTCCTTTGATGGAAAACAGCACCTGAGGAGCCTGCCCGTGGTCAACAGTGTGGGCTATGTCCTCCGCTTCCTGACCAAACTGTGCCGTAGCCTCCTGTGTGACAACCTCTTCAGTCACCTGCCCTACCCTGGGAGCCTCAGTGCCTCCGAGAAGACCCAGGAGAGAGAGGATGGGAGACCCGAGTCAGGTGAGAGGGGCTGCTTTGTCCTGCTGCGGGGGCCTCCCTCGTGGTCAGTAGATGAGGCCGCTGCTGAGGGGCGCTGCTGTCCTTAGAGGCCCAGACCCATCTCTCTGGACTCCCAGCTGCATGGAACTCAGGTGTCTAGACTGTTTCCATCCGATACTTTCAGGAAACGTGGTGTCTCCAGCTCCTGGGAGCTGACACCCTAGCCTTGCAGCCTGTGTGCTTAGAATTTAGACCGTGATACCAGGTTACACCTTCCGAGTGGTCTTCCCCTGCTGTCAGGGAACTCTGGTAACTTTGTCCTTGTTGAGTAGTCGTAGGACTGTGAAACCAAGGAACTAAGCAGTCCCAAAGAGGGTAGGCTGATGGACAGATGTAGTCTTCCTGTGTGTAGTGTCCCAGGGGTATCTGCTTAAAGAAAGCTATACGACCAAGATGCTACACTGTAAGACTCTGATTGGGCCATGCATCGCACACGCCTTCCTTTGAGAGCTGGTGTTTACCTCTTAGCACAGGATGGAAAGTAACCAAAGGTTGAGGAACTTGGGTATCACAGCCACAGAATAACCCAGGCTGAATTAAAAATGGCCAGAGGGTGGGCCAGGAAGGTCAATGCTTCAGCCTTGTCCACCTCTGTAGACACTAATGGCAGGTAGAGTCCTTAGCAATGTAGAGTGATGGATTAGGAGGTGTGGTCTTTTTGAAGGAGGTGCATCACTAGGGTGGGCTTTGAGGATTCAGAAAACACATGGTATTCCCAGGGTGGCGTCCTGCTTTCAGTCTGAGAAGTGAGCTTTCGCTTTTCCTGCCACCATGCCTTTGGACTCTACATTCTGAAACCATAATCCCAGTTAAATGCTTTCTTATACATGCTGACTTCGTCATGGTGTTCTATCAGCAATAGAAACTAAGAAATAGTTCTCAGTAGTTGGCTAGGCTGGCTAGCCAGCGTGTGTGTGTGCGAGTGCACTTGTGTGTGCATTCATGTATGTGTGTTCGTGTGTGTGTGCATATGTGTTTGTGTGAGTGTGTTTGTGTGAGTGTGTTTGCATAAGTGCCCTGGTGTGTGTCAGTGCACTTGTGTGTGCACATGTGTGTATGTGTGTCTGTGTGTGTTTGTGTATATACGTGTGTTTGTGTAAGTGCCCTGGTATGTATGAGTGCACTTGTGTATATGCACATATGTGTGCATGTGTGTTTGCGTGTATATGTGTGTTTGAGTGTGTTTGTGTATATATGTGTGTTTGTGTGAGTGTGTTTGTGTAAGTGCCCTGGTGTGTGTCAGTACAATTGTGTGTGTGCACATATGTGTGCATGTGTGTTTGTGTGTATACGTGTGTTTTAGTGTGTTTGTGTATATATGTGTGTTTGTGTGAGTGTGTTTGTGTAAGTGCCCTGGTGTGTATGAGTGCACTTGTGTGTGTACTTGTGTGTATATGTGTGTTTGTTTGTATGAGTGTGTGTGCGTGAGTATGCGTGTGTGTACTGGAATCTAACTCATGTCCTCACTCTTGTGGGGCAAGCACTTTGCTGACTGAATTGTCTCTCCAGCCCCTCAGTTTATAAAAGAGCAAACAGCACGGGGACTGTTGAGGAAGCAGAGACTGACCCTCACCACTGCCTTCTCTTCCTGCTTGGGTTTCCTGTGCACTTGGGTACGGCCACATCCCATGGAAGGTAGTCATGGAGCCTGCTCTCCTCTTAAGGCCCAAAGGGGATTCATTATTCTAAACAGCTGACTTCAGTCAAAACTGTCTTTGCTCCAACTTTCCAAGCAGGAAAATCAATCCACAGCTTAGAACAAAGTCTTCGGCAAACCAGAAACACGCTGGAGAACGGAGGAAATTCAGGTGTCAGGCATTAGAAATGCTGGCTGGTCCCTGGCCTCTCCTCAGGGAAGGGAAAATGTAAATGTATTAAATGCACCCGAGTGGAGGCCGAGCTGGGGCAAGCTAAAGGAGAAAATCTATACGGCCAGGGACTAAGTTAATGGAAAATGTAATTGAAGGGAATGATATGCTCCGCCTGTAGGTGGTACAGCCTGGTGCCCTTTGAACCCGGAAGGCGAGATACAAGGCCACTGAGGCCCTAAGGGAAAACGAGAATTGCTTATCTGTAGGAACAGGGGTGGGACTGAGCCTGGGAACGGAAAATCTGTGACTGTGGCCAGAGCCTCCTTAAAAGCTGCCGTGGAAGGGTGGGTGTTTGCTTTCGGCCACCTTTGAGTCCCTTTGAGGACATGAAATGCCCCCTGTGTCCCACAGCATCTGCCGCAAGTTAGGAGCCGCAGCCCCCAGGAGTGTGGGCTAAGCCTGAGGAAAAGGACTGCACCCAGGTAGGATGGCGGCACGTGTGTCTGGGCTGAGGGCTGAGGGCAAGCCCCCACCCCTTCCCTTCCAGGCCCTGCCTCCAGCTTCATCCCTCAGGCTGCCCGTGCTGTTCTACCAAGACTCCAGGCTTTCTTCTCTAGGAAAGCCAAGTAGCCAAGCCTCCCTGGTGGGTTCTTCACAGCTCTCGGAAGCTGTGCCTGGCGGGCTTCGGTCCAGCCTTTTCTCCCCTGGGCTTCGACACCAGCATCTGAAGTGCTGCCAGCTCTTAGTGTAGCCAGGTCAAGCTGTTCTCACTGAAAGTCCTCTGAGCACTGACCAGGAACTAGGCAGAGTGGTGGAGGGCTAGACATTCATCAAGAAAGGCCATGGCTTTCAGCCTGCGGGAAGGTAGCGTTAATGACTGCTGAGCTCCCTCAACTGGGAAGTTAGGAATGACTTGAGAGAAATAAGGTGAGGTGGTGTGTGTGCGCACGTGTGTGTGTGTGCACATGTGTATAAGTGTGTGTGTATATGCATGTGCGTGCTATGCGTGTATATGTGTATGTGCTTGTATATGTGTGTATATGTGTGTGTTTCTGTGTGTATGTGGAGGTGCGGCAATGGGGTAGATTAGGGAGCACGAACGCTGGGCTAGCGTCTCAGCCGGGCGTCTCTGGGCATCACTGGATCAAGAGGTATTGTGAGAAGAATTTTACAGCTGGTGACATTGTTGCAGCTCAGGCCTTCCTTAGAGAATATGAATGCTGTTCTGATTTACGGAGCAAACGCGACGGCGACGGCCCGAGCTCCCTTGGCTGTTAGCCACCAAGCCCTAGCCATCCAGCCCTGCCTTACACACATTGTGCTAACGCTTGTTCTACGTGTGGGCCTTGTACACAGCCCTCCCTCGCTTTGGGACTCCCTCTCCCTCTCTCGTCCCTCTTTCTTCAGCTTCTTCTCCCTGGGGTGTTCTCCAGAACCACGTGAGTGGTCCTGGAAGACGCCCCTCCCATTCCCACTGTACTCCAGGCGATGGGCAGGCCAAGAGAGGAAATTTTTCCTCAAACAGGGAGACCTAGACAGTCAGGAGGCCCTTTGCGATCTAGAGATTTTTTGTTTTGCTTCATCCACCCAGCCGCCGAGGACACCACAGGCCCCAGACAGATCACAATGGTGAAAAAGAAGCATAACGCTCTCCAGAAAGTTCCCCAGACACCCACACCCCAGAAGGGGCCCGAGATGTGTGCGTGAGCCTTGCCTGCTCTTGCCTCTCTGCTGAAGCAAGCCATCGTGGCTGCACGGAGGTCGGCAATTGTTCTCTCTGGAGGAGACACGGGAGGATTTACAAGGGGCTTCTCTGGCCTCTGACAGGGACGCAGGGGCTCGCAAGATCCTGAGGCGTGCCTCCCCCTGCTTTGCACAGGCGCACTTGCCACAACCCCGGCTGGGTTCTCTCACTGGGGACCGAGAGCTTATTTCAGATGTGAAGAGGTTTGTGAGGACCCAGGAAGGAATAACACTGGCCATGCTGCCTACCAGGCCTGTGGTTTGCCAGGAATCGGTGTGGAAGGAGGTGCAGGCTCTGTGGATGCTGGTTCTGGAGGATTCCGGTCTGCTGGCCCCATCTGCCGTTCATACTGTACGCTGCCACAAAGCTAACGGGCTCTTCTCTCTCTTCTCCTTTGTTTGGCCCACTGTACGCACTTGATTCAGATGATGAATGTAACCACAGTGCGGTTAAGTTCCTAAGTTAGTGGAAGTTCTGCTACCTGTAACCCATCGACCTGTCTGCTGAATGACCTCGTGGTTTTGAGTAGTACAAAGAGTATCCACCAGTCATCTTTTAAATCAAAGCAAGAGCAGCTGGACTTAGGTGTAAGAGAAAAAATTTAAGCAATAGATTTGTAACACAGTGGCCTAGCCATGAGATCCCCTGGGGAAGTTTTTAACTGTGATTCATTTTTATGTAAATATATGTAGCTGTGTGCATATGCATGCAGTACCAACAGTGGCCAGAAGAGGGCATCAGCTTCCCTGGACCTAAAGTGGCAGACAGCTCTGTAAATCCTACGTTCCAAACCCATCCAGTGTCGGTGCTGGAACTGAACTTAGGTCTTCTGCAAAGTAGTACAGGTTCTTCAACCACTGAGCCATCTCTCCAGACCCTGGGGAAGCTTCTCAAGAAGAGGTTCAGTTACTGGCCACAGCAGGCAAAGGTTGGATCTAGCTCAGTGTGGTCCCTATGCTCCCATGCCATCTCCCCAGTCCTGAACTATCTGAGTAATACCTACAGAGCTGATCGCTCCAGATATCCCTTCCAAACAACTCCCTTCTAACAAGCCTCTCATCAGTGTTAAAATTGTTGGGTTTGCTAACTGTATTTTATGGATATATATTAAAATACATGACCGTAAAAACTTAAGAGCCATGTGTGGTCCCTGATACCTGTAATCTCAGCCCTCAGCAGAATTGCCTTAAATTCAGTACTAGCCTGGGCTACATTGTTGAGTTCCAGGCTACTCTGGGCAACTGAGTGAGATGTTGTCTTAAAAAATCCCAAGGGCTGGAGAGATGGTGCAGCAGTTAAGAGCACCGGCTGTTCTTCCAGAGGTCCTGAGTTCAATTCCCAGCAACCACACAGTGGCTCACAACCATCTATGTGGGATCTGATGCCCTCTTCTGACATAAAGTCGTACATTCAGATAGAGCACTCATATACATAAATAAATAAATCTTTAAAAAGATACCACCAACAAAATTCATTTAGTCTTCGTCAGCCAAACTCTGTCCTCCCAAATGATGTGTGTTCCCCTGGTACCTGTGAGTGAGTGAGTGAGTGGGTCCTTATCCAGAAATGGGGTCCATCAGTAGTTGGTGAGATTCTATTGCTTTATAGGAGACAGAGGTACACACATTGCCCACAGGGAGAACACAGAGAGCTTGAGCCTGGAGGAATACTCTTGCAGTCAAGGAAAGCCCAGGTCGTGAGTGACCAGAAACCCCATGAAGGTGGAAATGTTCCTCCTCTACACTCTAAACGGCAGCTCAGCCCTCTGTCAGCTCCATTCCCTACTTAGGCTTCCAGAGCCCTGGGAGAATGGCAGCTCTCGTTGTCAGCTAGCTAGATTGTGATGCTCGCTTCATCCCCCGTTTTACCTAAATCTGTGCCTTGTCCTGCCCGCGGGTACATGTGACACCAGGGAAATGCCAAGCCAGCTCTCTGTCCCTCTCAGACTGGTAGTACGGTAACAATCCATACGGTGAGCTGTGTAGCACTCCGCGGATACACGTGGGGAAAGCTGTTTTAATCGGGCTCCAGTGGGTTTGCTGTGTCAATTCCTTGCTTTTTATTTCTTGGTGGAAGTGAAGTTTAAAACCAGAGCTTGCTGAGCTGGTGTGCTGTGTCTTCATCCCTCTTGTTTGTTTGTTTGTTCTTCCTTTTTTCTCTTGAGACAGGATTTCCCAGTTCCCTAGGCAGGCCTCGAACTTGCAATCATTTTGCCTCAGCATCCAAGTCTCTGGGATTACAGACCTCGCCCTCACACCTGTACATTTAAAATGCTGCTCGTTCGTGTCTCTCAGAAGCCGGGGGTGAGGTGTGGCCATTTGTCTCCATAGTTACCCGCCTAGGCAGACTTTGGAGTCACCGGAGTTGGTAGGGGAGGGTGCCCTGGCTTAGGGCTCTCTGAGGTGGCTTTTGTCTTCTGACTGAGTCATCAGGACCTCAGCCTGGAAGCTGGCTTTTACTACTTTACTCTCAACCAGGGTCAGCAGCAACTTTAAAACCCGCAGAGTCCTGTTCCCATGGTCCCCATTCCTACCTTTGCCATAGGATGGTTGTCCATCTGTTTCTGCATTTTCTAAGTGTAGGTGGGTGAACTGTCTGTGTTCTCTCCGTGACACGGTCAGGACAGTCTGGGCGTGTCCTCTTTAGATTTAAAGTATTCAGCACAGTGTCTTATTAAATCCTCTCCGCTGTCGCAAATCTACACGAAGTTCCATGCCACCACTTAGGGACATCTTTGGATGCTGATGCATCTTCTCGCTACTGAACGTGGTCTCGCTATCACGAGCTCGGTGTTTACCCAGTAAACTTTCTCAAGCTCGCCTCTATGCCAAGCTCCATGGAAGAAACTCTTGCCACTTCTTGGTGGACACTGAAGCACCTCCCACTGGGGACAAGGAGGGAAGGACCGGCTATGAGCACTTCCCAATCAAGGGGAGGTATGCTGCTTTTCAGCTTGCTGGTATTGGAGCGGAGCTGGCATGTAGGACGTGCTCAGTGGGTGTGAATGTTCCTTCTTAGTCAGGGTGGAGAGGCAGAGCTCCAGCTCCCAGAGAACACCTTGCAGCACGTGGTCAGACACGGGTACATTTACACTCTTCTACACTCTTGTGCCCAGGACAGTGCGGTCAAAGTTGACCGCCCGCAAAGCTCTTAAGAGTTTGACCACAGCTTCCAGTCTGCGAGTCACTGTCCCCTCTTCAAACATAGCTATATTGGGATTTAATCCATGTGTCACCAAATCCATCCTCTTAAGGCATCTGTTACCCTGGCCAAGTGTGGGATATCGTCATCACCCCAAGAAGAGAGCACGTACTCTTTAGGGACCACCTTCTTCCCCAAACCACAAGCCCTAAACAGCCATGAGTCTCTTTTTTGCTTCTATGGAGATGCTTGTCTCAAACGCTCCTGTTAGTGGGATCACTGACTGTGATGCTTTGTGGAAACCTTCTTACCCTGAGCACCAGGCTTGGGGGGCGGGGGTAGCTGTGCTGTAGCGGGCCTCAGCGGCGCTTCGCTCTTCCTGTGTGGAGACAGTCACGTTTATAGGTGTGATCCATCCATCGGCTAGCAGACACTTCGGTTGCTTCTGTCTTTGAAGAGTACCCCTGTAAACACTCGTGCACAAGTTTTTGTGTGGACAAATGTTTTTATTGTCTTTACACACACGCCCAGTGCAGCTTCTAAGTCATGTGGTAATTTTGCCTTATGTGTCTGTTTTCCAAAGTGGCTGGGCTACTTTTTACTTATATATATGAGAGTTCTAATTTCTTTGCAGCACTTTTTATTGTCTGTCTTGGGGGAGCTCTGTGATACGGAGGCCTTGAGTGTGTTAGGCTGGTAATATTTCTCCTTGACCTTGAATGATCTAAAATGAAGTTTATGCCCTCGCAGTGCTGAAGCATGCATGGGCAACCCGTATTTGGTGGCTCTGTTGAACTTGTCCATGTTGGGTTTCATGGTCTAAGTTGATGAGGACAGCTGACCAGGTTTCTTCCTCAAGACGGCACCAGATCTCATTACAGATGGTTGTGAGCCACCATGTGGTTGCCAAGAATTGAACTCAGTATCTTTGAAAGAGCAGGCAGTGCTCTTAACTGCTGAGCCATCTCTCCAGCCCATGACAATTATTCTAGGTGTGTTAATTACAATAAAGAAGTTAGTGGGGATTCTCACAGGGACTGTGTTGGTGTCGTTGAACATTTTTAGTGTATTACCACCGTAATGATAACATAATCTAGGAATATGATATTTTCACCATTCATCTGCATCTTCTTCAACAGTCTTGCGCATTTTTTTCTAGAACAGAAATTGAAATTTCTTGTGTTCGATTTGTTTTGAAGTGTTTCACTGTTTTTAATCTTATTGTATGGAGTTGCTTTCTTCATTTAATCTTAGGACTGTTCAATGGAAGTATATAAGAAAGACAAGTGATTTTGTGTATTGATTTTGCATCTTCCAACCTTGCTGATAATTTACTAGTTCCAGTAATTTTAAAACTGGGTTCTTGTGGCCTTTGTATGCACGGTGGCCATTTTTCTTCCTTTTCCTATCTGGAAGACTGTCCTTGCTTTTTCTTAGCAAAATTTCTGCCATGCTGGCCACAGAGCACAGTGTCCCAACTCTCCCTGTAAACCATAGTGTCCCCTGTGGACTTTCAAAGAGCCTTTGTTGAGGAAATCTCCTTCTGTCCTGGCTTACTGCCTGAAACTTATCGTGAGAAGGTACACGGTTTTGTCCCGTGTTTTTCTGCATCTTTTGAGATGGTCAGGTAGCCTTTGGACTTTTGTGTTCCATCAATATGGTATATTGATTTCCTCTCAATTTCTCCTTGGTTGTTGTATCTTCCTGAAAGTCATCGAGTTCAGTCTTGTAAGTGCTGGGGGGAGGGCTTTCTGCGTCCTTGTGATCAGGAGCCTATTGCCTGCAATTTTCTTCATTCACTCTCCTACGCTGTCTGTCTGGATTTGGTCTTAAAGTGACAGTGAGTCGGAAAGTGTTCTCTCCTCTTTTACTTTTTGGGGAGAATTTGTGAAAATCTGTATTTTTATCTTGAAATGTTTGGTAGAGTTTGCCTATAAATCATTTGTGCTTTCTCTTCCTTTGTTGTTATTTTTAAAATTGCTAATTCATCCTCTTGCTACAGGTCTATGCTATACAGACGATCGTTCCTTGAGTCAGCTCCAGTAATTTGCCTTTTCATTCAAATTATCTAATTATTTATGGTCATTTATAACATGCATTGACTTTTCTCATCCCTGTAAGGCTGAGGGAAATATCTGTTTATTTCCGAGTCTAGCGATCTGCCTTGCCTATACTTTTGCCAGGTCGTCTAAAGGTGTGTTAATGTGTTACTGTTTCTAAAGAACCAGCTTTTGCTAGCGTTGCTCTCATTTCCTAGTGATTTTCTAGTAGATTAATTTCTGTTCAAATCTCTATCCACTTGCTTTACATTTAATTTGCTGAGTTTTACTGTCTTAAGGTGAATGGTTATTTATAAGAAATTGTTCATCCTCTACAATGTAAGGTTTATTTTATTTTATGTGTACGGGTTATTTGCCTGCATGTATGTCTGTGCATTCCATGCGTGCCTGGTTCCTTCAGAGGCCAGAAGAGGGCATTGGATCCCTTGGACCTAGAGCTACAGACAATTGTGTGCCAATATACAGGTACTAAGAATCGAGCCCTTGTCCTCTGGGAGAGAAGCAAGTGCTCTTAACTGCTGGGCCATCATCTCTCCAGCCCTAAAACAGACATTTTTGCACCTACAATATTTACCTCTAAGTTACTGCTGTGGTCTTAAGTCATGATGACTTTTCTTTTCGGGCAGTCTCCATGGAAGTCCCCAGTGGTACGACCAGCTTCTTGCCCTAATAATATCAAATTTTAGTTATCTTCCTGAAGGAGGAATGTGGACATGGTTAAGATGTCTGTGTCTTGTCTTCCTTCATTGCCAATCCTGGAGCACTTTTTGTGATTGGTTGTGTTTCTTTTGGAATATCAGGATCAGGTTTGGTGATGTTTAATCCACAATTATTGATGAAGCTAAAAAGATATGGTTTTGACTAGGTGGGGGTGGGGCTAGAATGGTTTCCTTTTTATTTTTATCTCCGTGATGTATCTGGACCTTTACACACACACACACACACACACACACACACACACACACACACACCCTACACATCCTAACACACACACATACCTTTACACACATACCTACACATACACATGCACACACCTACACACACACACACACATTCACAAGCAGAACCATTGATTCTTTTCTTGTTGTTTATTTTCAAGTGATTGAGGGCCAAGATGGCCACTGTTCCTTCTAAACATGGAAGAACCCATCTTTGTTTCCTCTCTGGTGAGGCAAGACCTCAATCTGCTCCCAGTGCTCTCTGGACTATTCTGTGTTCGTTTCTCCTCTTTGCATAAGCTCACTGGTAACAGCAACTGTGTTGGAGCAGGGTTTGTCATGACTGCAGCTTGGTGGGCTCCCTGGATGGTCCTCTCATCTCTCTTCCCTGCATCCTTCCTTTGCAGCCCAGGCGGCCACTGCTGAAGAGTGTCTGGCCAACCCTGTGGGCATGGACCGCTACAGCATGGATACCTCCTCCGCAGCCTTTAGCCACCGGGGCTCCTTGGCCCACTCTTCCTCCCAGTACTACAAGAGACTGAATTCTGGAGACAGCCACCTTGGAGGAGGCCCTGCCACTACCACCAGCAGTTCCCGTACCAACCCTGTGCCCTTGGGAGGGCCATCGACACCTGGACTGAGGTTCCCGGCCTCCAGCCCCAAGAGGAACGAAGGCGAAGGAAACAGATGTGGTAACGTAACACATGGCCTGGCTTCCTGGGGGTGGAATGGCTTCCACCCTTGCCCTGGAGACACAGCATGGGGTGGGAGATGGGCGGGGGGGGGGAGGCGCTGAGAGGTGGGGAGGGGATTATAGTACAGTGATATGAACATGACTCTTCTGGAAACAAGAACTTTCCACAAGCTCCTTGGATTTTTGTCATTCCTGTAAGCAGTCAGTCTCAATTCTTTGATCATAAATGATGAAAATGGCATATTAGGTAGGAATGATTAATAGATTACAGCTTAGTTCAAGACACCAAGGGGTGGTTCTCCCTCTCAAAGCAGGGCCCCTGCTCTGTTCATCTTGTGTCCCCACCATGCCCTGCATCTAGTGGACGGGAGTGGGGAGGACACATGTGATGCCCTGGATGGGATGGGCATGGATCCCACTCATGATCCATTGGCAAGATTAGGTCATTACATCCCACTTAGCTGGGAGAGATTAGGTCATTGCATCCTACGTAGCCAGGGGAGCCCAGCTCTGTGCCCAGAAGAAAACAGCAGCAGACTTGGGCAAAAATTGTCTTTTGCATAGTGAGAGATTGATTAAATCATCCATGACGGAAGTTTACTGGAGAAAGCAGAAAAGACAAAGTGCAGGTCATTCAGCCCTCCTGTTCCTCACAGAGAAAAGTAATACACGAAAGTGCTCAAAGGGACGTGGGACTCTAGGAACTACGTGGAGGCCTGTGACATGAGGGCTGGCTTGTTGGGGTTTATGTCCTGCCCAGTTCCCCACAGACGGCAAGCCACAAAGAAAATCACACAGAGATCTCCATAAGTTATAAAACTGATTGGCCCATTAGTTCAGGCTACTTATTAGCTCTTGTAGCTTATATTAACCCATTATTCTTATCTATGTTAACCACATGGCTCGGTACCTTTCTCAGCTGGATATATTACATCTTGCTTCTTCCGGGGTCTGGGCAGGACTGCAGAGGGAGCTTCCTGCTTCCCAGAATACTCCTGTTCTCATCACCCCGCCTCTACTTCCTGTCTGGTTGACCCACCTATACTTCCTGCCTGGCCAATCAGCATTTATTTAAAACATGATTGACAGACTACAGACAATTCTCCTGCACCAGAGGCCATTCTGGTAGATGCCTTACAACAGGTGGGCCCAGCCTGCAGCCTGTGGGCCTCCTGTAACCAGGGTAACAATGAGGTTACCCTGTAACATGTGTAGCATGTTCACATGACATTATATTTCAATGTCACAGGACTGGACACCCCCGCTTCACAAAGTCATTCTCAAGCTTTGGGATTTCATTAATGGATTAGAAGTTATGGAGCAGGATGGATAATTTTGTGGATGAAGCAGTCTGGAATTGTGGGTTTGCTGTCCTCTAACTGGACTGGATGGCCCTTTTTAGCCCTGGTTTCTCTGTGTTTCTGTTTCCTTCCCTGAGAAATTAAAGTGATTGTACCAGCCACCCCTCCCTCATAGAACCACAGGGAAGGTTAAACACATTTGCATGTAGCTTTAGTAGAAGGCCTATCTATGGCCATAGTAAGTGGTTAATAAATACTAATACCACAGATTTGTGAATAAATCCCTCTACCGACCACAGCTGTGGGGAGCCACAACTGAAACTGCTGAAGGGGACCCGAGGCCAGAGTCAGGGGATCTTCAGCTTACTCCTTTGTCACCCTCACTGGGCTGGCTGTCTCTTCTCTAGGTCCAGATCCCTCTTCCAGTGGCTGCCAGGAGTCATACACGTGAGCTGTTTTGTATGGTTCGCGATCCCCTGCACACTTCCCTCAGATAGCTTCACCCATCCCAGACAAGCAAGCCCCAGATGGGCCTCTGCTGGCCATGGATGGAAGGATCAGCAGGGACCCTTTGAGGAAGAGGTGGCTCTAAAAGGCAGAACAATGAATTGATTCACTCTATAACTGCAGAACTTTTCAGTGTAAGGACTCCACTAATGGTGCCCCTGCAGGGCGCTAAAGGGACAGTGGAAATACGGGAGCCAGCCGCTCAGCCACCGCTCAGCCACCGCTCAGCCACTGCTCAGCCACAGCTCAGCCGTGCCGTCTCAGTAGAGAGAGGGGGAGGTAGGTGGGAGAAAGGGGGCAGAGGGTTGTGCCTTGTGTCTCTGAAAGAACTTTCCCTTTCTGCTATATCTCATTTTCTAGAACTGAGCCACATGGGCAATAGCTGCAAAAGAAGCTGGGAAATGTAGTTTGAATTCCAGGTGGACATCAGGGACTTGTTATAAAGAAGCAGCAGGGGTGGGAGGGGGTTGTGCAGGCAGCTAGCAGTGTGAGCAACACGTCCTTATGAAGAATGCTGCGTTCTCTGTTTTTCTTCCCCTGGTACTTTATTCTCTCAAGTGTTACTCTGTCACACTAGAGGAACCATGACCTCAGGTTTGTGGAGGTGTCACGTGTATTTGAATCCCTGACAGTCCAAGCAAAAGGAGGCTTGTGCTAGACTTTCACTTAGCGGGCCTCAACCATGGACCAATTTCTACTGGACTTAGGACTTATCATGGTATAATATGGTGCTCCTAGGCTGTGTTACCGGGTTCAGTTCCAGCGAATGTGGACCAAGAGGTCTGTCAGCTGTGAACCAAACTGAGGTGGCTAACTCCAAAGTTTTGGGTATATCCAAACACCCCAGGATCTCTGCTTGCAGGGTTTCTTGGGGTCCCTTCTGATGTGGAAGGGGATGAAGAAGAGGGTGAAAGTGGACAGGAATCCAACTCCACTGCAACTCTTTATCAAGGGCCTCCCCACAGTTGCTTTGTTTGAAGCAAACTTGCCTAACGACCATGGTGGTTCAGGATGCTGAGCTGAGCGCAGAACCCAAGGCAGAGGGAAAGCCTCAGCCTCCCTACCCATCCTCACTCACCCGCCAGCCTGCACCCTACTGCGGCTCCTACTATCTCCTCTTCTCTCTGCTAAAGCCTTTCCTCTCCCGAGGACTGTCTGACGTTCCTCTGAAATTACATCCCAGGTGAAATCCGTTGGCATCAAGGAACTGTTTCTCTTCAATGGGTTTGACCTAGCTCATAAACCCTGGAAGAAACCTAGAAATGGATTTTCTCCCTAGCTACTAATCACAATGGTTTGAAACCACAGAGTCTGGAGAGCTGCACCAGACTGCAGGCAGGAGGGGAGGGAGGGATGAGGTGGCTGGTTCTCAGCTGCCTTTCCCTCTGATGTGAAGCCTTAGCCCAGCCTCCTGCTGCCCCTGGAGCTGGACTCAGTGCCAGCCGCCACCAGTGCCTGACAATGCCACCGAGGTGCAGCGCAGGCTGTGGTTTCCCTGGGGTTTGAACTGAATCTCAGGTGAATATTTGGGAGCTTCAGTCTCTCATCCCAGATACAATCAGCCAGAGCTACAAAGGGCTGTAAAGATAACAAAAGCTTCCTGAATGGGCTATGGAATTCCCAGGCAGCGCCAAGATGTAGGGTCAGAAACAAAATAAATCTGACATTGTTGTTAGAGTGCAAACTTTCCCTGTGCGCTGGAGTCGGCTTTTAAGGGATGCTCTGTCAGTGAGGAGCAGAGATGGTTTTGCTAGAGAAATGATGAGGACGAGGGCCTCATGTGAGGGCTGGTACCTGCAGAGGCAAGAAAGGGCTTCCTCATTGTGGAGAGAAAGGAGTTGGGGCTGGGATGATGCGGGAAATCCCACCTGATGGTGTGGGGTCCGTGTCAGGCAGATGGGGCTTCACTTACAGTGATTGTAAACCACGTATTCTTAAGCAGGGGAATGTGCTGGAGGTGGTGGTATTTAGGGGCATCGTCTACTGGACGTTTATGAGATGACCGAGAAGAAGAATGCCAATAGCTTTGGGGCTAATGTTGACGTTTATAACTTTATCCTATTGGATGCTTGCTACCCAAGATGACTGGTAAACAGCTAAGGGACTGGGTGTTCTGGTCAGCAGATGTCCACTGGGCACCGGGGCAGGGGTTCTTCTCAGGTCTGAGGATGGTGCCGTGAACTGGGCAGAAGGATCCCATTGTAGAGAGATGGACCTTAGCACGCTATTGTGATTGTTGGAGGTGGAAAGTGTGACCTATGTGACAGTATTGGGAGGGGGGTTGCTGAGACAGTATTGGGGGGTTGCTGAGACAGTATTGGGGGGTTACTGAGACAGTATTGGGGGGTTGCTGAGACAGTACTGGATGGGGGGGGTGCTGAGACAGTACTGGATGGGGGGTTGCTGAGACAGTACTGGATGGGGGGTTGCTGAGACAGTATTGGGGGGTTGCTGAGACAGTACTGGATGGGGGGTTACTGAGACAGTATTGGGGGGTTGCTGAGACAGTACTGGATGGGGGGGTTGCTGAGACAGTACTGAATGGAGGCTGCTGTCACAGTGTTGGAAGGGGGGTGCTGGACCCTCTCACCTTGGGAGTCAGGAAAGACTCCAGGGAGGTGTGATGGAACCCACTGACATGAGAAGTGACATTTGAGCCCCATGAAGGAGAGGTGTCCTGAGGCTCCTGGCAGAGCTCGCATTGCTTGTCAAGGCCAGAGGGTGGAGGCTACAGCGTCAGCTGCCGGCTGAGAAGGAATGCTGCCCAGCCCGGCCTGCTGGTCTCCAGGGGCATCTTCTGTCATGTTGGCAGGGCAGCTGGTCTTGAAGGATTAATAGAAAAACCCGATTAAAAGCTAAGGAGGCACTGGGGCTCCTTCTCTTGTGTCATTGAAAGCGAATGAGACAACATTGTTCCAGCCTACCTGATTCTGCATAGATTGTGGGCTAGCCTGGACTCTGCATAGCCTTAGACACACACCTGAGGCCTGCAGAGGTGTCAGTGTCAGCAACCCGTGGTACACTGGGTCAGGCGCTGCCTGACTTTGGACAGAGCATGCGCATCCTGCCACACACCTCTCCTGCGCTCCTGGACACAGCTGTGGTAGATAAGGAGCTCTGGCTCCTGGCTCGTCCTGGCTCATCACTCGCTTGTTCCACGCCCCCACACTGTTAGCTAAAGTTTCCCCTGAATTATAAATGCGCAAAGACCAATTATCTGTGTGCTCGTGGGAGTGCACAAGCCAGAAAGAGATCCGCAGATGCGGTACCTGCACTTCGGAAGGGGCGGGGGATTGCTTTTCAACACTGAGTCTGCCGGTGGTCTATTTTTCTGTTAACCATGAATTTGGCTTCAGGAGCAACAAGATTTAATTATGTACCCATTCACCAGTGGGTCTCACTTTTCACATCTCCACAACCCACAGGAAGCAGCCTGACCAAGCACTGCTTTCCGCAAGCGCTAGAGAACACAGCGGGTAGCGAGTGTTGCGCATGCTCTGTTCACACAGGAGCTCGATTCATTCAGTCCATCCTGGCTGATGGCTGATCTGTCACATCTTCCTACTCTGACTGAGTCGGACTGGACACATAAGTCTTTCTGACACTTTCCCAGTAGCTGGAGCAGGATGTGGTGGTGTGTTGATTTTTCTCTGTGAGTACAGACCTGCCCAGACTTTGCAAACCCATTGCTGGAAAGTTCCGTCTTCCTCCTCCAGCGAGACTTTATGTGCTTTGACGAGGAGCAACTCTTGAGCACTGTCTTAGGTGACCTGATGTTCTGTCTTGTGTTACTAAAAGGGCCCTCAGAAAGACTCCTAAGCTAGCCTGGCTGCTCTTCCACCATCCTGAAAAGCGGGGAAATGTCCACAGTTGGCACCAATCCTGAGCATGGAGAACATTTGCCTCAATGTCTGCTCTCTACAGCCTTCCCTGAGAGCGCCCTCCTCAAAGACAGGAGCCCTCTGCTCAGCTGCAGACAGTGGCTGCTGTTCCTGACCTAGCTCATGGGACCTCAGGACCAAGCACAGGATCTTATCAGTGGGCTGGACTTCCCCTCCTTCCTGCCAAGTCTAGGAAATTAGATTTGACCTCTGCTCTCATCACTTCAGAATCATTCTCGGACTAAAGACTTGCTGCCTTTGTAGTCAGGACATCCATTACCACCCTGATTAACAGCCATGCTCCCGTGGGCGGGCCCTGAAGACAGATGTGATTCCTGTGATTCTTCAGCCCCATGTTGAGTGCAGATGTCTTTAAATGGAGAAAAAAAAAATTATCTTTCACTAGTGTGCATCAGTATTGGAAGGCTCTGGAGAGCATTAACCGTTTCTCAGTGAGATGCCTGGTACCAAACCTCCTTATGGGACCCTTCCAGGTCCAACGGGGAAAGGTCAGAGGGGAAAAAAACGTCAAAGTAAATCCAGTTTTCAGCTAGCACAGATTCAGAAATGTGGTGGTTTGCTTGTCTCAGTACATGAGCGCTAGGTACTTCTCAGGCTCAGCAAAAGAGGGAGGGGAAGCATGGAAGAAAATGGCTTCCTCTTAAGACTCAGAGAAGGCACTGGCTTCTCCACTTCCGGAATTATCCTGTAGGGATACTGCTGTTTGTTCAGAATCCTGGCCTTTTTTCTAGCCTTGAAGTGGTGTCACGGATCACTTACACAAAGCTAGCATATTTCTGCAAAACATATCGATCCAGGTCACAGTCATCAAATCCACGCTCCGAGTCTATTTATTGTCTGCACAGCTGTGGAGGGGTCAATGTAATATATGACCCTGTAATGAGAGGATTTGGGTTGTATCGTTCACCAAAAACCTCTCCCAAGACCAAGTCAGGGGAGCAAGTGTTTGGCACATGATTGTGAAATGAACATGGAGGATTCTCAGGGAATTAAAATCTAAAGGTTACAGAAAAGTACATGAGTGATGGTTCTGAAAGGAAGCATCCTAAGAGAAGAGAAATAAGAGCCCGAGGGCAGATGGGGAGGCAGGTGATAGTAAGAAAGATGGCCATGGTGTCCACAAGGGACCTGATAATGGTCTCTGAGCTTCAGGTTCTGTCTGTCTGTCTCTGTGTGTGTCTGTCTGTCTCTCTCTGTGTCTGTCTATCTGTCTCTCTCTCTTTCTCTGTGTGTGTGTCTGTCTGTCTCTCTCTCCGTCTGTCTCTCTGTCTCTGTGTCTGTCTCTCTCTCTGTGTCTGTCTCTCTGCTCTCTTTTCTCTCTGTGTCTGTCTGTCTGTCTCTCTGTGTCTGTCTCTCTGTCTCTCTTTCTCTCTCTCTCTGTCTGTCTCTGTGTGTGTGTGTCTGTCTGTCTCTCTCACTGTCTCTATCATTGTATTTGTGTGTATGTGTATGCATGTGGCTATGTCATGTACCCATACATTTGTGTGTGAATGACACTCTATGTGTGCCATTGTACGCATGCGGAGGTTCAAAGACAACCTTGGGTGTTAGGTCCTTGCCTTCCCACCTTGTCCAAGCCAGGGTCTCCTTGCTGCTTTTCTGCCATGTACACTAGGCCAGCTGCCTCACAGGCTTCCAGGGAGTCTTCTGGCCCCCACCTCTTCCTTTCTTTTAGGAGTCCTGGGACTACAGAAACTTTTGCTATGCATCTTACTTTTATGAGAGTTTTGGGGGATTCAAACTCAGGTTCTTATGCTTGTATGGCAAGTGTTTTAGCCACTGAGCCATCTTCCCAGCTCCTAATCCCGGGTCTTTGATGGTTGATGGGATATCAGTGGGAAGGAGGAGGGTAAACAGGCAAGCAATAGGAAAGCGGGCCATAATCAGTGTGCCCAGGTGGATGTGTGGGTGTTCTGGGGAATACCTGCGAGAGGTTGACCAGAGGGCCTAGTGCTTGCTCAGTTCAGTACCCATAACCAGCCTCTCTGACTAGAGAATGCTGCCATGATCTAAGATAAATTGTGGTCTAATCAAACACAGGGAAGCCCCAGGGTTTGTCTGTAGGTCCCCCAGCCCAAAGTCCTTCCTCGGCATCTAAGAAGGAAAGGTACTACAGAATCACAATACAGTCCTTGGCTTGGGCAATGGGGACTCAGAGGGACCTGAGTGGCAGCTTTCTACAGACACATCTTGATCTCAGTGACAGCCTGAGGCAGTGCCAGCCACGCTAGATAGAAAAGGGCAGAAGCAAAGAAACCCATGGGGAAATTGCTTCAGGGGATAGGTGTGTGGGTGTATTTCTTACTTTTCTCATTCCTGTGAACGAATAATTGACAAGAAATAGCTAAAGAGAGACAGGACCTATGTCAGCTCACAGTTTGGGGGTATAGCTCCATATCACACATCGGGCCTGGAAGCAGAAGTTGCATGAGGTGGGGCAGTGGAGTGTGCTCCGTTCTGGGTGGACCAGAAAGCAGAGAGAGGGAATGCTGATGCTGACCTAGCTCATAGCTAGGGTTCCCATTGCTGTGATAAAACACCATGGCCTAAAGCAGCTTGGAAGGGGGGAAGGGTTTAATTCATCTCACAGCCCGTGGTCCATCATCCAGGATAATATTGACAGGCACGCAAGGCAGGAACCTGGAGAAAGAAACTGCTACCGCAACCATGGAGAAGCGCTGCCTACTGGCTTACTTGGTCTGCTTTCTTATAGCACCGAGGACCACCAACCCGGGAGTGGCACTACCCACAGTGAGCCAGCTGGGCCCTCCTCATCAACATCAATCAAGACAATGCACCACAGGCTTGTCTACAGCCTATCCGGTGGACGCATGTTCTCAATTGAGGTCCCTTCTTCCAAAATGACTCTAGCAATCAAATTCACATAAAACTAGACAGCACACTGGCTTTCCCCACCAGTCCCCAGTCAGTCTGAGACCCCAGCCTCTGGGTGGAGCCACCCACACCCCGGGGTGTCTTCCTTCCCTTCTCTCTGGAAATGCTTCCCAGAGGTGCGTCTCCTGGGTGATTCTAAATTCAGTCTTGCAGACAATACAGATTAGCCGCACTGTTAGCAGCGTGAGTTAACCAAAGATTCAGCAGGGAGAAGGGCCAGCAGGAGAGGCATCCTCCTAAGGACTCAGAAGAACCCAGCACTGGGGACAAAGGAGGCAGTAGGGTAACCTCGTCTTCCTCTGAGAGCAGATATAGATGTACCCTCCAGGATCGCTGGAGGTAAAATGACAGATTAGCCATTCTGCAAAGTCCAAAACGGAAGGCACCAACACATGGTCCCCTGCCATCTCCAGAAGACCCAGAGAGGGCCCAGCATCGCTTGGTCCCATAGCGGGCAGAGGCCCATTTTACTAACACTTAGCTCTCAGCTCACCAGCCCCAGTCACCAATACCCGGCTATAGCAGACCTGAGGACAGACCCCAGCAGACAGAGCCCTGGACAGAAGGTCTGGAAAACTTTATCTGAATCTGTTTGTGAAGGACAAAAGCTTTTCCAAAACTTCCCTCCCTGCACAGCATGGCACAGAGCAGCTGTTTTCCTATGCCCCTTGCTCCTTACTGAGCAGCCTCTGGTAGGATTCATATGTCACAGGGTCACTCGGCCATGCTGTGGACTTCCGAGCACTACAGACTCCTCCCAGGCCAGCTAGGGGTGCCTGTGCCAAGTAGGCAGCACCAGGTGAGCACTGAGTTTCACTGGCTCATGGTTACCCCTTCTCTGCTCACTCCTTATAGCCTCGAGCCCCTCTCCAGAGGTGCAGGACACCAGGCGACCAAGCAGCAGAAACCCTTCTACCTGGACCGTGGAGGACGTGGTTCGGTTTGTGAAAGACGCTGACCCTCAGGCTCTGGGGCCTCATGTGGACCTCTTCAGAAAGCATGTATGGAAGTAGTGGGTCTGGAGGGAGGGCCAGGAAATGGGTGTGTGGAAGGAGAGAGGAGTTCAGGATCCCCCAAATGCTGGCGATCGGTCTTGAGAGAGCCAGGGATAAGAGACAGAGGCAGCCATGGGCTTATCAGAGCAGAGCAACCACCAGCTTTGTGTTTTTAAGGGATATTTTTCTCTTCTGTTCTCTCTCTTGGGCCTTAACTGCTTTTCTGCCCATCCATCCATCCATCCATCCATCCATCCACCCATTCATCTACCCACCCCCTCCCTCCATCTACCCATCCATCCCTCTACTTATCCATCGATCGATCCATCCATCCATCTACCCATACATCTACCTACCCATCCATCCATCTACCCACCCATCCACCCACCCTCTCACCTACCCACTCATCCCCCACCCTCCATCTACCCATCCATCCATCCATCCATCCACCCATCAATGCATCTACCCGTCCATCTACCCACCCATCCACCCACCCACCCACCTACCCACACACCCCTCATCCACCCAACTTTCATCTACCCATCCATCTATCCAATCAATCCACCCACCTACCTACCCACTCATCCCCGACCCATCCATTCCTCTAGCCATCCATCCATCCATCTACCCGTCCATCTATCCACCCATCCACCCACCCAATCTGCATGCATCTGACAGTCATTTGTAGCATACCTGCAATACTCCAGGCAAACTGTGATCCAGCCTGTTCTTACTGCTTAGAGCAGTGGTTCTCAACCTTCCTACCGCTGTGACCCTTTAATATGGTTGTGACCCCCAACCATAATATTATGGTTCATAATATTTTTCATTCATAACTGTAATTTTGCTACTGTTATGAATCATAATGTAAATATCTGTGTTTTCCAGTTCATCTTAGGCAACCCCTGTGAAAGGGTCATTTGACCCCACAAGTTGAGAACCACTGGCTTAGAGGGTTAAATGAGAAAATACACATAAATTTACATGAGGCCTCAGTCATATAGATAACCTTCTTATAAATGTTGAAATCATTTAGCTACTTCTGAAATATATAAGATGATAAGTAGGGAGAAAGGTAGGAATTAATGTTACTTGCTCAGCTTACTGTATTAATTTTGGATTGATGGTGTAACAAATTGTATAAATTCAGGGCCTTAAGACAATGGGCTTTGCCTGTCTTCATTTCTGCGGGTCAGGTAGGAGCTTCGCCAGGGTTTCCACGGGCTGAGATCCAGGTGTTTGCAAAGATACAGTTTTGGATTTTAAGGGCAATCTGCTTGCCCTTCCCAGCTTCGTGATCCTCTTTAAAGCCAGGAGACCAGTCGGGGTCCCCTCGGGCTGACCTGCCTGTGGATGGATTTAGTTGGATGACAAAAAATATCATCCACGGGATAGCAGGAATGTAGGTGGAGTTATTTCAGACTCCTGCAGTCGGGAGCAGTCGGGAATCTGAAAGGTACCCGGTAGCAACTGACTTCCTGGAGGAACAGGAAGAGGAGAGCATCACAGTCTGCTTTAGTTGTTCCCAGTGGTTCTCCGGGAACCAAAAGCACGTGCTCTCTCACCGACTTACCTGCCCTTAAGCTGCCCGCTTAGTGCAGCTTGACCACAGCTGCCACTTGGCTGCTCTAACTGCCTCTGGGTTTTCTTTCCCCGCCCCCGCCCCCCAGGAGATTGACGGCCATGCCTTGCTGTTGCTGAGGAGTGACATGGTCATGAAATACCTGGGACTGAAGCTGGGACCCGCTCTCAAACTCTGCTATCACATCGAGAAGCTGAAGCAGGCTAAGTTCTGAAGTTCGTGGAGTCGGAAGCAGAGCCCCAGACCTCAGCATCATCTTCTGCCTGACCTGCACCCAGCCATCGTCACAACGTCTTCTCAAAAGCAACATCCACAGAGACTTCGTCTTTTTATGAAATGTGTGCGTCTTTGCCTTTTCTAACACCCCAGATGGCCGGCCCCTTTCAAAGGCTAAACTGTATTATTGATTTGCCAGAAAAAAAAAAAAATCACAAAAAGCCAATTACATTTAGTGTCCCTGACATGCTGTTCACTCTTTATAGGTGCTATTTGTGTCATGACAGAGTGGATAACTGAACGCTGTCACCCACGGTGTATCTCCGAGGGGGCCCTCAAAGTGTGAGAAGGACCTTGTCCTTGGAGGTGCTGTGGTGTGGCCCACGGCAGGAGCAACCTCTCCCTGTTCTGGGGACCAACCAGCAGGAGCCTCACTGGAGTCACTTCTGGGGTGACTGCCCCCCGAGATGACTGCCTCGCCTTGCACTATCTGGAAAGCTTGAAGTTTTTTTGCTCAAAGTGAGGAAAAAAAGATGTTTTCTAGTCCCAGCTACTGAAGTCCTTCATTGCTCCACCAGAGGGCAGACTACTAATGAGATTTCAGCAGGCAGACGGAGGTGGCCTGCCCGTTCAAACTCCATGGCTGGGTTAGGGCTTTTGTAATCAAGACCTGGCCTGCACAGGGAAAGGGGACCAATTCCATAGTCAGCACCCCAGATTGCCACTTGAGAAAAAAAGTGTGATCTGGAGAGTTCCAGATTCACTACTGACTGACTGACGAGGTACGAATTTGGACACAACTGTCTGCCTAAACAAAGATTTGAAGGCCCCTTCCTTCCCAGACTCTTGCTGCGGGCTGAGATGGTGGCCTGCGGAAGAATCTCGGTGACATTTCACTATGGGTACTTCTTGAAAATAAAGAAGGGAAAGAAAACTGTCTCAAGAACGCGTGAAAGAGGAGAGCCCTGATTTCCGGTTACGTGGTTGCATTCTGTAGCTGAGTCTGTGGCTAATTTTTCTAGACTTCAACAAATACACAGACGTGCTTTTATTGGGCTTAATTCAATTTACAAATAGGTTTTCACTTCTTCGCTGTGAAATAATGAGAAAAAAAAATTGATTTTCTACCCTTTGCAGCTGTGTCCAGAGAGGGACGGAGCCACCCACGGTTTACTGGGCAGAAGGGTGACCTCTTTGCTGCTATTCTTTGTCACGTCCTTTCTTTTTCTTTTGTTTATTTAGACTAGAGAACTCCGGGGCACATCCTTTTTCTTAAAGGTGGATCTGGGGAGGGTGGGGGTCAAGAGTAACTTGGGGTCTGCCACTGCCACTGTGAATTGGAAAAGGCATCTCCCCGTGGGTTTCAGTCTAAGCGAGGTCTCAGCTAGCAAAGGATCTGGAGGGGCTTTGAGCCCTCAGCTCTCAGCCCGATGTCCTGCTCCAGAACAAGATAGGTATAGCTTCTTGGATGGAGCCACCTACTGTATGGATCAGCTAGCATGTAGGCAAAGACCACAGGAAAGATTCCCTGCTGTGCTACGGGGCCCACTTTGATGGTCCCTGTTTGAGGAAGTGTGGCAGGTCACTGCAAGAGCTTTGCTACATATACAGCGGTGGTTGGACTTGAATTATGACTGAGAAGAAGATTGTCCCAGAACTTCCCACTGAATGGAAACTTGATCAGGTTTCGGAGGCGCTGGATGTCTGTTATTTTTAGTATGTGACAAAATGACCTTGAATCAGACCTTGGGGAGAATCTTTAAGGTGTCAGAAGCAATGAGCAGACTGCCTTGCGAACCGATCGCTAGCGCTAGGTGCTTGCCGCTGCTCTGACGTTAGGTCCTCGTCTCGAAGAGCGGCAGATAATTCCTATCGACAGAATCACTGCTGTGTGAAGGCAGGGAGATCTGGAAAAAAAATCGCTCAGCTCAACCGTTTGTGCCCTGTCCCTGTAGACTCCTGGTACCTCTCCCAGGGACATGTAAGCTTCCCACATGTCCTGATTACCCTTACCAGTGGCTCCCTGGTGTCCCCAAGTTAACATATGCCCAAACAAGTCAAAGAAACCTCAAGGAGCTTTTGAAGGAGAGTTAGGACCTGGTTCAAGTCTACCTGGAGACTGGAGCTGTGTCCCCACACAGGGACTCCCAGTCAGGTGCTGTCTTAGTTCACACAAAGCCTTAAATTAGCTCGACTGCAGACTCCCAGACATTTAAGGTTTGGCCAAGATTTTTAGAAATTAAGAAACCAAGAAGCAGTTTCATTATTCTTGGCATGAAGGCTGCAAGGCTGCAGAAGAACCAGTGGAACCAATTCTTCTTGCCTGTTTTTGCATGGAATCTAATTAGCTGACCACATCATTGTAGCAATGCTGCAATCATAATTAATTTTCATCCCTCTCGAAAACCTTGTCAAACAGGGCAGCTAAATAGCTTCTCAAATGTAAAACATGCCAGGCCATTTCCTCTAAACAGACCTTAAAGGTCAGACCGTGGCGGTCACTTCTGGCCCAGATGGGAAGGACTTGAACTCGCATTTGACAGATAGCGCACTTGCTGTTCCATCTGCATAGCTTTGCTGCAGGTTGTGGTGAATAATGGTCAAATTTTGCATAACTCCAAATTAAAGAGTGCGCATGCTCCAAACATCTCCAATTACATTTGTCTGTTAAACACTCGGAGAAAAAAAATCAAGAGACACTTCTGTTGCCTAAAGCATTTTAAATGTTTTATGAAACACATTATTCCTTTTGTGAAGATTTTAGATAAAAGACTTGGGGGGGTGTGTGTGCGCGCGTGCGTGCGTGTGTGCGCACGCGTCTCTTGATGCAGGAGCTGGAAAGTCTAAGGAAGTGGCTGGCAGTGTACCATGTTCTTAAATATCTTTCCAGCTTTGTCATGTGGAGACGAAGCCCAGTTTAGTCCTCCTCCTGGCTGTTACTAGGTGTTTCCTCTTACTGTAGTGGGGCCTGTCCTGTGGACAGCCAGATGACCAGAACAAGGCTGGTTTCTGGACTTGTTCCTCTCACGTGGCTGACATGCCACGCCAACCCTGAGGACCTGGATGCCCGAGGAGAGGGCACCCTGGGGAGCTGCAGGCCGAGAGCAGCTGCCTAAGGTCTCAATCGTGTCTACCAGGAAAGGCTCGGGCCTGCTCTCTCTTTTCAACGGCAGTGTCAATGTCTTTTCTCTTTCAGTAGAAATGAAGGAACAGAGGGCTCCTCAGATAAAACTGTGTTCAAATTAATAACTTGGGAAGAGATGCTGGGCGGAGAGTTTGAGAAGCAACCAGAACACACAAAAGTAAACGTTTAGTAGGAAAACAATAAAAGTTGTGGTGACAACCCTGCCCATTAGAGGGCCAGAACCTGTTTTTTCATATCTGCATGTTGTTACAGAATACTTCTTAACATTGAAACTGCTTAAATTAAAAAAAAAAAAAGATTCTTTTAGGAAAGTTTTGTTGAATCTTTGAAGAAAACTGGAAACTCCCAATGTTCTATTTGAACACTGTCATCATCAGAAAGTCCCGAAGGACGTTCTGCTCTCTTCCGGGGGAACAGAGAGGTCTTCCTACACATAAGCTATGGGATGTGATCTCTTATGGCTTCCCCCTTCCCCAGTGGGGCCAGGCTCACGGTGTTGTTTAAATCAGAGATAAAGACATGGACTGTGAAGGAGTAGATTTTTTTTTAATTGCAATTGCAACATCTTGTTAAGAACAGGGGTGCCAAAAAAACAAAACCAAAAAAAAAAAAAAAAAACCAACTCTGCCTTTTGTGTGTGTGTGTGTGTGAGAGACAGAAACACACTAAGAGTTTTCCTGCTGGGTTGCTAAGTGGCTTTATTCTCCGTTCCATAAGAGAACCAGACTTGGAACCCCTGAGGGAAATCCAGCAGATGGTCAGATGTCCAGGGGCACAAACATCCCTGTTTCCATCCTGCCAAGTCAACAGCAGCTGTCCAGCAGCCCCACTCCCGGGCATGGATGCGGGAGCCCCAGCCCCCTCCGTGTCTTCCCCTCCGAGATTTAGCCTCATCCCACTTGATTCCTTCACGGACAATTGGAAGCTGGGTTTTGGGAAATCTAGTATTTACTTGAAAGAGGATCACTCCTATTTATTGCCACCAGTTAAAGATTATGGCAACATGTCTGCTAACAATTTGCTTTTGTGTAATTTTGTCCTAATGCTAATAAGCCACAGCTGGGACACTTCCTGCTCTGACTTCCTCTGTGGTTACAGTACAGCCGTCACACAGGCTACACCAAGTGCCGACACACACACGGGCCCAGAGATGCTGTACCCGGGCAGCCAGCCGCACACTTCCCCAGGCTGTGCCCCTCACCTACGTGCTAAGCTTTGTACCTTGAGACCTGGGGTTTCTTGGCACGCTTAGCAGGAGGTTGAGAGGTGGAGAACTAGCTTGATGATGACCGAATCGTGACTCTAGATGCTGTGGGAACAGCAGCATCTTTCTGTCTAGTCAGACCCAGGAGCCACTCAGACTTGTTTGTCAGCAGCTTGACTACACGACCTGGCCTGAGCCCTGTGGCTCAGTGCTTGGTGCTGCAAACCACATCCCCTACCAGTTCCCACTTTGAACATAGCCACAGCTTGCTCCTTCGCTTCTTCCAATGACAGGGAGTTCCGTGTTCTTTCTCCATCCCACGCCACTCCTAGGAGCTGGCTTATCTCTTTGTTGAACAGTTCTGGTTGTTTAAAAAAAAAAAAGTTACTTCTCAGGGAGACACTGATGTCTGTGAATTAGATACGAACATCTGAGGTGAGGCCAACTCTGAAATTTTTGTCTTTTTAGTAGAGTGTCTCCAGGCAGTAGTCAAATATATAGCACAATAGACATTGGCTAGTTGATCTCAGCAACAAGCTCCCTTTCTTTGTAGTGCAAGACTGGACACCTTATAAAAGTTCCACCCCGCTGCTATAGTTAGGTTGCTATTGCCATGGTGAACACCGTGACAGAAAGCAACTTGGGGAGAAAAGAGGTTCTTACATCTTAGCGTTCAACATCATAGTCCATCACCAAGGGAGGGCAGGGCAGGAGCTCAGACATGGCAGGAGCTGATGCAGAGGCCATGGAGGTGTGCTGCTTACTGGTTTGTTCTTCCTGGCTTCTTCTCTCTGCTTTCTCATATACCCACAGGACCACCAGCCCAGGCATAACACCACCCCAACTGGGAAGGGCCCTCCTACATCAGTCGCTAAGGAACTGTACTACAGACTTGCCTACGGGTCAACCTCCCACCCACAGCGCTCACATCCAGTCACAAAGTCTCACTAGATAGCTCTGGCTGGCCTGGAACATAGACCAGGCTGGCCTTGAACTCACAGAGATCCGCCTGCTCTGCCTCCTGGGGGCTGGGAATAAAGACACACACCACCACACTCAGTTATTAATTATTTCATGTATATGGGTGTTTTTTTTCCTGCACACCAGAAGAGGGCTTCAGATCCCATGGGACTATAGTTACAGTGGCTGTGAGCCACCACATGGGCTCTGGGAACTGAACTCAGGACCTCTGGAAGGGCAGCCAATGCTCTCAACTACTGAGCCATCGAGCCTCTCTACAAGCCAATCTTAATGAACAAAGCATTTTTTCAGCTGAGAGTCCTTCTTCCTAAATGGCCCTAGCTTGTGTCAAGTTGACGTAAGACTAGTATAGTAGTTTAAATAAGAATGTCCCCCCTCCATAGACTTACGTATTTGAATGCACTGCTTAAAAGGATTGGGAGGTGTGGCCTTATTCGAGACAGTGCTTCACTGGGGGTAGCTTTGGGGTTTTTAAAAGCCCAAGACAGACCCAGTGGCTCTTCCTCTCCCTGCTGACTGGGGATTTGGATGTAAAACTCTCAGCTACGTCTTCAACAACGTGACTGCCTGCGTGTCACCATGCTCCCCACCATGATGACAATGGACTAAACCTCTAAAACTGTGAGCCAACCCCAGTTAAATGTTTTCCTTATAAGAGCTGCAATGGGGGTTAGAGAAATGACTCAGCAGTTAAAGGCACTGGCTGCTCTCCCAGAGGACCCGGGTTCAATTCCCAGCACCCACATGGCAGCTCACAACTGTCAGTAACCCCAAGATCTGATACCCTCACACATACATGCAAATAAAATAAAAATAAATAAACTATATTTTAAAAACGAGTTGGTGTGGCCATGGCGTCTTTTCACAGCAAAGGACAGAGACTAAAAGAGTTAGCTAGGCCACAGGACATGTCATAGTCCTCAAATCCATCAGACCAGTCATGAAAAGAAAAATGAGAAAAATAGTAGTCTCACCAAACAGGAAAAAGGAGTTGCAGGAAGAATTTACCATGTAGTATTAGGTCTGGCTGTGTTCACAATAAGCATTTGAACTGCACACGCTTAGGTGAATAAACCTAGGTGGTCACATGCTACATTCACTGTGAGAAAGCCCCTTAGAGATGTTGAGGCCCTTTGATTAAAAACAAACAGTCAAATCTTTAATCAATGCTAGGAAGAGCAACAGTCTGGCGCAGGTTTAGGAAAGAGCAGTGCGGTTTCTGAACCCACGCAAGTTTGACCTCATGGGCCCGTATGCACGCCTGAGAGAGCATGCATCTGTGAGTTAACGCAAGCGAAGTGCAGAGGGTTAGAGGAGGTGGCACAGGGAGATGGCGCTGGCTGTTAGAAGTTTTCCTTTGAGGAACCATCTAGCAATGATCTATTTAGAGACCAGACCCCCAAATACACACAGTGCACAGTGTATCCAGCTTGCTTAGATTAAAGTCTAGATGATGCCGTGGGTCATGTGGGAACGTTCAGACCCTGAGACGTGGACAATGTGGTAAGGTGCATAAACCAGCATGACACTGAGCTAGGTACTTACCCCAGTTTCCTATCTGCTCCCAAATGGAACGAGATTTGTTTTTCAATGTTAACACAGTAAAGGAAACAGAGGCCATTTATTAGAAAGAGAAGCACTCCTGATCGTGAGTGGGCTATACAGGGCAAGGCCCAAGCTCCAAAGTCTAGATTGTTCTTGAAGTCTCTGATTCTGTATCTGCTAAAACAGAAGCGCCCCGAGACAGGCTAGTAGGAGAATTTGACCAGCCTTCACTTGTTCTGGGCCCTGATTTTACTAATACCCTCATTCTGCCAGACTGTCTCAAATCGTGAGTGGCCTGGTGCCCTATGGCAAGAACGGCAGAGCAACAGCAGGTTGTTTTCAGTTTATTGGGTTGTTTTTGTGATTTTTTTTTGAGACAGGATCATCTGGGTAGCCGAGGCTGGCCTCAAGCTCACAAGCTCTGTCCCCTTCCCCCAGGTGCTGCCATCACAGGCCTGTGTCACCATGCCCAGCCACAGCTTTACCTTGATAACACCTTTTCCTTCTTCCTTCTAAACTCACAATGCCTCTTCAAAACGGGAGCAGGGTTTCTTCTGATTGATTGGCTTCTCCAGTGGGCAGACCTCTTGGGAAAGGCAGGCTCTGCCCTTCCCACAATCCACTCTTTCTTCCTTGCATGGATGGCGAGCACCCAGGACCCAGGAGGTAGGAGAGCACTTACCTTTTCTCATCGTCACTCCCCTCCTCCCTTGAGGACAGATTCAAAACAGCAAGGACTTCCCTAATCTCCTTCACCCCTGCCCACTCTTGCACACACGTAAGCAGAGTTAGAGAATCGGCGACTAAATTTTTTTTTTTTTTACATAATCAATACCTTCCGAAGTGCTTCACCTTCAACGAAACCACTTTAAAAGCCTGGGATGTGTTCCGAGGTTGCTGCATTGCTCAGAATAACTAGTGCATTTCTCTGGAGACGGTCTTTAAAGCCAGAACACGTTCTTTGCGAGCGTTGTTGAAGTCCGTCATTGTCCTTCATGGCAATACAAAGCCACTGGGATGGTGACGGATGATGCAGGAGGTAGACTACTCAAGTCTGAAATTATGTGTTTTCATTCCTATTAGTCTGACTTTTTCTTGTGTGTTTTCCTGCCTTGGTACAAATGGTTTGAACAATAACAGCTGTGGTTTGCTTGTCAGGACGACTTTGAAGGGTGACATTGTTTGGATGGGAAATATTCAATGTATACTTTGAAAAGTCTGTCCTTGTGGAGCCTGTGCGTGCTTTCAAATCCACGGAGAGCTGCCTCACTCGTGGAACCCAGAACCTCAGAGCTGAGGCCAGGAGCTTTGGGGCAGAAGAATCTTCTTGGTTGTCTTCTTGCAGGGGTTCTCTGCAGACAGCAGAACATAGTTCAGAACAAAAACAAGCTCTCCAACTGGCCACTGAGCACCCCACCTCTCCTAGCGCCCACTGGCGTATGTAGATGAGCCTCAAATTGGCTCAGCTGGCGTAGCAAGGCTGTGCCTGGGGGCTCCTCCTCCTTCTCTTTCCTGACTTCATGCTGGCCCCTTTGCCAGGCTCACCTCATGTGGATACTTTCTGATGTTTTTCTCTCTTGAGTCTTCAACTCTGCAGAACATCCATGGGCTGGGGAGATGTTTAAGAACACTGGCTGCTCTCCCGGAGGGCCCCCCCCCCCCTGTGTCTGCTCACATCCATTACCCCAGTGCCGGGGAATCTGATGCCCTCTGCTGGCCACCATGGGTAACAGGTATGCATGTGGTGCACAGACACACATGCAGACACAACACTCATACACACAAAATATTTTTTTTTAAAAAAAAAGAAGACATGATTTCCTTTTCCTTGTGTTTTTTTCCCCAATTCTCCCCATCTCCACACCTTTTTTCTCCTCTTATTGTTTTCTCCAGTCTATTATTTCTTTCCTCCCTGGCCCTAGAGGACTGGCCTCTGCCTGGCTTCCACTGCCCAGCTGCCATCTGCCCCAGCATTTCTTGGCTCTGTCACACTTCTTGCCCGTACTTACTTGTCCTTTCCATTTTAAGGCTCTCCTCTAAACTTGCGATTGGAACAGAAGTCTTCCTTTGATGCTCCATTCCGTGATTCATCCCTCTGGCTCCTGGACATCATAAGCACAATGCCCATCTCACCAGGCATTCCTTCTCCTTCCATCTTGAGAGTCAACTGCCAAGTGACCCGGTGCGTTGCTTCTCCCAGGCAGACCACTCCCTACCTACACCAATGTCCAAGAGCATTCTGGGAATTCTCTAGTCCAGCCAGCATTGGAGATAGGACAGTCACCCAGGCCAGAAGAATTTCTGGGGTGAGGCCCTGTTTTTAGGCATTTACAAGTCTATTAAGACCGTGATGCAGGCAATATTAAATGTCTGTATCTGCGCAGAGAGCAATGGTGATGAATCCCCTGGCCTTCCCAGCACAGTTCCCACCCTGAAGGTCTTTCCAAGGTGAAATTGGTCTCTTTCTCAGGAACTGAAAACCTTCCTGCTAAAGTGTGAGAGAGTGTAGTGGACTTAGAGACAGCCCTTATTAGCCTCAAGAAAATGTAAAGTATAAGTTGTATTATAAAGCTAATATTTACACTTTATAGACACTGGTTAGATTATTGTTCTCCATTCTATACATAGAAATAATTATTATTATAAAGATTTCACCCTTTAACTGCATTTGTGAATAAATTTACCTTTAAATTCTCTATGTGTGCAAGAAAACTAAATAAATTGGTTCAGTTCAATCTTTTCATCATAATTATCTTCTGTTTTTTCCTTTTTACTAGCAGGCAAAAGTTTTGTTAATTACATGCTATTGTAGCATCACAAAGCGGCGGGAGGCCAAAAGGTGTGTTTTCCACATAGCCAGGATGAGGCTGTCATTGTATGACAAGCTCCTTGCTGAATACCAAGGGCACGTGGGCACTGGGAACTCCCGGCGGCCTGAGCTTGCGGGGTGGGATGATGATGATTGAAACACCACGGCTTTTGTTTTGGAAGCCAACAAGTTCATTTGCAGATTCTTTCATCTCAGCCTTAGGTAATGTCCTCTTTATTCTGCTCCGTTCCCCATGTGCCCACTTGGGAGGCTTGGCGACCTCACCCTCCCCGAAGGTGCCTGCTGCACCCTTTCCCTGGGCAGCCTCTTCCTCTCATTGCCGAACTTCATGAAGCAGACAGAAGCCAAGAACAATAAGTCCTCCTTCCATCTCAGTGAGAGAGCAGGTCGGCTGTGTTCCAGGTTCTCCTTTTCCTACATCATCTTTCTTCCTTTCTGATTAAAGACTTATGAAGAGACAGGCGCACGTGCATCTGTCTGTCTGTGTCTATGTATGTGGCTGTGTGTCTCTCTGTGTGAGTGTGTGCCTGTGTGTATGTTTGTGTGCGCACACACGCTCCTGCCTGTGTGCTTTTGTTGAGGTTGGGGACTTGAGGAAAAGCTGAGCCGGTACAGTCTGTGCATCCTTTGCTTGTGTTGGGTACTAGTGTGAGCAAGACCTGGAGAACGCACCGCACATGTTTGGATTACTTAAAGAGCCATTCTGCTTGACGTCATGTGGATCCAGTGGGATCCTGGGACATCGATGTCACTCTGTGTTTCATTTGGAAGTGCTCGTGAGGAAGAGTGGGGCTTCCTGTTTAGGGAATGGGGTCATTCGGGCAGTAACTTAAAGAAAAATATCCACAGTTGTAAGATAAATAATTTTGCAGGATGAAGAGCAGTGGATAGCTGTCGTTGGAATAGTGAGCAGTATTGACCTTGGAGAAAGGGCCCCGAAAGCCTGTCACCTGGGGGCAAGGGCCATGCCTTAATTTCTGCTCTTTGCAAGCATGATGCAATCAGGGCTTCCCAACACTGGTGCAATCCTCTCACCTCACGGTGTTCCTATGTAATTGTGTCACATAATGGGAAATTGTAATAGGCAATTTGGTTCTGTAATTCAGTTTGCAAAGCGTGCAAACACGAGATAACTAGGTTAAATGCAAATCAAATGGGCATTACACAAAGGTGCAGAAAACGGGAAAAGATGCTGTGTCCAAACTTAGAAACAGCTTGTGTTCTCTTCCTCCTGGACCTCAACACGGGGAGCTTATTAAAGTTATTTGTCCTCTCTTTTAATGCTACCACATACTATTCACGTAGACACACTATCTCAGTGTGAGCATGCGTGTGTCCTTACTGCACACACTCACCAGTTTCTCATTAGTGCGAGCACACATGCTCCTTACTTAAGGACATATTCGCCTTTGCAGTGGGCAGAGTTTACTATAAAGGCAGTGGTCTTTTATGATAAAAATTTTGAAGAGATTAGGGATACAAGGGTCATACCTAAATATAATAAAAGCTATTTACAGCAAGCCGACAGCTAACATTAAATTAAACGGAGAAAAACTCAAAGCCATCCCACTAAAATCAGGAAAACGACAAGGATGTCCACTCTCTCCATACCTCTTCAATATAGTGCTTGAAGTTCTAGCAATAGCAATAAGACAATATAAGGGGATCAAGGGGATT
>NW_026068065.1:1217854-1239207 GCF_014885135.2 Alexandromys fortis | reverse complement strand
AGGGAGGGGGACTTGATTGGGGGAGGGGGGGAATGGGAGGCGGTAGTGGGGAGGAGGCAGAAATCTTTAATAAATAAATTAATTAATTAAAAAAAGGCAGTGGTCTGTAACTTTTGATTTGTAACCTTTTCCTTTGGACCAGTTTGTTCACTATTTAGGAAGTCTGATTTTGTGGGGGTGTTTTGGTTTGGTTTTGGTTTTTGGTTTTTCGAGACTTGGTTTCTCTGTGTAGCCCTAGCTGCCATGGAACTTGATCTGCAGACAAGGCTGGCCTCAAAATCACAGAGCTCTGCCTGCCTCTGTCTCCCAAGGGCTGGGATTAAAGGCGTGCGCCACCACTGCCCTGCTATGATTTTATGTTTTTAAAACACTCTTAAGCATAGCTAGTTGGGGTGTTATAGTCAGATGTACACAGTGTGATAAAATCTCACTGACCCTAATTCTTTTACCAGGCAAGGGTATAGGTTTCTTTTTATGGTGTGTGGGTTTCATTTTTAGTGAATAACATTTTTACTGCCATCTCTCGCCAGGTTAGGTGTGATTACGATTTCTAAATCTTAAGATTTCAAGGTGATGCAGGTTTGTGTGGGTTTTTTGTTGTTGTTGTTTTGTTTTTTTGTTTGTTTTGTTTTTTTGAGACAGGGCTTCTCTGTAGCTTTTGGAGCCTGTCCTGGCACTAGCTCTTGTAGACCAGGAACTGACAGAGATCCGCCTGCCTCTGCCTCCTGAGTGCTGGGATTAAAAGCATGCACCACTACCGCCTGGCCGTGTGTGTGTGTGTGTGTGTGTGTGTGTGTGTGTGTGTGTGTGTTCTTTTTTTTCCTGTTTGTGCTACAAAAACAAACAACTTCTATGGTTTTACTATAGAATGGATTTTGTATGAGGCCATGTGGCCATTATCCAGTCCAGTTTCTGGTTCCTGTCTGGGGCAGCCTCTCATCTCATCCAGCCAGCACACAGGTTCACAAGGACCTCTTGGAGGATTCCAGGGCTCTCTGGGGAGTGTCTTTGCCTCCTTGTCCTTCCTGTTGTAGTCTGTGACCACAAAGGGTGGCAGTGGGTAAGGTAGGAGATGTGGTCTGACCTCCCATGGGAGTGTCCCCTTCACATCAGCCTGGTCCAGTCTCTCTAGAATCTCTGTGGATACTAATGGATACTTCCCTCCTGCTGGTATTCAGGATGATTCCAACGAACTGTTTGTCATGGATCCAGCCCAACCTTGACCTTCCAGATCCACGTCTCTCTCTTGTTCCTTGTACTTAGAAGTGATCCTTGACAAAGGCAATGGTTTCTTGATGTGGTGGTGCACCCCTTAAATTGTCACTCTAAGGCAGAGGGATTGCAAGTTGGGGATCAACCTGGGTACAGCAAGACCCTATCTCAAAAATAAAACAAAGGAATAGGACAAAAGAAGAAAAGAAGGAAGTGGTCTTCCCATGCTAGTTAAGGTGCGCAGCTGGAGAAGGCAGGGAGACAATCTTGGAGTAGTTCTTGACTGTTGGGTGCAAGTCCCCAAAGCCTCCATCTTCCATTTATGTAAAAATTTAAAAACTCTAAAACTGTGGACCTTGACTCAAACAAAACCACTCCTAAGCTCATATTGCCGCCCCCCCTCCCCGACACCCACTCCCAACCCAGCCTAGGTCCAGATCAGATAGTAGCCTCTTCTCACGCACCCAGGAAGTCCCTGCTCAAGTCTACAGGAAACCTGCTGCCAAGTACCCTCCCTCATGGCGTACAGATCCTCCAACAGGCAGAGGCAAGCTCTGAGAACCAGCGCATGCTGCAGCTGGTCTCACCACAGATGTACAGATGGTAGGGGAAGGGCAACATGGATGTTACAGTCTTTATGTCAAATTTGCACACAGATTTGGCCACCTGAACACCTGATATTTATCAGGCCTAGAAAGGAAGGAGCTAGCTCTATGATGAAGGGAGGCCTCCTGGACCAGAGCAGTTACACTGGGCAAATGGTTTGCCTTCCTTGGGGCCTAGACCTAGCTCAGCATGTCAGGTGGTCTGGAAGTTGACCCAGGTGTGTGTACAGGGCCCCATCTCCCTTCTCCTTCCCACACTCCCTCCTTCTATTTTCCTCTTGGAGACAGTGTCTCACTGCGTAGCCCCAGGCTTGTGAACCGTCTGTCACAGCCTGCATCCCCTTTGCTGGGGCTCCAGGAAAGCTGCGCTAAGCCCTTGGCCTGACGGAACCATTGAACCAAAAGCCACAAACCTGGATATAGTCCTGGTTTTCAGTGGCCATCTCAAGGCCTTGGACAAATGACTTCACTATCATGAGTGTTATTTTAAACAAAATTTATTTTTTATTGGAAACAACTTCATCAGAGTCAACCAATTCAAATGTTTAAAATGCTTTGGTCCACGTACATAAATCTCACTATTTGGGGAGGGAAATGGGAGGCGGGGAGGTGGCAGAAATTTTTTCAATAAAAAAATAAATAAATAAATCTCACTATTTGAGCAATGTATTTTTCTGTTAATGTACTTAAAGAGATATTGCCCTTAACCTCATGAGCTGAGGCGGGGAATAAAAATAAAGGACCTTAGTAACTTTTGTAGGATTCCTCATCTTAAGATATTGAAAATAATGAAGTCATGTGGTCTTTTCAGATCCCAGGAGGTTGGACTAGACAAGACCCACATACTCGCACCTCTGGCCTGGGCTGTCCCACTAGCCCACAAGTCTGTGACTTAGCGATAAAACAGCATATTGTGACTAGACACCTTCCCCTCCCCATCCAGACCTGAGCAGGAGGGTCCAGCAAAGTTTTGCAGGGTTGTGAGGATTCACGGAGCTTTTGAAGAGGCTGACATAAGCCAATGACCTGCTCTGGGGTCTCTCAAATCTAAGCAGGAAAGCATTAAGAACCGACTGGGCTTGGACTGTGGCCAGGTCAGCAGGAAGGTGAATATCCTCCATGCTGTGTGAGACCTGTTGCTCCTGGGAATTCTGGGAATTGAGCGTGCCACCGCGCGCATGCGCACACACAGAGTCAGCCGGATCAAGCCTGCTGATTGCTAAGAATTCATTTTGGTGCTCAGTGATCTCACACATTTGCCCACTATACCTCTCATCCACAAAATCATTTTTTAAGTAGAATTGCCTTTCTCTTCAAACTCTGAGGTTGACTGTCTGTCTGTCTTGGAGCTGTTCCTAACTTATGGCTAACCTATTAGTGGGAGCAATGATGTACCCTGAAAGAGGAAGGCTACTTCAATGAGAAATATTTCTGTGAGATCTCTGGGTAGTGGACGAACGGAAATGCGGATGAGCAGCGGTGCTATCGCGATCTCTGGTTTTAGACTAACAGGCTCAGCAACAATGTTTTGTTAGCAGCAGTTAATCAGTGAATCCCATTACTAACGAAGGTTATCACTCCCAGCCAAAACTGCAAATTACAGTTTCTTTCTCCCCAGGCTGAGGATAACATTCTTAAGAAACTTGCATCTACAATTAGTGTCTCATTAGCAGAAACGGGGTAAACAGAAACACACTGAGAATGTCATTTACAAACCAGGTTGCTCTCTGTGTTTCAGTTAGCTTCTTTCCACTCTGTCATTTGGTGCTGGTGTGTCAGAGAGCTAGGAAATGGTTTTCTACACCAGCTACAGATGACAGTATCATATCCAGGAATCAATCGTTGGCTTATAAAAATTAATAAATAAGTAATAAATAAATCTTCATCCTGGTCCATTCAAACTCTAAGTCGCTTGGGAGAGGACTTTTTAGTGACTGTGGAGAGCCACTCTTTCCTCAAAGCCATCAACCCATGCCTCTCTTGCCGTTTTTATGACGCGGGTTTGGAGTCATCCATGACTAAGCTCCTTGCCATCCCCCTCTCCCCATTGGTGTCTCATCAGATGTTGAGATTCTGCGGCCTCATATTCCCAGCTTCCTCTGCCTGTGTTCATCCTACATATTCATCCAATCCCTTTCCCAGAAGGCCGAGGGAGCCCAGAGGGCCCAGAGGGTCCAGAGAGCCTCAGAGGGATCTGGTAACACTAAACTCTCACCTAGGTGGCTCTATTACTCCATGTGAGCATGGACCTTACAGTCCACAGGAAATGTGCTGGCTCCCTGCAGGTGAGCGCTGGGGAAGCCGGTTCCTTGATGAGAGGCAGGCCGATTCTGCAGCGATGTCTGTCCCAGCCGCGCCTCTGGATAGGCTGTCGTTGGACACATCTGCACTTACCATCCTCGGCCCTATCTGAGCCCTGTTGGTTCAGCCCCAGTTCAGAGCTCCAGTTAAGTTGTGAACTTTGCCCTTCAACAGTTGTTAATTTTGCTTATTTTTTCTTTCTGGCTCAAAAGGGGATGGGTTTGGGCTTGAGATTTTTCTTTTGTTGTGTGTGTCATGGTATGCGGGAGGTGGAACTGCAGAGCCCATGGGGGGCAGGGAACGGTCACCACAAACATGCAGCTGTCACACAGAGTTTACGCGGGAAGGAAGTTTATTGGGAAAGGGGGGAGTGAGAGGGGAGAGAAAGAGACAGAGACAGAGAGAGACCAGACAGAGACCTGCCTCCTCAGAGAAACTGCAGAGGGCTCTAGTGGGTAGAGCTTGTCTCTTAAAGGGACATTTGCCTCTGCATACAGAGGGTACTGCCTGCCACGCATGCGCATGCGGGGTGGCCACTCTGCCTCTGCTGGGTTTCCAAAGGGTGGGGCCATGTTTGCCTTTGCCTGGATGATAATAGTGTATGTTGTGTATATACTCGGGGCCTGCAGCTCTCCTTCCAGTTGTGGGTACCATTTTCCCTCATTCTTCATCCCCCCACGGCTTCTCACTTCCCCTCCCCGGTGTTTCCCCCAGGAAGGACTCTGCTCTCTTGCAGAATTACCCTTTCTACACGTGCAGTGAAACCCTTTGCTTGTACCTCTGTATCCTTCCACTTGGCTCTTGAAACATGGGTGGGGAGGGGGTGTTTATTTCCTCCTCATGGACCCCCGCTCTCACCCTGAGTGAGAACATCTTGTGTCTTGCAGCTTTTTCATTTCCCACCAGGAAACACATTTCCAAGGGCCTCCGTGACTTGTGAAAACTCCTTCCAAACCCGTCTCCTGGAAACGGGGTGGCGGATGAAAAGTTCTTCATTAAAATTAGACACTTTAAAGAGGCATTGAGTAAAATGCTTTGGAAATCTGCTCTGCAACTATCAAGGGAGGAGGTTCCTAGAGGCCTGGCCTTCAGAAAGAGGCGGGGGCATGAACAGGGGGCCCCCCGCACCTAGACCCCCACTCTCCCGAAGGCTAGAGGTTTGAGTCTACTGGGCTAGGCTGTTGACTTGAAGTCAATTCTGTCTCTTATATGTTATTGCTCAGAGCCGCTCTGGTGAGGTGCCCGGGGGGGGGTTCTACTGACCTGCTGTTCCAACAGAACAGAATATGATTTATGGCCGAGAAGCTGGTCAAGCGCTGGATGCAATTTCAAGCTGTGATTTCTCATCTGGGCGTCTAATGTTTGATTACGCAGCTGGGCGGTGTCCCCTCTAAGGCCGCTTTCCTGACGTGATCCAGTCCCAAGCTGGGGGCGAAATGGACCGGCAGGGTGCAATTGGAGACTGGAGGAAACGCCTGGGCAAGGCCTTAGGAAACTCCGGGCCTGGAAAGCAGCTGTTTGATTCTGGCGGGGTGTGGGAGGAGGCGGCGGCAGAATGCGGCTTGTTGGGGGTTGTGGGGAGCAGGTCTGCTCTGGGAGATTTCAGACACAGCTGACTCCGTACAAGCTCCCCTCCGTGCACCTGAAGGGCGGCAGACAGGTGGCTAGAATGAAGCTGGAGTCCCCACCTATGAGACCCGAGACCCATGGTGGCAGCCTGGGGACAGACAAAGACTCAGCTCTGCTCAGCTTGCCCCTGAGGACAATGGGAAGAGCAGCCTACTTACTGGAGGTCTCGGTTCTGTGATCCAGGGGACTTTAAGTTTCGCTCCCCTTGACCTCCAGGTGACAGTGTTGTTGTGGTGGCTAACCAGACCAAGGTCTCGGCCACCTCTGTCACAGGAGGGAAGCAGGGAAGCGGCAGGAAGTCACACCTGGCCTGAGTTCCTTCTAGGATGTGTCTCAGAGAGGCAGTGACTATTCTGTTACAGGAGACCCCTAAGACTTCTACTTCAGTGCTTGGAGGGGTTTGGGGTTTTTGATTCTTTTTTTTTTTTTTTTTTTTTAACCTTCTCCCTCGTGCTGGGGATTGAACCCAGAAACTTGCTTGCTAGGCAATTGCACAATTACAAGGCTGCATCCCCGGCCCTTTTGGAGGTTTTTGGAGCCACTTCTCCTCACTGAGTCTGTTTCTCCATCTGTGAAAGAGGAGTTTTGGATCTGGCTCATACTCTTCAGCCTGTGTCTGAGGCAGACGACAGGAGGGTGGGAGAACTAGAGGACCAGAGGTTTTTATGGAGTCAGCTGTGTCTGAAGGCTCCCAGGGCAGACCCACTGCCCCCACCCTCCAACAAACCCCCTCTGCTGCCTCCTCCTCCCACGCTGAGTTAGAATCAAGCGCTGCTTTCCAGACCTGGGGTTTCCTAAGGCCTGGCCCTATTCCTCCTCTCCCTAGAGCTGGGCCACCTATACCTGCTTTCTAAAGACATTAAAGCCTTTTCTTTGGAGGTCCAGTCACCAAGGCTGCCGAAACAAACATACAACAGACAGATTAACAGGAGGGAACACATCCAAATCCACTGTCAACATGAAAAACACAGCTTTCTTCTTAAAGGGAATAAAGAGCCAGTTTATTCTGGAGCCATTTTGAGTGACCACGGCAAGGCAGAACTTAGCTAGATGGGGAAAACTAAACTGAATGCTGTGAGAAAGAAGGTGGAGTCAGGAAGAGGCCATGTAGCCCCACTGGAAACAGATGCCAGAACTTTGTCCAGTAAGCCACAACTTTGTGGCAATATGCAGAGTAATGGAGATTGGTTAATTTAGGATATAAGAGTGAGCTATTTGCCAAGCAGTGATTTAATCAGTACAGTTTCTGTGTGATTATTCAGGTTTAAGCTGCCGGGTGGCCAGGAAACAAACAAGCGGCCTTCCTACTACATCCTTGGTATCATGTTAAAGCAGTCTTTTGTCTTCTTCCCCCTTTTGTATTGGAGTATAAAAGTGTATGGAAAATAAATGCAGGTGAATTCACCATTCAGTATTTGCTGAGTTGCCCTCCCATTACTACCCGATGTCTTAGTGATTCTTTCTTATACTTCCTCCTACTTAACATTTTACTAATCCTCATGCTCTACCCGGGTAAGTGGTATACTTGTCAAAGCTGGTCCCTGACATGTGAAGATGTATGGTTTTACAGAACAAAGAAAGTCTTAAATCAAGGCAAGTTAAAAACTCACTGGTGGGAACATCAGAGGGCAGTTATGGTGAGATGGGGGAGATTTTCTACAGGTCTAAGATGCTGTCTGGTGACATTCGTAGATTTTGGGTCATTGGAAGCTAGTGGTCTGGAAAGTTAATAGATTCCGGAATGTCCTTTTCTGATAATCACACCATGTTCCTACACAGAGGTAGTGCTGGAGAAGGATCTGAGAGTTCTACATCTAAATCTGCAAACAGCAGGGAGAGACAGAGACAGAGACAGACAGACAGACAGACAGACAGACAGACAGACAGACAGACACTGGGCCTGGCTTGGGCTTTTGGAACTGCAAAGCCTACCCCTGTGACACACTTCCTCCAACAAGGCTATACGTTCTAATCCCTCTCAAGTTGTGCCTCTGGGGCTTCTCACTTTAACTACTGTTGGTGGAGGTTTCTGTCTTGTCTGATTCTGTAACAATTACTCAGAAACTATATTATTTGTAATACTGTTTGGCCAATAGCTTAAGCGTATTTCTGGCTTACTCTTATATTCTAAACTAAACCATCTCCATTAATCTGTGTTTCCCCATGAGGCTATGGCCTACCGACAGAGTTTCAGTGGGCTCCAGTGCAGGCGTTTGTCTCTGATGGGGCTACAAGGCTTCTCACTGATTGCACCTTCTTTCTCCCAGCATTCTGTTTAGTTTTCCCACCTAATTCTATTCTACTAAGCCACTGGCCGAAACAGATTTATTCATTAACCCATAAAAGCAACACAAAGACAGAAGGACTTCCCACACCAAACCACAATACCTACTTAGGCACACTCATCAATGAGAAGCAGAGCAGGCCAGTGTAGTCGGATTTTTCTTTGGGCCACCAACTCACAAATAACAATACATAAACATTAATTATGAACGCTTGGTTCTGGCTTAGGCTTGTTTTTAACTAGCTCTTAGAACTTATATTAGCCCATCTCTATTAATCTGCGTTCTGTCACACACTGCCCATCCTGCTTTCTCCACGTCTCCTGGCGTCTCTCATGTGCCTATCTTCATCTCCCACTTTCTCTCTATACCTCCTGCCTAGGTATTAGTCATTCAGCTCTTTATTAAAGCAATCACAGCGACAAATCTTCACCCAGTGTACAAATCTCCCACAACAGGCCAGAGTCTTAGTCAGTGACCCTACGGCTGTGATAAAGCCATGACCCAAGCAGCCTGGGGAAGAAAGGGTTTGTTTCAGTTGACCTCTACATCACAGACCATCGTCAAAGGCAGTCAGGGCAGGAACTCAAGGCAAGAAGCTCGAGGCAGGAGCTGATGCAGAAGCCGTGGGTAACACTGCTTACTGGCTTGCTCCCTGTAACTTGTTCTGCTCGCTCGCTTACAGCACCCAGGACCACCAGCCCCGGAGTGGCACTGCTCACCAAGAGCCGTGCTCGCCCAAGTCAACCATTAATTAAGAAGATGCACCACAGGTCAGTCCGGTGGGGGCATTTTTTTTTTTTTTTTTTTGCTCAATCAACTCTAGCTTGTGTTAAGTTGATGTGAAACTAGCTAGGCCACCCTCCCAACGTTACTCACAGGGCTAGATTGCACAGAGATCATGAGACTGCCTTGTGCCTGTGGTCGTTGTGTGGGGTGCACTGTTTAGACGCAAGCCCAGCCCTAAGGCAGGCGCCACTATGACAAAGATGCTATTTTAGTTACTCATAACTCTCTTTTTACAATTCCCTTGCTGTTTTCTGCCACATTCATAAGCCTCCTGCCTTTACTTAGAGCAGTCGTTCTCAACCTTCCCAATGCAGCAACCCTTTAATACAGTTCCTCGTGTTGTGGTGATCCCGACCATAAAATTACTTTTGTTGCTGCTTCATAACTGCTATACATCATAATGTAGATACCTATTTTCCGACGGTCTTAGGTGACCCCTGTGAAAGGGTCATTTGGCCCCCAGGTTGAGAACTGCTAATCCGGTGCTTATAGGAAAGGATCCCCAGGAGATATGTATCTTCACTCTCTCTCCATCCCTCAGTGACCGGAGGAAGCAGTTTCCCTGAATTAGAAGGTAGTGTGCATATAATTCTCAGTTATGATTACAACAGGGAGGCTAAGCAGGGGGACCTGGGACCTGGGCTACCAGGGTTTGGCTCTGGGCCCTGTCAGCTGTTTCCTAGTTATAAGCCTTTAGACCACTTATTCCAAGCTAGCATCCTTATCGGTACTACTGTATGCTAGAAGTAAGCCTGTGTCCTCGATTGTTACAGGGATGAACAAGCTCATGTATGTCCAGTACCTATTACACAGTAGCCCTGTGTTAGTCAGAATAGGCTATGCAAGTTACCACAACAAGTAACCCCAAATCAGGAGTTTACCGTAAGTCTGACGTCCTAGATATATCCTAGTCCATTGTGGGCTGGAGGGCTGTGCTTCAAGGATCTAGTGTCTTTACATTTGTAATGTCACTGTCATCCAAACATGCCTCTTGTAGTTACCTCAAATGAAAAAAAGACAAGAAAGAGTTCTGGGCGGATTATTCTAGACCTGGAAGCTGTAGATATCACTCTGCCTGCAATGGCCTGAACTCAACTGCACAGAAAAAAAAAAAAAGTCAAATTGTCTTCCAGAATGCAAACTGAAAGAGGAGACTGATGAACTCTTAGCCATCTCTGTCACTGTATGTATTAAATTCTAGCTAGTAATAGTCCTACTGTGGCCATCATCTGTAGGAATAGGCATGGAGGGTATTGTGGTTTGGATATGAATTATTCCCCCAAAGCTCCTGCGTTGAAGGCTTGGAGCCAAGGTGGTAGATCTAAGCATGACCAGGTGACTGAACCATGACAGTGCTGACCAGACCAACAGATTGATGTATTCAGAATCTGATGGTATCGCTGGGAGGCGATGCAAACCCTAAGTTGCAGCCCTGTTGAAGGAATACATCATGGGTGGCATGCCTTGGAGGGTGTGTCTTGGCCTTGACCCCTTCCTGGCTAGCCTGAAGTGAGCAGCTTTCCTGACCATGCCTTTCTACCAAGGTTCCACCTGACCACACGCCATAACAATTGGGTCAACCCTTGACAGGAAGCCCTGAAACCATGAGCAAAAACCTATCTTTCCTCTGTCCTTTTCTTCCAGTCATTTGGCCACAGTCACAGAGAGGTGTGGCCCGAGGCTGGTGCCATGAGGGCTGATCCCCTTGGCGGGTAGAAGACAGTGGTGGGTGAGAGAGAGAGACGGGTACGCCATGCAGAGAGAGCTGGGGTATAGAGCTTATTTAGTGGGTTATGGAAGGGGAAAGGAAGGGGAGAAGCGGGGGGAGAAGAGAGAGGCAGAAGCTGCCTCTCTAGAAGAAGAGGAGAGAGAGAGAGAGAAGGAGGGAGAGAGAAAGAGAGAGAGAGAAAGAGAGAGAGAGAAGAGAGAACAATTATAAAGAAGTTTGTGATCAAGCAGCCAACAGCTTTGTGAGATATTAAATCAACTTTGCTGATGGCCTCAGAGACAGCGTTACCAGTCCCTGCTGGAGAATGAAGGTGGAAATTTGTCTTCTTCCTCCAATATCCTATTAGTTGTACTTTTCCCATTGTCTTTTCTGGGATGTGGGTAAAGTACCAAGTGAATCCTAGAGTATCTTGCATCTCTTTTTCCCTTTGTGGTGCTAGGAATCAAACCTGGGGTCTTGTGCATGCTGGGCAAGTACTGCCTGAGCTGTACATCACCACCCCACCCCAGCTATACATCACCACCCCACCCCAGCCATACATCACCACCCCCACCCCATGTCTTGCATCTTTGGTGGCAGAGGAAGCAGGTGGTGTGTGGCACAGGCATCCTGTCGTCCCCCATTGCCTGAAGACAACGCTCCAAGTACTCAATGACTGCAAACAAACAACGTTCATTTGGTTGGCTCATGACTCTATAGGTAAGCCATTTGGGCCGGGCTCAGCCGAGTGGTCCTTCTCTTGGTTTTGCCAGAGATCACTTATGGGCCACCTTCCTTAGCGCTAAATGGCACAAATGTCTCTGAGCACAGATTGGGTGATAGGAGTTTACCAATGGCCTACCATCACATTACATGCTCGAGTTTCTTGGCTATCCCTCTCTGTCATTCATCCTCACAGAGATCCGGGGGATTCCTGACATGTCGACATAATAGGGTTTTTGAGACTGGTGTCCAGAAGTCAAATGAGGTCATTTTTATACTCTGTTAATCAAAGCTGCCGAACATCCAAGCCAGGTTCAAGAAAAGGGTAGCAGAGCTTGATCAAGGGCAGAGTGTAGGGCTGGAGAGATGGCTCAGTGGTTAAGAGCATTGCCTGCTCTTCCAAAGGTTCTGAGTTCAATTCCCGGCAACCACATGGTGGCTCACAACCATCTGTAATGATCTGTAATGAGGTCTGGTGCCCTCTTCTGGCCTGCAGACATACACACAGACAGACTATTGTATACATAATAAATAAATTAATACATACATACATACATAAGCACAGTTCAGTGGAACCATCATATACCAGTGGAAGGTATCAGAGTAGCTGTCGTTACAAAGACTCTACCCCAAGCCTTGTCGCTTTACGCTTACAAGCAGGTCACTCGGTCCACACTTATGATGAAGCTGGCAGCAGCCGTCTGACTCCAAGATGGCATGGAGAGCACAAAGGTTTGCTAGAGCTTCTAAAAACCAATGCTCACGCTGTGAGCCTTAGAGGCCACAACCTACCTCCAGAGGACAGATGTTTTCAGCTGCATTGTTCCAAAACCTGCACGGCAGAGAACACAACTCTCTTAGAGAACACGGTGACAATATTGAATAAAATTGAAGATGTTTCTACACGACAGAAACCTCAATGGTCCACCTCTAGACATTCTCAAGTCCTGACAAGGGAGTGAGGACATGCGTTTTTGCAGCACCGTTGTTCCAGATAACAAAACGTTGGCACAGCCTAGAAGTTAATTAACAGTGGGAAGCATAAACTCAAAATGTTCAGCCAAAGGACGGCTTTACAAGAAGTAAGTGATATGGACACCAGCAACAGAAAGGCTTGGGCTCTGGGCCCCACCTCTGCAAAGGTGATGAGAAGGTTAAGGCTTGAGTTTGGCCTATGACACGGTTGGATTTTGATATCAGCAGGATTCAATGTTTGTAACAGAGCTGCAAAGGAGAGAATTAGTTCCTGCTACTTCTATTGCTTTGGAACCAAAGCCTCCATTATACTGGGCTTTGGCTAGCTGGGGCATCATAAATAATGCCACCAGTGGAAAAAACGCCTTCATTCAATTCCGTGAGTTTTTCACTCAGTGGTTCCCTGACTTCATCTCAGTTCTCTCCATCACTCGGCCACTGGGGATAGTGTCCTGAGGAAAACTTCCATTCTGAGATATGCATTTCATCCTCTTCCAATATGGAAAAGAGGGCTCATTGAAGAGGGAAGAGCCAGCGTTCCTCGCCAGCTTTCCCCTGGACGTGAGCTGCAGAAAGACATCCAGGGAGACTCGAGCAGGAAGATGCCTCTATGAGGCTGGAGCAGTTTATGGCTAGCAGCTTCACCTCCAAATGCCGTATGTCCCACTCTGAGCCAGGTCAGCCAGCTTCCTCCTGCTTTGAAGTCTCCAGGAAGCTCCCTGGTACAGCTCAGGTGAGAAGCCAACACCCAACAGTGCACCCACCACCTAACATACAAAGCACTTGTGTCGTTCGAGCCGCATTACCTTGTGATAACTTCCACTTAAAATGGGGAATATGTTATTTTGTGGGCAGGAGGCAAACTCCCATAGCTAGTATACAAGCCCAAATCCACTTGAGATTCAAAGCAAGATCTGTCCTGACCTATTCTGAAGCCTTTGAGAATCCCCTGCATCCTTGATTTCTTAGTGTTGTGCCCTAAGCCCTTTCCCTCACTGACCCCTTCCAGCTCAAGTTCAGAAATGCTCAGGATGTCTGGCAGAGGCAATGATCTTAAATAAGACACAGCAGGATCAAGGGAGGGTCTTTTGGTAATGTATTATAATGAGAAGAGAAGGTTTTACAAACTAGGAATTTCTTATTTCTTTTTTAAAATTGTTTTTATTGAGCTATATATCTCTCCTCCCCTTCCCTCTCCCCCTCCCCTTTAATCCTTTCCCATGATCCCCACGCTCCCAATTTATTCAGGAGATCTTGTCTTTTTCTACTTCTCATATAGATTAGATCCATGTATGTCTCTCTGAGGGTCCTCTTTGTTGTCTAGGTTCTCTCGGATTGTAAATTGTAGGCTGGTTTTTCTTTGCTTTATGTTTAAAAACCTCATATGAGTGCGTACATATCACATTTGGCTTTCTGGGTCTGGGTTACCTCAATCAAGGACATCCAGTGAGCCCTTTCTGCATAGCAGAAGGTCTATGCATTGTGCTACTGCCTGACCAGCCCACTCCTGACACCTTGTGGTGGAGAAACATCCCGGTTCATTTCCTAGAGTGCACCAAGCCAAGGGGCCAAATTGTTAGACACACACAGAGGGGGTGGGGAAAGGAAAGGGAGAGGGCGAGAGAGACCCCATCTTTCCAGGATCACTTGCAAACAAACCATGCAGCTGCACCCACAATGCTAGGATTGTGGATGGCTGGTGACCCCACCCCCAAACCCGGTGAGGGTTGCTGAATTTCCTCTGGGTAGGAGCCACCCTGCTTCTGGGCAAGCCAGGGCTCACAGTCACATGGCCTCTAGGTGTCACCTGCTGCTCAAGGGAGAGGCCCACACATATAGCCCTCTCCAAACAATGGACAACCAAAATAAAGACTCACACATAAAAGCTGACCTGAGCTAGGCTCTTGAACAGATGTGAGTGGGCTTGAGAAAGAGGCCAGAGGACACCCTGCAGGGCACAGGTCATGTGACAAGTGGCCTTCCGTGAATACCACTAAGGCAGATGACACTTTAAAGGCAGAAGTCACCGAGGGACTTGTTTTGATGGCAGCAAGACAGCACTTGTGATCCTAAAGAGGCAAAGGGGTGCCAGCTGTAGGAACGGAGAGGCCTCTGCTTAGCCGAGGCATCTAACTGTGGTGCCTTGCCATTTTAAAACGCAGCACGCGATAATTTCGGCTCAAGATGCCATCAGTATCTCTAGTGGGGATCACCAGCACTACCGTGATTAGTTTTATTAATTGCCTTGTAAGAGCTCAGAGTTGTTTCATCTGAAAGCATCAGTGCGGCTCCCTTTAGAGCCAGGAGTCCAGACACAGGTTCCTCACCTAGAAGACAAACGTTCTGGATTTCTCATAGCGTGCTCTGTGAACGCACGTCTACCATGGACACATGGTCTAATTAGAAGGTCCAGATTACAGTCACTGGTCTGAGGTGGGGAGCATCTCTAAGAATCACGAAACAAAGTGGCAAAGGATCTACCTGAGACTTGTTGCGCAGGTCTCACTGATGGTGAGATCTTTGCCCTGAAGGACCTCACGAAGCACTGCTCAGAACGGATACAAGTAAATGGAAGAGTGGAGAGTGGGTAACCTCCGGGAGTGACTGGGGTGTCACAGAAACAGGGCTAGTGGAAAGAAGGGCTTCCCATGTGCGAAGTGCCATGAGGACAGAGGAGCCTTGCACACCTCCTGAGCAGCGTGTGACTGTGCCTTGGTCCCAGGGAAGGAACCGTTAGCCTTCGGGAGCCTGGCCTCGGAGCCCGGCCAGGGAGCCCCTCCCCGAAGTCTCGCCCCGGAGCCCCGCCCGCAGCCCCGCCCCCACAGTCCAGCCAGCTCGGTAAGAGGAGAAGGCTACTCTGAGGACTAGCCTGCGGTTTTCATTTGATCCAAAAATGGATCCAAAGCTCTGGTAATCTCATCCTCTCCTTCCAAAGAAGCAAGAGGTCAGGTCCTCAGACCGGGAACGCCCACGGGGCGCCTGCAGCATCACATCACCACAGCAGGCCCGTGGAAGGGCCTTGGAAGCCACAGGGCAAGGAGAAGCCACAAAAGCAGGCCTAGAATTTTGTGTCCGAAAATTACTTTCTTAATGAAACCTTTAAAAAAAAAAAGATTATTTTTCATTCTTATTTCTCTGCCTCTTTTTCCTTCCAGTTTTCTTGAAACTGTTTCTTTTCTTTGCCTTTTGTTTTAGTTTACTGAGATAAAGTCTCCCGTATGTTGCCCAGGCTGGCATCATAGTGACTTTCAGGCCAGCCAGGTCTACTTAGAGATATCCTGTTTCAAATAATTAAATTGAATATGTAGCCGGGCATGGTGATGCCCATCTTTAACCCCAGTACTTGAGGTTGAGGCAGAGGCACAGGCAGAGGCATCTCTGTGAGGCCAGCCTGGTCTACATAACAAATTTCAGGACAGCCGGAGCTATATAATAGAGACTTTGTCTCAAAAGACAAAAGAAAAGTTGAGTAAATACATAAAGCCAGGCATGGTGGCCGACGTCTGTCTGTAACCTGAGCACCAGGAAGGATAGTGCAGGGCAATCTCTAAGTTTAAGATCAGCCTGGGCTATCTAGGAAGACTCGGTCTCCAAACAACAACAGCAACAAAATGGAAATAATTATATTAAAAGGGAAAAGTAGAAGCCAGGGAGGTTGGCTGAACAGGTAAAGGCACTCACCATGTGAACCTGGTGACCTGGTTCAATCCCTAGGACCCACATAAAGGTGGACGGTGACAACGGGCTCCGCAGAGTTGTCCTGTGACAACACACACACACACACACACACACACACACACACACACCTAAAGTGATAAATACTACAAACATATTATACTTCAGTTCTTTCCCTGCATTATATCAGCATCTATGCCCTTGTTATTATAGCTGAATATTACATAATGGTGTGTCACAGCGCATGACCTAATGACTAAGCGCAATGACATCACAAGGGTAGCCTGAAATTTCGTATGGTAGATATTCATTGTGAGGCAAGTGCTGGAGATTTTAATAGGATTAAATTTAAAAGTGTATCATATCTGGACTGGACAGCGCAGCTAGTAAGAGCACTTGCTGCTCTTACGGAGGATCCAGGTTCTGATTCTGTTCTTTCTTTCTTTCTTTCTTTCTTTCTTTCTTCCTTTCTCTCTCTTTCTTTCTTTCTTTCTTTCTTTCTTTCTTTCTTTCTTTCTTTCTTTCTTTCTTTCTTTTGTATACAGTGTTCTGTATGTCTACAGGTCAGAAAAGGGCACAAGATCTCATTGCAGATGGTTGTAAGTCACTACGTGGTTACTGGAAATTGAACTCAGAACCCCTGAGCCATCTCTCTAGACCCCAGGTTCCTATTCTTAGAACCCATATGGAGCCTCACAAACAGTCCAGAGCATCTATCGCCCTCCTCTGGCCATCATAGGCACTGCCTGTATGTGCTACACAGTCATCGGTGCAGGCCAAACGCTCATATACATAAAATGAAAAGTCATCCTCTCTGTGCTGTGTCGTGACTGGCCCAGATGTTCCAGGAACTATTCTCCTAGCATTTGAAAACTGTCATCTGACTTAGAAGTCACTCATGTCATTGATGGATGTGCGCGCTCCACCGGGTGTCGTCAAGGCTTCCTTTAATCTGATCCATTAACATTTAAGGAGATATTATTCAACATTTATGTCATAGCCATACTCATTCACCATTTTCCGCCAGGCACAGTTCCAAGCGCTCAGCAGAAATGAGCAAGTTCCTTCAGGGAGAGTGAACTGGCTCTGTGAAATTTATAACAAAGAATGTTGCATATTTTATTATTATTTCTTAAACTGATGGTTATACGCCCTGTATAATGGCAGCATTTACAATGCACTTATGTACATACGTCTATGTATTTCCCCCTACAGAGCCCACAGTTACACATTTCATCCTATCTGATATATTAACATTTAAGGTTATATTATTCGACATTATGTCAGAACCACGCTCATTCTGTTTGCCACACGCCATCAGTCTTCCCGAGTGTTTACAGCCGTGGAGCACAGCTCACAGCCACCAAGACGGAAAATCCTTTAGCTGTTTAATTTGCCGTGAGATATGGGTGAAAGGAACAAAATTCTGAGGGTCCCTGTAGACCGGGTTCTCTCATTGGACACTGTTAGTCACGTGATATCTGCTACTGGGTGCTCAGGTCACTTATTGTCAAAAAGGTGACCCTGAACTGTATAGCAATCAAGGAAGGCCTTTCTGGCTCTCAGATATCGTCATGAATTTACATGTACGAAAGCTCCAAAGTGCCCAAATGCTTGACAGGAGGATTGGACAGCAGGAATGCCTCCTCTAGGGACACCATACCGACGTAGGGGTTCGCAGTGCCATTTAGGAGGTCGCAGATATATCTGAAACGCTGTGTGGTGACTATTCTTTCGATGGAGGTTACACAACACAGTACGTAGGCAGCCAGGGGGAACCAGTGTCTTTCTAGCCCTCCCACTTCGAGATGACATAACATAATTCTTCCTGTTGCCATGGCAGTGAATAAGATGTAGTAACCATGCTCCTCACTGCTGTTGTCCTGGTGTCCCCAGTCTCAGACCCACCCCTCTGCCTGCAGGCGCCTGCTTCAGCCCCGAACTCTCCCGGGTGCTCCGACACGGCTCTCCCCACTGACTGAATAGGCTAAGCGGACCCCACAGCGTACTGACTGACACATAATAGGATCACGTTAGAGCAGAGAGGACCTTTGGCGCCTCCTCGGTGTCGGACAGGAAATGGTTAATCAGGGAGGGCCTTGTGCCTGGGAAGCTGATTAATTACACCGCGCAGGAAGTATAGGCCTCCGGCTCTGCTCAATGGGGAAATCCATTTTCAATTCTGACCTCAATACGGAAGTTAGTCTTCCTGCCAAAAGCTGTGTACACCCTTCCCAGTCTCCCAGCACCGCAGAACTCGAAGAGCCACAGGCAGAGAGGGAGCGCCCTGACACTTGGCCTGGGACGGAGCGGCTGTCAGCTTGCTTGGTGCAGGGAGATAGATAGCTCTAACCAGGTAGCCACTGAGATGCAGAGGAAGGCCAGAAAACAAGAGCTTGCTCCCTGGCGTGGAGCTGGACCAGTGGACACAGATGCGAGTTGGCAGAGCCTAGGAGATCCCACACCAGGCAAGGTGGCACAGCCTGTGAACCGAAGCTACCTGGGAGGCTGTGGTGGGAGGATGGCAAGTTCAAAGCCTGCCTGAGGCCAGCCTGGACCATTTAGCAAAAATGTGTCACAAAAATAAAAATAAATAAACAAACATAAAAGGAGGCGGGGACACAACTCAGTGGTACAACATTTGCCTGGAGAGGTTGTGGGGTGGGGCTAAGAAGAAGGTAGAAGGATCCAGTGTATCAGCCCACACTACCCCTAATGTCACTAGGAGCACACGGATGGGAGGTGTCCTGGAATAATCCACTGAGCATTTTTTATTATAGTCTGTATTTTTATTTTGATGTATGATTTAAAAAGTCACATGCATTTTGTTTTTGTTTGTTTTGTTTTTACCTTTGTAAAGCCCTAAGTTGAAAAACCCCACAGGAAATGGAAATCATTATGGTCAAACTTGAAGCTCTTTTTTCTTTTTTCTTTTGTTACGTATGCAGTGTTCTGCCTGCACATATGCCTGCCGACCAGAAGAAGGCACTATATCTCATTACAGATGGCTGTGAGTCACCATGTGGTTGCTGGGAATTGAACTCAGAACCTCTGGAAGTGTAGCCAGTGCTCTTAACCGCTGAGCAGTCTCTCCAGCCCACAGTCAAACTTGGGATCTGATGCCTACACCCTCTGCACGTGATAGAGTGAGTTCTTCAGGAAGACTGCTTCCACCTCATGGTGAGACACATGTTCACATGTTCTTCCCTGATCCAGTCAGGACACAGGAAGCCCCAGGGCGTTTGCATCTAAGAGCAGGCATGCGAACAGGTCAGTGAACAGATTTCAAAGGTGATGGAGGCCTGAAGATGGACAGATGATCCTAGGGCATGAGGCTGGCAGAACTGCCACTATTAAGGAGTTACCATGGATACATGGGGGTAAGATGCTGTTGCTGCAAGGGTGTCTGAGGCAAAGACAAAGAGGCTTCTCCCAAGCTTCTTATTGGCTGAACTGAAGCCACACGGTAGGGAGAGATGAGCACCAGATCGGAGGGCACACAGCCTTGGAGCCAGCTCATCTTGACCCTAGAAGTAACCCCAAGGGTAGTTAATAAAATCCGCATAACACGGATGGAGAAATAAAGCCTTGAAGCCATTGCAGACCTACAGAACCAATGGCATGCAACAGCAAAGGGCGGAGCTGACATAAGAACTTAGCTTTCCCATCTATCAGCATCTCTCTGTCCGGTCTCCTGACTTGGCCCCACCACGATGCAGAGGTCGGGGACATTTACTGAGACAACATGGCACTTCCAAGCTGGTTTAATGGTAGGTGTCCTCAACTTCCTGTTCCTTCCTGTGCCAGGAACCAGTCAGGGTACCACATGGTGTTCTGGCACCAGGGGCTATTATGATGGGCCAGGACCACCAGCCAGCCAGGGAGGTGGGCTTGTAGAAGGTCCACCCCAACCTCCCTAAGCCTCCATGAGAGCCTCTGTCTGCCCTTCAGAAGGATGGAACAACGGGCCAGCACGTGTGCCCTGCCAGCTCATTATCTGGGCCTCCTTCTGCTCTCTGGAAGCCCCAGCCTTGCTGGACAGGCTGCGTTCTGTGTTCTGGTGTCAGATGGCCTGTTTCCTCCTCTCGGTGGGGCTGGTATTCAGTTGATCCTCAAGCTTCCATTTGGCTTGGAAGACACAAACATCTGCTAAGGTTCTGGTTGGCCTGGGGAAGGCTTCCGAGTGGAGAGGGATGGAGGCGGGCGAGACAAAGAGAGGCAGAAGAGGCAGGAGGGGTGGGGAAGCCATTGTGGAGCCAGAGCCCCGAGTAGCACAATCTCCCAGCCCCCAGGCCTAGGCAGAGAGGAGATGACTTCGCCTCAGTCGCACTGAAAAGCCTTCCTCCCTTGCTCAGCTTCCTCCAACTCTTCCTTTTCTCACCAGTTGGCTATTATTTTCTAACGCATTTTGATAATTACTTTATCAATCAAGAAAGATTAAACAAAAGCCTAAAAATACAGCTGAGTGAGTTTGCTGGAGCCAACCCATCTTTGGTACTCTGATTTGGGGGATCTTTCTAACAGATACTCAGAAACAAAGGGCTCCGCTCCCCATTCCCAGCCAGTTCAGTATCGTCCATCAGCCCATTCTACCCACTTAGGCCTTAGTAGGGGCTAAGGCACTCCTGTAAGCTCAGGCCATGCCAGCTAAGCAAAATACCTCCCTGCCCGGCCGCCTCCTTATTAGCATGACTCCCCATCTTTGATTCACTCATTCAGTAAACAGATTACTGGGTCAACAGTTGAGCGAGCACAGCGTCACGTGCCCCCTCTTGAAGCAGGAATATAGGGAGGATTTGTTCTATTGTAACTGTTTAGAAAGAAAAAGTGCCCATTACTGGATGTTGAGGGCTCAGATTTCAGAAGCCAAATGTTGTCTAGTTATGGCCTCTGAATGACTGGACAGGAACCAGCCCATAAGCCTCTTCGAGTGTGTCACAGAGAGGCCCAGCTTGCCCGAGTTTGGGGAGAGCCCCAGAAAAAGGGCCAGGCACTGCAATAGTCGGGAGGCGATGCCTCGATCTGAGCCTTAGTCCTAAATCGGTGACTTGGGACTGAGAAGTCTTTAGGGAAATCAGTTCAGTGACCTGTGGAAGGTCCTGCCTCGCCCCTTCCCGGGTTTCCATCTCCCTGCCAAGAGGGGCGTGGAGCTCTGCAGCAGTGGAGAACAGCAGAGGGTGGCCCGTGCAAGGGGCCGTTCCCTACGCTCCCTAGCAGATACCACAGGGACATGAGACCTGAATGAAACCGTCCAAATTATAGCGGCTCATGTAAAAGCTATCAGGAGACTGGGGGAACGATTGTCCATATGGCACCCTGAAGCTTCCAAAAGCTATAGAGAAAGGGCTTGGAGGGAAAGCCTCCCTCTCCAGAGACAAGGAAGGTGAACGCTAAGCCTCTGCAGAGACCTGGAAAAGGCACTCCTCCCGATACCCTGCCCCCCCCCCCCGGGTC
>NW_026068065.1:1140883-1217770 GCF_014885135.2 Alexandromys fortis | reverse complement strand
CCCCCCCCCCCCGGGTCGTGCACCCCACCCCCCACCCCCGTGGCCTGGAGGATCAGTCTGTGACAGCCTGGGCCGCAGGGTCATGGCTGTTGGCTGCTCAGGCTTTTCCATCAACCGGGCTTATGTTTTCTAGCATAAATGAACTCTACAGTTACATTGTGTGGAGGCTTCAGGACACACTTTGCCAAATGGAAAAACATTTGGAGGTTGGGAAAATATCTTGCACATAAATTACCGAAGGCGCAGAGAATCTAAACGAGGGCTGAAATCAGAAGCCAAGGAAAAGCTAAGAGGATGCCAAAGTCAAAAGGGAGAGAGACAGCGACGGGGAAGCGATGTAATGATTTCTCCTAATGACTCGAAAGGCGAGTTTGTAACCGGCATCGGCCTGGGTGTTGGGAAACTGGCTCGAGATGGTGAGGTCAAAGTCATTTTTCATCCTCAGGGCTCTGTGCTGGTTACTAAGTGCTGCCCACCAGAAGGGAGCAAAGAAAGCTCTGTGTGGCAAAGGCCAGCCACACTTGTTAATGTCCTGATTTATGACATGGAAGAGACAGAACTAAGAGGGGTCTCTCTCTCTCTCTCTCTCTCTCTCTCTCTCTCTGGTGGTGGAAACTATTAAAGTAGAGGCAGACCAGGAAGTTTGTGATAAAGAAAAACCAGGCTCCCTGACATACAATCTCCCTCTTGGCTTAAGTAAACTTGCTCCTTCAAGGCCTGCCATCAGCAGAGGCCCGGCTCACGTTTCACCGCTAAATCTGAGTCAACAATCCCTAATCTGGACACTGGGTTCGGAATCCAGGCTCAGGTTGCACTTGGAAGCTGACAGCAAGGACGAGGGTAGAGAAAAATACGGCCTTTGTTTCTGGTCTGATCGTCCCCACCGAGTGAGCTGAGGTCATGTGTCGCTTGCTGTCATCAACAAGATAAAAGTTTGCACCTCTCTGTCCCTGCCATGTCTCTGCTGCCATTTATGTGCAGGCCAAGGCGCCCTGCCTGCCCACTGGAGGGCCAAGTTTGTGGAGAGCTTGGATTTGGAGCCCTTTTCATCTTCCTGACATGTGATACCGTGACAGAGGCGGCTCTCGCGGGGTTGCTATGCAGATATACAATTTCTGAAAAGTAACAGCCGGAAAACGAAAACCCTGGGCTGGATTAGCGTTTCACAAAGAACGGGCTAAAAACGGGCAGCAGTTAGGTTCAAAAGCTAAAAGAGACGGCGGTGGGGGCTAGACGGGGGAGGGGGGTGAATTAAAGTTCCATGAAAACAAACTTTTTTGAAGGATCAATATGTATAAAAGTATCTAATTGCATTCCTGGCCTTAGACCTGAGCTCTGATTCAGCCCCAGCCTGTGATGGTTACACGCGGTGAAAACGGGAGGTTGGGGCTCTGGATCTGGGGTGCTCAAGAGTGCGTTGGTAAAGGGGCTCCCACTGGGCCCTGCCAGTTCAGAAAACTCTTTTTTCCCGTACTATACTTGTTTTCATCATTTTTGCTTTTTGATAGTCCATTCTTCTTGTGTAACTGAGCGTAGGAAGCAGGGAGAGAGCTCACACAATTCTGAGGTTGTCCTGCTCTGCTTGCCATACTTTCCTCTCGCTGTATGCTGGTCAAAGGCATGTTTCCAGAGCTGGTTCACCCACAAACCTAGCCTTTCCTAAAAAGCATTTCTAACACCAGAAGTAAGAAATGATTTTATGTGGAGCATTCAAACAACCTGAGAGACGGGAGAAGGGAACCAGTTTAAGATCTTTTTTTTCCTTTTATCCTCAAAATCCTGTGCCTTCTGGCAGCCGAAGCTCATAGTGCTCTTCCTGTGTCCTCTGTGAGTTGGCCTTGCGACAGGGGACCCCACCTGCTGCTCAAAACACCTGGACTTCCCAACCCCGGGAGGTCCAGAAGGAAGCCAAGAACAGGGGATTCCACAGTAATAGGACAGAAAAGACTGCTGGGATCCAGTTCATTGCTCAGACTGTGGGTGGCAGGCAGAGGGGCCAGGAGCCTGCCTGCCTGCCTACCAAATGCGCCAGTTGACACACAATAGACACACGCTTTGTGCTCCCGGGCCGGCTGCAGGAAGGCCGGGAGGGGAAATCAGCACCGCAGAGAGCTACAAGAGAGTCCTCGGGAGCACTCTTACGTACTGGCTTCAGAAACTGGTGACGTCCGCAAAGCAGACCCCTCATTCAAGATAAGAATTTGCCGGAGGCTCCACAGGCAAAGAGATGGAGGTATTTGGCCCTTTCTATCACCCAGGGGATAAGGAATTACTTTTGCATCCTCTGTGTCAGCTTCCAAGATTGGCACCCGCATCATCCTCGGAAATGAGACGGCATTTGTGAATGGGATGCTGTCAGAGGACCTGGTCACACAAACGCTCGTGTATGCAGAAATTCTCCCTTCCACGGAAGGATGGCCCAGTGCAAGCACTCTGGGTAGGATGAGGTGTTCGGCTGCCTGAACGTGGTTCTAGGCTCTGCAGCTAGTCTCTGTGTGCTTGCCTTCCTTGCCTGTGAAATGTGGATGAGTGTACCTACCTCACAGGCCCGGCAATGCTGAAGCACTTAGCAAGCTTGGCACCTATGCTCTTTAAAATTGAAAGTAGTGACCACTGATTCTTGGAGACGTCATTGCCTGCTAGTGAGACTCAGATCTGTGCATGAGGAAGGGAGAGCCTCCTCCATTGTCTTAGCACTGGCTGCAATCACCAAATACAGATCCCTCTGGCTGGATCCGCGCAAACTGAGTGACCCATGTAGTACTTCTACAGCCTTCAAAAGAGCACTCCGCTTGGGGCACAGGGTTCTGGTCTCAGCTGTCTCTGACCCTGCCTGGGTTGTATTTTCCTTACCCAGAAAGTAGGCTCACACTGAGAACTGCCCGAGTGGGTCCCCATGACCATGGTAGTGTCTGGCACACAGAAATCTTAACATTTGTCTGCCTGTCCAGTTTCTCCATTGCCTGGTAAGCCAGGCCATAGCCCCATTGTGATGCTGCCCTCCTGGCTCGTCTTTAACAGTCTTTCACCCAATAGTTATGTGCCGTGGAAGAAACCCTAGTTTGAAGTTAAAAAAAAAAAAAACAAACAAAAAATAGAACAGTGAAAAATTAAGAGTCTCCATTCCCAGGTAGCCTGTTCTTCCTGTCCCAGGAAATGTAACGTGGGTAACAAAGCGGCCCTCATTTCTCATTCTGTTCTCTGAGTTGCTGGTAGAGCCCTAATGCACACACCTCAATGTCCCACAGACATTACCTGGGATAGCCATATACTTGGTCTTGTTTGGAACTAGGTGCCAGAGAAAGTAGATATGTTTTCTTTTCTCCTCAGACACAATGAAGGTCCTTTGACACCTTTATATCTTATGCGCATGGTGTAGGCACCATGGAGATGATCTGAACTCTTTGATTATAATTACCAAGTACCTCAGGCTGACTAAATCTGTTCAACACTGGAGCCCCTGCTGGGTTGTGCCTTGGTGGGAAAATCCCTTCATCTGTGTGCTTGTTTCTTTAGCTGTGGTGTGGGGATGGTGATGATGCTGATGGTGATACTGGGGGGGGGGGGTTAGTGGTGGTGATGAAGATGATGATGATGCTGATGGTGATACTGGGGGGTAATGGTAGTGATGAGGATGGTGATGGTGGTGATGATGATGGTGATGGTGATGCTGATGCTCACAGGTAATGCGAATGTGAATGAAGCCCCTATCACACTGCTCTCTGTGGAGTAAATCCCCAATGGATGAGCTATTTTCCCCAGCAAGGTTCTTCCTTCACTAGGTGGGTGTCATGTGTGGCAACTGCTTGTTGGGTAACAGAATAAGAGTCCCTTTTGGGGTTTGTAGTCTAACTGACCATCTGCAAATGAACATAACAACCAAGGCATGATCTTATTACTAAGGATCTTCTGGATGAAACGTTACTGTTCTGTGACCTCAACTTAGTGTTCAGCACAGGAGCACAGAGGCAGAAACCATCCCCTCTTCTGTACACAGGAGTGGTAACCATGACTTCTGCACACAGGGCAGCAACTGTGCCCTCTTCTGCACTGGAACCGGAAGACAAGAGGAAGCACTGGTCTCCAGCACTTGCTGCACACACCTCTGCTTAGAGGACTCCACTGCCCACCATCTTCTGGCATTGGTTGGCAGGATCAGAGGGCTTCTACTCAGCCAGCACCTTCTAGTCTCAAGGTGCTCAGCAATTCTTCCAGATACAGAGTGAGGTGAGCCACAGAACCTGCCTCTGAGGAGCCCAGAGGACATGGTAGGACTGTCGAGTTGAGATCACCAGAAGTGACCTCAGTCCCTTTAGATGGGAGGCACAGAGCCCTGGAGGAAAGCCACCTATTGTACCTGAGGGGGTCAGGCTTGTCTGTAAAGAGCTGGCTATGGAAAGAGCCTTGAAAGCAGTGAGTTATAGATATTTACAATAATGATGATTTCCCATGTACTGAGACTAACAAATGAGGCCCATTAGACTTGATCCCCACTCTCAAAGACTCCCTATTAGAAAGGACATGGAGAAGCTTGGCTGAACAGGCAGTATGGCCTGCATGGGCACATAGGTCAACTTGGTGGGGAGGAGGCAGGAAAGCTCTGAGCAGAGGCTGTGGGAATTACCAAGGGGGAGAAAGGAAAGCCTTTGGAAGCTGAGGCACAGGACGTGGAGAGAGCAGTGCTCCCAATTCAGACACAAGCTGTAGGTGAGGTTGGCCATGGGGAGGGAGTCTGTAGAGCTGGGAGGCTTCTAGGCCTCGGCTGGACCTGTGACTCTGACGTCTAGTGCCTGCTTACAGCTCCAGCTGGACTTGCATAGCAAGGACTGTGAGGAAAGGTGGCTTTTAAAGCTGCCATTGCAGGGTCCAGAGGTCCAACTACATAAACCCCAGGAAACATCCAAGCAAGGTCTTGAGACCAAGAAATGGTCCATCTTGTTCCCAGTCCTCTCCTCTTGGTAAGACTGAGAAGCCACTGGGACAAAGCCTGTGAGCTTCATCCTTCTCTAGTCTGCCTGAGGCATGAGGCATGAACAGTGTGTTGCATGGGATTTGACAACTTTGAGGAACAAGACAGCCTGATGCACTTCTCAGAACAGAATGGACTCAGGGCGGCCTCACTTCCAGTAAGGTGCCATAGACTATACCTTCCGACACTCACCCCACAGTTTAGTCTAAAACAGTGGTTCTCGACCTTCTTTGTGCTGAGCCTCTTATACGGTTCCTCATGGAGTGCTGACTCCCAACCATAAAATGTTCATTGCTACTTCATAACTACAATTTTCTTCCTGTGTTAAATTGTGATATAAATATCTGTGCTTTCTGATGGTCTTGGGTGACCCCTGCAAAAGCCCTGACCTACAAAGGGTCGCAAGCCACAGGTTGAGCAGCGCTAGTCGAGAACAAAGGCCACTTCCAGAAACCACTGAACCACTACTGTATTTTCCTTTTCTTTCTTTCTTTTTTATGACAGTGTCTCTCTACATAGCCCTTGCTGGCCTAGAACACACTGTGTAGACCAGGCTGACCTTGAACTCACAGAGATCTGCCTGCCTCTGCTGGGATTAAAGGCGTGCGCCACCTCTCACCGCTACTCACTGCTCCAAACTTAAAGTGCTTCTTTCTGAGAATGTCAGCCACCTCCCCCAGGTCAGATCCAGGTCTAGCAAGGCTTGCAATTGGCCAGTTGTGTGACCTTGAATGGTAACTAAACACTTGGAGCTCTTGCTCCTTTGCAAGAGAAAGGAAAACAGGCTTTTCCTCCCTGGTTGCTATGAATGTGTTTAACACACGCTGCTTCATGCTTCCATAACTGTTCTATTTCTCTTTGTATGTGGTTCTGACAGCCCGGGAGAGGGATACATTCAGAGAACACCAGGATCAGGAGGGAGGAGGGGAAGGAAAAGGGCACCGGTGGCTGATGAGATGCCACAGACTCTTCCTGTGGGAACAAAGGTACCTTTTGTTTCCAGGAGGGTCAAAATGTTTGCTCGACAATCTTGGACGGCAGACAAAAGCAAGATCAATATCCTGGATGCTTGTCTCTACGGCCAAGTCTAGATGAATAATGCTATCGGGGACTTTGACCCAGACAGCCACACAAAGTGCCCTGGGTCTTGACATGTCTTTATCCTCACTAGGCCTGCCACTGTCGAGTTCACATGGAGTCACTTCCATAAATGCAGCCTTCAACTGGAAGCCTGCAAGCACTTTCCAGGCCCTGGAAGAGGCAGAAAACCAGCCTCCTAGGCTCCAAGAGCTGGCCTTGTTGACTAGCATTTTAATGAACATTTGTTTCTGACACACTCTGTCATCTGACACACTCTGGGATTATGGACACCCAGTTGCTTTTCTAAGTTCGAAGCTGTGTTGTTTTCACACACAGAATCTGAAGCCTGGACTCAGTTTACACTGCTTACCACAACTGGTGCCTGTTTTACCTTAGGGATATCCTGGTGCTGAACTCGGGTGTTTTCAGATGAACCTATTCCACCTGTGCAAGACTGCAAACAAAGGCCCCAGGAATCCGTGGAGTGAGGGGCAAGGTGGGGTCAAATGGAGGAGACGGGTGGTGGAGTGAGTGGAACCCACGCCAAGTGCTCGTGCCCATCACATGACACCGCTTGAATCTCAGATTCAGTGTCTCAGAACTGAGGCCAGGACTTAGGGACACGGACAACTGAATACGCAGGACCCGGAACTCACTGTGCACACACCAGTGGGTAGCTGGCCCTGAAATGGCAGTGTGGGCTGTGGGCCACAGAGATGCAAGGTTCTTAGAGCCTTAGACAGAACCATGCGGCCCCTCCCTTGATCGTCTTATTTTAAACACTGTTCCCAGGGACTGAGGGGGCAAGAAGAAATACTTTCTGTGGCGAGGCAAACACCAACAATGATCATAATAATGAGAGAAGGCAAATAAGCACATGGAAGTGCGTCGTCGTTTCTCAGAGATTTATTTCGTTGACGAATCTGACACCGCAGGAAAAGGAGCACCCAGCGGGGCTGCGGCCTCCTCACAGGTGGGTTTGGTGGTGGGCTGTTGGCTGCTTTAATTTGCTGTTGGAAGTTTTTCCATTCCCTTTTATAAATCTCTCCCTGGGCTTGAGAGCGCTACCTCCCTCCCGCCTCCCTCCCCCCCTCCCCACCCCCAATTCCGTGTTTAAAAAGCGAGCTTGCTCGCCAGATGTGTCCCCCAAGCTCTCACGGCTCTAATAAATAAGGAGCACCTATAAGACAGTAGCCTGACTCGACTGTACAAAGGAGGGTATAGAAATACAGTATGTACACGCGGCCGCCGCCCCAGTGCTGCACCCGGTGACGCCAGCCCTGCTTCCCCTCCCACCATGACCGCCATCCTCCCGCTGAGGCTCCACGGCCTGGAGGGGTGGGGCACCTGGACCCCTCCGGAGGGAACAATTGCTTTTATTTGAGTTAGTAAACAGATACACTGAATCACAAGGTGATTTGATTTGATTTTTTTTTAAAGGTTTTCTTCTCTCTTTTTTTTGAAATTTTTTTTTTCTTTTCCTTTTTCTCGTCAGACTGGGGCACTCCACGACTGTCTCACCGACTCAGGGCCAGCACACATGTTCTAGAGGACTCTGGACTCGCAGCTACAACTGTACAAGTGCACACAAGTAAATCTACCCTGTTATCCTCCACCCGCTGATTGAGGATCGAATTGCACATTTCTCTTAAGCATGACAGGAGAAAGCAAACAGTGAAACAGGATCCTGGGCGATCTTTCTCACTTTCCTCTTGTTTTCATTGGTTCGCCCATACCATTCTAATTATCACGAAAGGGCTCTGCGTATGGAGAGATTGTCTCACTGACTTCCTGGATCTCCGAAAACCATCAGGGCTGAAATTTCATCCGCGTCTCTCCTGACGCCCAGCAAATATCCCCCCCCCCTCGGATTATATTTCACCTTGAGGGCATTTTGGTCTTCAGTTCGACACTCACTCTCTGTTCCCAAATGGGGCGCTATTTAGGGGCATTTCAAGAGAAAGCTGAGAAGAAGAAACATTTGCCGAGTTCTCTTGGCATTCGGTCTCTGTAAAACCACAGTATAAACTATCCATGCTGCTTCTTACATCTGGTGGGTTGAAAATTAAAAGCCATAAAAGCGTAACACTGAAAATATGGCATCAAAAAGGATAAAGGTGTCCTTTGTAAAAAATAACATGAAAAGTATATTAGCCAATAAAATATTCTACCTCTTCATTTAAAAGTGCATCGTGGGCTGGGGCAGATGAATCTGAAGCTTTGGGACTCCAGCACCATCCCTTCTCCTCACCAAAAAACGTGAACAGTTCTGTTCCTAAACCATAAAAGCAAATCACAATTCTCATTGTAGCAGCAAACCACAGCAGTTCTTAAAAAGATTTAAAAAAGACTCTTGTTTTCCAGTCCCTAACATCTTACGGCCTCAGCCGTACAGCCTTGAAGATGGGGTGAGAATACCTACATTGGTCCTTGTGGCGTGTGGGTGGTTGTTTGTTTGTTTGTTTGTTTATTTTCAACCAGCGAAATCCCTAAGTTCCTCTGGGGAGAAGCAGAGACGGAGGGAGCAGGAATTCTGGGCCCTGAGCTCGGTGGGTCCAAGACATGTTGGCTTCTCTGGCCTAGAGGCCACCAGGGAGGGCTGCTTCCTCCAAGATGTTTAATGGCAGGAAGCTTGAACTTTAGCCAGAGGGGGGTGGTGAGCTGACCAGCTGGTGTCATTGGATGGCATGACATGATTCGTTCCACGCCCTCTCTCCATGCAAGGTACCCTGGGAGCAAGTGTTCCTGGGAAAAGATGAGAAGGAGCCGTGAGAACACACTGGACCAAATCTCTCCCCACCCACCCGCCTCCTCCCACCCTGACTTGCTGCAGAGAACCAGCCAGGAGAGAGCTGCAGCTCCCAGCCCCAGTTCCCCCAAAGCGGAGTCCCAGCAGCATGATTTCAGAGAGTTTCATTCAGTCTGCTCGGGATCAGCCCTGCCAGCTTTGTGTGAGCAACTGAAACTCGAGCCCTCTTTGGAAAACCATACTGAGCGTGATGGACCACGCCCATCCCCGAAGACCACAGCATCCTTCGCAACCAGCCTCCAAATGACATGATTAACCAGCAGAAGGTCTGTGGAGTCCCGTCGGGTCACTCCAAAAACCGGGCAAAGTCATAGAGAGGCCCCAGATCTGCAGACCTCATTGCGACCCTTTACATATTAACTCTGGTGTTTAAGGACTGAGGTCTCAAGGAGTCCATATTAGTAAATAAAAGTATACTGATGGAAAACACACACACGTACAACATAAGCATGCACACACGCACACATGCATGCACACATTCACATACCTCTCGCTTCAGAATTGCCTATGGAGGTAACTAAGCTGGAGGAAATAGCTTACCCATCTGTGGGTCTGACCTGTCAAAGGTAAGCCACCAGAGCTCCTTGCATCCAAGCAACACGGGAGCACAAGATGCACAGACACCAAGTTCCACATGCCTGGCGAACATGGCCAGAGAGCCCAAACCGAACTTTCAAACTAGTTCTGGGGAATGGCAACCCCACGTTCACCACACACTCCTCTGCTACCTTATGGCCTTCTGTTGCTTGCTGCCGGGCCCTTCATATGAAGCAGGGCCTTTGGAAAAGTCAGGTGTTCCCAAAAACACAGCCATATAGAAGCCTTCCCTGAAAACTGTGACACCCCCGAGGGCCCGGCCTGTCCACCTCTTTCCTCTACATTAGTTGGCTGGCTGGTCATCGGTGTTCCACATGTCTTGTTAAATGGATGAGTTAAGCAGCTGTCTTCCACTCTGTCCCCAAAGAGAGTCCCTCTGCCAATAAATGTGGTTGTCAGAAACACGAAAGGCTAAAATTTGGCAAACGTGAAGTGGTGACTAACGCAAGACACACAAACATCTTTACAACCACTGGGATGACTCTCAGAATAATGAGCCAATAATTTCACACAGGTGATACAATTTAGGAGTCAAAGGGAGCCCGCAGAGATAAAACATGACAATTCCACTTTATAGAAGGAGAAATGGCGGCTGCAGAGCCCGAGAGATCCACTCAGGGTGTGGTGTGCGGAACCAGGGTTTTAGCTTGAGAGCGGGAGGTCAGCTGCCTGCTGGGAAGACTCAGCAGCAGCCCCGCTTTGAACCCTGCTGTCCAAATCCTGGTGTTAATGGCAATGATAATAATCATCAGCCAAAAACAAGGTTTGAAATTCTCAGTGTGCACGGCAGGAAATGCCTGAGTTCCCCAAATCATATTAAATCACCAGAGCCGTGTGCATTCAATATGTATATTAAATAACCAAAGTGAAAATGCAAAAGGCCACAAATATGCGACGGGGGTGGAATTACCAGGCCATGGAAGTCTTTTCATTCTGCACAGGCAGCTTTGGATGTGGGGCTGTTTATCTATGAATGCAGAGTTCGCCTCCTCCAGCCCTCCTTTCTGCCTGGAGGAGGAGACCCCAGAACAAAACCATCAAGATAGAGGGGCACATCAGAAGCCACAGGAGAATGCAGAAGAGCTGAACAATGGAAAGCAGATTAGAAGACACAGGACCACTTCCTCTGGGGACACATCTTTTGTTCTGTCAAGCACAGCCCCCGGGCTGCTGAGGAGGAGGGGAAATATCCCCACCTTTGGGCCTGGGACCAAGAGTGGCCACATCTTGGAGTTGAGAAGCAAGGTTGGAGGCGGGGGAGTGTCCAAATTCTTTCTTTTAAAGGGAAAAGAAAAACTGAGGGGTTTTAGCATTTCCTTCTAGTGACTGGGAGACACCACCATTTTTAATTGCTGTAACTGTTTGTTCTATGATGTATATAGTGTTTTTCTTTAATGCAATCACAACCCAAAGTGGGGGGGGAGTGTGAGGAATATCTCTCAAATAAGTGTCTTTGTATTCAAATCACCATTGGACAAGTACCAAATATGCCCAGCACCAGCCTATGTGGAGAAAATGTCTAGGCTTTCATAAGAGACTGGGAAATCGGGCTTATAATGAGAGCCATTCTGGAACCTTAAGTACAGCGTTTGCCATCCCAAACACTATAATAATCATTATTATTCTCTGGTATCTATTATTGTCTGGTAAATAATATGTGTTTTCCCCCCAAGTTCCAAAGGGTGCAGCTGCATGGTGTTCTATTTTTTGCAGACCCAGGCCTGCCGCTTTGCAAGCCTACTTCCACGGGGCTTATTTTAAGAGAGTGCGCAGGAGACCATGTGTGCCCTTCCTCTCTCTCAGTACCCATGTGCACCTGGGACATCCCCAAAGGCCAGAGGGTGGCAGTCTCTTTCTGTTGCCAACTTCTGAGGTGGGGGTTGGTACTAAAGTCAGCCTCTTCCATTGGGTCAAGGCAGCCTCCTTGTTGGTGACACAGGCAATGGGCTAGTGGCACACGGGTGTGTTTGGGCTTCATCTTCCTGGTTCTCACTGGGGGGTAACTTATGGAGACCTCGGGAGCAGGAGAGAAACAGTCTTGGAGATTTAGAAAGTGGCCATGTCAGAAAGCTAAGATCCTTGGCCACACAGAGGACTACCATGGAAAAACTGTCCCCAGTGTCTAATTGTCATCATCCGTACAGAGTGGAAAGTACAAGAAACAGGAGAGGCAAGCCCTCGCGAGTCCCCATCCTAGCTGTCTGTGTGTTCCTGGACATGTTTCTCACTGGCCCTTCTTCATGGCCTGCTGAGGGAAGCTGGAGAAGAACTTCCTACCACATCTCTTATCTCCCTCAGGCCGCTCAGGGCACCTTCGACAAAGCTCAGTACCAAATAGTCTTGCAGCTTAAGCAACTGGACAATAATCTGTTGTCACTACATAAGCAAGGGGCCCTTTCTGGGTCTTCATGTCCAGAGTTTGTTTCTGTTGCTCTGAGTGGTCATAAGTACCCACATACACGTGTGAGCATGTGCAAACACACTCTTGTGGTAGAGATTTCTGGAGTGCCTCTGAATGCAAAGGATTCTGGGAAAGTGTCCACACTTGAACCTTACAGTTTGTGTTTTCTCGGAATGGGTTCATCTAAAGGCAGGATATCGTCCATGTTTCCTGGAATAACACACACACACACACACACACACACACACACACACACACACACGTCTTGTACTGTCTATTTCCCATATACAAATCCTAGAACTACCACGCTTGGTTTCTATGGGACATGGATGGCCTCCTGTTCTCAAATTCCAGACATGCCTTCCCCTTCTACCCAGAAGAGTGTAGCAGCCTCTCACGGAATGACAACCACACACTAAAAGAGCTGAGAGATACTCTGTCCACCTGGCAAGTTCACAGGGGAAGCTTTACTAAAAACGTAATTTAATTACCCATCTTCCTTTGCCACAGAGATTTTTTTCTTTCAAAGGGCTAAGAGCAAAACTGAGCCTTATGCTGGGAAATTTTTCTAATTCGAATACTCTCAAAACACGACCATTCCCACTTGTACCTCTCTGATTTACAGCCTAAGATGCAGGAGGCTGTTGCATTTTGGAAAATTCTAGACAACCACTTGCAGTGGCCCTGAGAAAGAAAAAATGGTCTCACTTCAAACCCAACATTTCCAGGGTAGCCTTTATGTGATGCGAGGTGTCATCTTTGCCTGGAAGCATGCCTCTTTGAATCTAGACTAGTTTCCAAGTTTTTATTTTTGATTTATTTCTTAATTATCTTTGTAATTTGCATAATCAAAATCTAGTAGGCCTGTCCTGTCTGGCTTATTTATAAAAGACAAGGCCCCTCTTGTCTGTCATATTTGTTCTCTGGTGTCTAAAACCCCATGGCATCGACCCTATGATAAGCAAGAAATGCCCGCTGCTAAGCTGGCTTGCCTTCGCCCAAGTATCCTGGCCCTAGTGGAAATCCACTCACTTGAGCACGGCTGCCCATCACTTATCAGAGTTAAATACAGCCATTACGTGCTGGCAGAGGCTGCGCTGTTTATCTGGGACAATAACGAGTCCCTGAGGACAGACTGCTCTCAGGTAGCAGCGGCTATTCTGGGACACGCACAAGGATAGAGCCCTGTGGTCAATGAACAGAGCCGCCTGCAGCAGCTGATAAACTCTGAGTTTGATGCCAGATCGGGGTCCCTTACCCACCCCATCGCAGCCAGGGCCATACAGCTCGGCCAGGCTTTGCCAAAAGGCTTCCCTACCTCCCATGTCAACCACTGTCATATGAATTTTGAAATGGCTTTTACCAGGTTGCACATTTTTTAATCTTTGAAATGATGTTATATCTTTTCTTATACCTCATTGAATGAATGCCCTAGAGGGGTTGGGGTAAACCAGCTTAGCCCCACACTGGCTTCTGGATTTCAACCTCATCACTCACCTGTGGCTCTGACAAACTATTACTCATGTATATTTACTTTTTAAACCAAGTATTCTGCATCTATCTATCTATCTATCTATCTATCTATCTATCTATCATCTATCTGTCATCTATCATCTATCTATCCATCCATCTATCTACCATCTGTCTGTCTGCCTATCTATCTATCTATCTATCTATCTATCTATCTATCTATCTATCTATATTTTTGTTTTTCAGAAAGTCTCATGTAGCCCACGCTGGACTCAGACTTGCTCTATAGTCTCCTGCTTCCACCTCCCAAATTACATGCAACACCACACCACGCTGAAAACAAGTGTATTGTCCTTATTTCGTGTAGGTACCCACTTCGCACAGAAACAACACTGATAACACATTGGTGATTGTCTTCATTCAAAACAATTTGCCAGAAAGGTAAGGAGATGACCTGCTTGGAGTCACCAGCTTCCAGAAGCCCCAAGTCCACTATTCTTCCCACACACACAGGGAATAGTGCTCTCGGTCCACACTCATCTCTTTGCTTTTTTACCTTGACCACTGAGGAGGCAGGTCATGTCTGGCTGGAAGGCACCTCCCAGAAATATGTACCATTTAGCTCCTTCACTTTGGCAAATAAGACCTCTGATAAGTAAAAAAGTGTGTTTTCATTCAGGTCCCATCCAAAGCCCATAACAGGCCAATATACCTTTTTTGGCCAGTCTACAGCCCTGCTTTCTACACCCTCTGTGTCCCTCTGTCCCTGCTGCATGTGCTAGATCCTAGATGGACTGAGTAACTCCTCCGATTTCCACCACAGGATCTTGAAAAGCCGTTGCCAAAATTCTGCCTTGGTTAAAAAAAAAAAAAGGCAGATGCTGGATGCTGGTTGTGTCAAGGTTGAGCTGTCTGAACACAGGCATTCTAGGAGACAAACAAGGGACCCTGAAGGAAAAAAGTAGCTATGCATGGCTGCCAGACTCGGCGCAGGTTTTAAGACCTTATCTAAGGTTTAGAAAAGTAATTTCCCTCAACTTCATTCTTTACGACCAGTAGCAGAGAGGGACAAGGCTTCAGATTAGTGAGAACAGCACTATAAAAAGTAAGAGCAAGAAATCTGATTCCCTCTCCACCCCGCGAGGTCGGGGCAGGCGGTTAATGGCTGCTTTTCCTTAGTCTTGCCATCCTTCAGCCCAGATGTACATTTAAGCCTAGTTTCTCCCTGCGTGAAGCTGCTCAGTGTGAGCCTGCCATGCAGGGGGGGGTGTGTGGCAAAATGTGACCCTGGTCCTCGGCCCAGGGTCTGTAACGTAAGCAGCTTTGATCAGATCGGGTGTCCTGGATGGAAAGAGAGGCAGATGAGGACTCTGGTTCTGAATGACCTTGGGCAGTCGCTTCCTGTCTCAGCCTGTTCTCCAGGGGGGCACGAGAACTCTGATGGGACCGTCTGCTTTGCCTTCTCTAACGTCTGAGCCGAACAGCATAGACATACCTGTTTTCCAGAACACACGCAATGACAGATGTTCTGCGCGGCAAGAGCCTTGGGGCATGTATTGTAAGAAGCGTGTGCTCTGAGCAGGAGCTCGCTGGTTCTCTGAGTTTGGGGTCACTGCTTCACTTTTATACCCATGACATATCCAATGGCTCTGCATGGAGTCTCTGGAGCCAACTCCCAGCACTGTTTACTGTTTACAGAGAATTACGTGTAATTATATGTACTTACTATTACTGATTTTGCTAGTTGACACCAACGCTCTCCATGTTCCCTTACCTGCCCCTCACTGGAATCTTGTCCTGACACGCTGAGGGCGCTCACAGAGCTGAACTCACCACTTCTTCCACTAAACACTTCCTTCGAGGCTTGAACCTCAAGTTCAAGCCACAAATCCACGTTTTCACCTCCCTTCTCTACCAGGGATCTGCTTTTACCACACGGAGAGGGCTCAGCTCTACAGCCCATGTGGGAAAAACAGACCAAAGAGCATCCCTAGCAGATGCCAAACTCCTTTGACTCAGTTTCCCAGAAAAAAACGTCTGTAGGTGTCTGAGAGTTAACAGCTCCACCCTGCCCTTCACTGGAACCCTACTGCCCTTCAGACCAAGGATGGGAGGCTGGGCATGACAGGGGTCCCTGCAGACATCCTGGCCCACTCAGGGGATGCTGATGTCTAAAGCACCCCTGACTTCTGCAGAGCCCCTGATTTAACTCCCCCAAACAAATCAAGACTGCCAGACAATATACCCACATCTTGTCTTACCCAGCCTTACCCAATGAGTTAGCTCGTTGTTGCTGGGGCCGGGTGGGATGTAGAACTCCTGTTTCCATGACAACCTAAAGCCCATCAATATACCCTTTATTGACCACAGAATTCCTGTTGGCTGTGAGCTTGCCATCTGCCCTCATCCTTGAAGTCACTCTGGGCCTTCCCAGGACAAAGATGGTTCTCCACCGCCCTGCTATGACAGCTTTACATACAAGGCGCAGACATGGCAGCCAACGCCTCTCACCCCCTAGCGCTAACACCTATGGCTGGTAATTAGTCTGTCATCAGGATTCCAAGATCTGTGAGGCCAGCCTCCTGTTGCTTCCTTCCTGTCTACGAACGGTTGCTAAAGTAATTTCCCTCAAGCACAGATCTCATCATCACTCCTGTGATCCGGATCACAGTGATTACAATCACTACCACGTCCAGAACCAACTCCCCCACCTTCTGTGCTCCGGCTCCTCCACCCTCAGTGGTCCAGCCTCCCGGTACCTGTGCCTTGACATCCAGCTGCCTCCCTCATGCTTCCATCCTGTCCCACTGGCCTCTGTCCTTTCCTTGGTTGAGAAGCCAACTGAATTCATACGCTTTAAGCAGTGCCCTTAAGAGACCCCTGTCATTGAGTTGCTCGGTTTTGCCCACTCTGTCTGTCTGTCTGTCCCCAAGCAGGAAGCCAGAGCAACAGCGGGAACTTGTCCCCAGGCTATTCTTCCACGAACCCGCACCCCCGTTTGCTTATCGTATTAGCTTGTACATTCTCCATGGTGCCTCTAAAAGTGACCTTGGCTATTTCTTGCCTCCTAACTCTCCCCCAAATAAGGACCCCCCCAATCTTCCCCATTTTTCTTTAATTTTCTCTCTATTCCCCCCCACATACCATACTTTATTGATAGAATAACCATAATAAGAAAGCATTCGACATTGCTACCAGGAAAAGGGTGTTTTGTCTTCTGGGGAAATGGAGATTATCTCTGAACAATGAATAAGGGAAAAGAACTGCCTCCCTCCCTCTTTTTGGATACAGCAGTAATGTGCGTTATGGGTTGTATTATATAAATTAAGTACAGATTAAGGATTTATAAATACCAAATAAAGGATTTTTAAAGTCTTTACTTCTGGGGGCTGGGGATGTTGCTCAGTTGGTGAGTGCTTGTCTGTCACGCACGAAGGCTTGAGTTTGCTGCCTAACACTGTATACGCTGGCCATGCTGTTATACTTCTATAATCCCAGCACTTGGGGGTAGAGCCCCGGGTGTCAGAGTTTAAAGTCACTCTCAGCTACATGGAGAGTTCGAGGCCAGCCTGGACTCCATGAGATCCTATCTTGAAAAACAAAACAAAAAGTTATTATTTCTGTACAAGAGACAGCATGCACGTGTACGCAAACACACAGAGCTGAGACAAAGCACAGGGAGTCCACCGGTGCGCAGGAACTGCTTTCAGAACCAGGCCCAGTGGCCCTGGTCTTCATGTGAGAGACTGTAATGCTCTTTCGCTCAAATCTTTCATAGATTTTTCAATCAGTATTTGAGATTTGCATTGCTCAAACCTTGGAGGATATGAAAATAGCCATTAAGTCCCATGTTTATGATGTCATCATATCAAATGGGAGAAATAGAGGGACCTGGGTATATTTTTGGTTTGGCAAACTCTATAACTATTTTTTTTTTCAAACATTTGGGGTTTGGCTAAAACCAAGTCTTATTTTGCCAAGCACTTTGGCTTTAATTTTTAAACCCATGTGTATTTTAAAAGAAATTCTATCTATATGTTTCTGACTCATTTACACTTAGCTCATGAAAACCCTGTTTGGTAAGCGCTAATAGATGTCCCGGCAGGTTTATGAGCCTTCTTAAGCCTTCTTTCCCCTCCATCCTTACCAGAAGGTAGTATTTTGCTAGCCATAAAAGCGTGTGAGCCCTAGAGGCATGTGATCGTCTGCGATTTATGACCTCTGAAGCTTAAGTGGATTGTGAGTTTGGAAGGCTTTCTCCCCTTCCTCTTTTTCCCTAACTGCAACTGCACAAACAGGCTCCCGCGGACAAAGACTGCTACCTCTCACCTTCCAATGGGACTGGAGGCAAAAGTCAAGAAAGAATCCATTCTATCCACCAACAAGTTGCTCCTGAAACTTTTTTTTTTTTTTGAGGAAGAGTCTGTTGCTTCAAATTCAGCTGGACACAGACTGAGATGTGACCCTCTAAGGGAAACCTTCACCAACCATGCTCAGGAGAAGTGAGCTCAACTTGGTTCAGGTTAGAAGAGTTTACCTTTTGAGGACTGAGAGATTATCTTTTTTAATAGCAGACAACCAATCCTGTTAAGGAGTTTTAACACTTTAAAAAAAAAAAAAAAGCCGAATCCACTAAAAATGGCATTTGAATTAAACCCAGAAAAGCAGGAAGAATGTGCCCGCGTGCAATGACTTTTCCCAAATATTCCATAATGGTACTTGGATAGCAGGCAATTACAGTATTCTATGGGAGATGATGGCTTTGGATCAAGCACTTAAAAATGGCTTATAAATATTTAAACTATAAGCATCTAACAAATCGTAACGACAAAGTTTTACATCTAACCACATGTGCTCCAAATATCTTGAAATTACTCTAAATATAGGTTTAAAATATCAAAAGGGCTTGCTGATGGCATGTAGAACTGTGCAGGGAAACTTAAACCCGACCATTCTTGCTCACACGACACTCACTTTGCACAATTGTGAAAGCATGTGCGTATAGAGTCCTTCAGAAAATGATCCGGTTCCAGTCCGTTACTGAATTTGTAAAGCAGGGAAGGAAGGATAAAAATCCCGGGTGCCCTCCTCTCGCTGAATGCAGCTTAGGCTGCCCTCCTCTCGCTGAATGCAGCTTAGCTGCTTCGCTTCTAGCCAGTTTGTTACTGTGGGTTGTCTCAAGAGTAAGACTGTAACATTTCAGAAATACTCGGAGAACAGACAGCTGGGACAAGGCTAGCCTTATAGATACATGCTAGACTGGAACGCCATTCATGGTCAAGACAGTCCTTGTCTGGAGAAGTGAGCAGCGTGAAGGAGAGACAGGGACTTTTGAATTGTGTCTTTGGACGTTAGGGACGACTCTTATCAAATGAGCTTCTAAGTGTGTTTTCACCTTTGATTCTTTAAATGCTAGCAAACACCTCTTTGCTTTCTGCTTTATGCAAATCAAAACACAGCATGTCATTGGAGGTTTGAAGGGACAGTGATGGAACAACAGTGGGGATGGCCAAGATTGGATTTGTCACAGCCCTGACCCGGGGCTGCAGGGCATGTTGTTCAGTTCTGGGGCTTGCCTTCTTGTGCGGGGCTGTGCACTTAGGTAACTTCTGAGTAATTAGGTGCACACTCAGGGACTATTTGAAAGCCTAGGTATTATTCCCAAGGTTTGTTGTGTAGTTTGCTTTTGCTCCAAATATCTTAAATAGCATTTTCTAAATGAGCCTTCAGTTATTCTGTGTTGGGGCTGGAGCCATGACTCCACGGTCTAGAACACTGGCTGCTCTTCCAGAGGACCAGGGTCCAGTTCCCAGCAGCCACATGGCAGCTCATAACCACCTGCAACTCTAGTTCCACTGGAATCTGATGCTGTTTTCTGGGATCCACAAGCACTTGCACATGTGTGGTGCAAACACACACACACACACACACACACACACGCAGGCAAAATATCTTTACACATAAAAATACATTTCTAGTCGGGCGGTGGTGGCGCATGCCTTTAATCCCAGCAGAGGCAGGTTTATCTCTGTGAATCAGAGGCCAGCCTGGTCTACAGAGCTAGTTCCAAGACAGCTAGGGATACACAGAGAAACCCTGTGTTGGAAAAGAAAAAAAGAAAAAGGACAAAAAGAAAGGAGGGAGGGAGGGAAGTAGGGAGGAAAGAAAGGAGGAAGGAAGTATGATTGAGAGAGAGAGAAGGAAAAAGAAAAAAATACACTTCTAAAACGTTTAAACATATTGTTCCCACCCTACTGCTGCCATGCATTCTCAGTTCTGAGTTCGTTCTTCCCTTTTTCTCAGATCAGCACTATTCAAAGTGTACCATTTGCTCTGTATGTAAACTGCCATCTGATTGGCCCCATTAAACACGGTCCATCCCGACCTGTTTACCTTTTCAAGCTGCTCTATCTCCTTGTCTGAAGGAATTGCCTTTATGCCTTTTGAGTCACCTAAAATAATCCACACACACATAAATGTGCCTCCTTAGCATCCATCCACGTATGAGATGCACGAACATGTCAGTTGACAGGAGACAACATGCCGTGCAGGACATGGTGCAGGGAAGCGAACAGTCTCCATCCCTTTGGCAGGATCTCTGAACATAGGAGTCTGGAGAAGGGAGGGTGCTGGCGTGGACGTGCGTGTATACATGAGCTAAGTGTTGGGCACTGGCGTGTGTTTGGGCTCCTTAGACACCTCTGCCTCTCCCTAAGGCTTGTCTGCGTGGAAGGAGGTGTGAGTGACTAATCATGATGCAGAGGCAGCCACTTTCCGTGTGACGAGGGTCTCAGTCATTACACCTGGTCATGGCACCTCATTCCAAGGCCCTTCTGAGCAACGGTTTTTGCTTGCTAATAAATAGTGTGTCAAATGTCTCCTGTTTTCCATCCCTTGGCCACCTCTCTCTTTCTCTTTGTGCTGGGGAACTGGGAAGAATGGCTATCACCCCCAGATCTGCCCCTACAATGCCAGCTTCACTCCCTGCCCACGTCTGGGACTCCAGTCGGCCTGCTCCCTTGGTGTCAGTGGGATACTGTATAAACTTTGGAAATTCAGGCACTGGGGGAGTCTCTAGCTTGTACCTTCTTTGGTTCCTTTTCTCCTGTCACCATGAGTCCTCACTAGGTACGGTAGCTTTAGTTTTCCACACTGTGTCACTAAGGCAATTATTTAAAGGCATCAGACCACTGTGACTTTGTGACATTAGGTTCATGGCAAAAGATTGCCAAAAATAAACTCTTGGTTTTAATTGGATGATTAACTCAGCTTTCTTGAAGCAACAAGAAAAACTCCCAGTTCCTGATATTGCTTACTAACGATGCAAGATAACCCTTCTGCCACGTGGGCTAGAAGATCTTGGAAACACTGCACTTCCAGGAATTAGGTAGTGGCCCCCTTTTGCAAGGTTGTGCATCAAATGTTTTACTTGCCTCAATTCAGTTCCAGCACTGCTCCAGTGACAGGCTTCATCCCAATGCACTAGACCCCTGCCCACGGGTCATCCCCACATTCCGGCAGAGCCTCGCTACCACAGTATCGAAAACCTGCACATTCGTGTCCTTTCTCTTGGAACCCCTGATACTGGCAACTGGAGTTCACTGGATAAGAAGACATTTCTGTGCCCCATCTTGTTACTAATATTTCAGAAAGCGGAAGTGGTCACGACCAGCACTCCCAGGTGCTCACCAGTTCTGGGTGTATACGAGTCAACCTTGGGGCTCTCTGTATACTCTCTCCTAGAACCATATAGTCAAGCGCTTACTGAGAGACAGGATGACTTTGAACTCAGGAACCGTCACCCAGTGAATACCTCTAATCATTAAATACTGCAGCATAAACAGCTCAGGTCTGGCCTAAGAACGGAGGATGCCCCGTTTGTACCCATTTCCTCTCCTTGCCCTGTTGTTTTTCTTTAAAAGTGGGCGCCCATGTATTTGACATTCTTTTCCACTTCCTTCCAGAGAGCCTGCTCTTTTTGGACTTCTCAGTATGAGAAATAAAACTGGCCACCTTTTCCCCTCACCCTTCCCTGGTGAAGCTAACCCTATGCTGTGGAACAGTGATTTCAGGGGTGTGATGTCGCACAATGACCAGACGAAGCTCCAGAAAGCCCAACAGACATGACCTGCCTCCAGTTTTCTTCAGATGCAAAGGGTAGCTTCTGCCGCTAAGCAAGGAGGAGCAGTTCTAGAACCATATAAGAGATTGGAGAGCCACGGGAGGGTGGGCGTAGCTGTGTGGCTCTTCTGCTCCAGAAGAACAAGGAGGATGGAGGTGAAGGGTTACTCCTGGTCTTCATTTTCTCATTGATTACTCTGTTTAAAAATATGTCATTTCCTTGGAAAACCGAGGAATGGGGAATATTTGCTTGGAAAATTTTCAAGAATTGACACACGGTCATTCTGAACTCCCCGATGTACCGTAAACAAGTGTAAACTGTAGAAATCTGAAGAATGTATGACTGCAAACAGCTATTTACCAAGCTCCCAGACAACAACAAAGATGAGACTAGAAGAGTTTGGATGTTTATACATTGTTTTTCTTATTTTTTTTTTTTCTGGCTACCGAAGCTGTAGGACTGGTATCCAGAGCTATAAACAATGGAGATTAAAGGGAGTTTACAACCTTTTAAAAATCTTCAACTAAATTTAACTAGTTTTGCATCTAGGAGAAACATCTGCCCACTGAAATTATTTGTAGCCATATGAACAAAGAAGAATGAATAAGGTAAGGAAAGCAGGAAGAGAATAGTTTCAAAATGGGAGAGGGAGGACGCTGTCATTTGCAAAAAAAAAAAAAATCTAGCAAATGTTAGATTCTTCTAAGGCAAGTGTGGCTGGCTTGCTGATTTCAGAACATGCCCTTTAAGACTGGGGTATGGTGTGAAACAGGTGAACGTGGAGAAAAGAATGAAAAGCGCAGTGTAGTTACAGACCTCTGAGAGCCGCCCTGTGAGGCATGACCAAAAGCGTGTGGGGAAGTCTCACCAGCGCCTCACTGCCTGTCTAGTCGCTGTTGGGTGTATGTGTGTGTCATACCGGTACCAGAGGTTGGCGTATTTCCCAATCCTATCCCACCTTATTTTTCGAGATGGCAACATTTGCTTAACCTTTAGACAATTGATTTAGCTACACTGGGTGTCCTGCAAGACCCAGAGATCCTCCCATCTGTCTCCCACTGCTGGGATTACACATACATATCATGGCGCCTCACTTTTTACATGGGTGCTTGTGGGACAAGCACTTCATCCACCTAGGCATCTCCTCAGCCCTTGTTTTGCGTTAACTTGTTGCCAAAGTGTGTTTATTATTATGGCAGAAAAGCTACTTAGTCCTTAGTGAATAGATGTCTTTCCAATTCCCTCCCCCATGTGAACCAACTGAGTTCCTGAAGGTATCGGGACCAAAACAGTACCTCCTGTGCCCAGGAAATCAGAGAGAAAGAGTGGGTGATTCTAGCAGGTGGAGGTTGTGTGGGGAGGTGACCTGGGACCAGTAACTTCCAGGGAAGGATGCCGCCTCCCTGGAGACATGGTCCCCCTCCTTAAATCTCTTTTTTTTTTTTTTTTTTTTTTTTTTGCTTCCTCTCGGCGGCAGCCCACAAAACCTGTTTCTGACTTTAAAAAAGCAATGCAGTTTCTTCGGGGGACCCACCATAAAAACGATTCTCCCATCACAAGTGTTAAGAGGCAATTTGGTCACACCATCTTCTAGAATCGGCTAAGGCCAAGTTAACATCTTTAGTGCCGATGCTGGTCTGCAAACAAGACTCTAACCTGGTTACTCACCCAAACGGCTTATGCTTTTAACGATTTTTCCATCTTTAGCTAACCTATAGGGCAGCGTCCCTGTTCCTGGCCTGGTCACTTCTGACTAGTAGCTGTGTCCTCTTTCTCCCCCACTCTTCCTTTAATACCTTGACTGTGTGTGTATGTAAATGATTCTTCCCAGGACTTTCTGAAGGGTTTTTTTTTTGCTTGTTTGTTTGTTTGTTCTGTCACAAATCAACCTGTCACTTAAAGCACTGTCAAGCAGATTTAAAAAATCTGGGGCATTTTCGGTTGAGGTACCTGTGAGAAAGTTCAGGCCACCTGTCTTCAGACTGCAGAAATTGTAGAGCTAATCGGGAAGGAATGGTGACCTCATTTCTGGTGTTCTGCTCTGCTGGCAAAGCCACCAGTAGAAAAGGAGACCCCGAACTATGGTGGGCAGAGAAAAGATTCCCACACTAGGCAATAAGCCTTCTGCTCTGGTTCAGGACTTCCATTCAAGCCCCTGGCTGCAAGGGAGGTGCCCATGTCCCCACTAGGAAGCAGCAGGTTGGTGGTCTAGGATTGTGTTTGTGGCGGAAAACACAAAAATGAAAAACTGGGGAAACTGGTACGCAGAGGCTTGCCGTGCTTTGCGGACTCTCCTCCACGGCAGCATGAGGATTTCCATCAAGGCAGTGCTGGAAGAGCCTCAGCTGACTCTCCTGCAGGGTGTTACAGGAGACTGAGCTCTGTGCTTCACAACTTGGATTTCAAGCACATCTCTGCTCACAGGTTAGGTAATCCTGGTCACGTCCCCCAATCCTGTTTCTCCACTAGGAGAATGAAGATAATTGTTCTATGGATCTACAAAGACATACTAGTGCTAAAACACTCAGGAGAGCCTGCACAGAAGTGTGGAGAATACTCTTTTTGTCTCCCCTTGCCAGACTCCTTCCTGCCAGGGTTACATCTCTCACTTCAGGACTTGAGGCAGCCCAGGAGAACATTTTTTTGGGGGGTCTGTGTCCCCAGCCCAAAGAGGGAGCAGTGTTCAAGTTAATTGCGGGAGAAGTGTCCATCTCTCTTTTCTTTTCCCTAAATGGTTAATAAACAATGGAAGTTTTTGGCTTCTTGCCTGCTTGGGTAGATGGAAGAGCTCACATTCTGTGTTTGGGTGGACAGGCCTGGAATCAACAATGGGGCCCATTGGCCAGCTCTGACTGAGCAAAAATCTCTAACAGCTTCCTTCTAGGCAGTGTGCTTCCAATGCCTACTGTGGTGGTTTGAAAGAAAATGGCCCTCATAGGGAGTGGTGCTATTGGGAGGCGTGGCTTTGTAGGAGCAGGTGTGGCCTTGTTGAAGGAAGTGTGTCACTGTGGAGGTGGGTTTTGAGGTCTCCTATGCTCAAGCTTTGTTCAGTGTGACACTCAGTTCACTTCCTGTTGCCTGCAAGTCAAGTTGTAGGACATGGCTACTCCTCCAGCACCATGTCTGCCTGCATACCACATGTTTTACCATGATGATGACAGACTAAACCTTTGGAAATGGAAGCCACCACCCCCAATAAAATGCTTCTCCTTTATAAGCGTTGCCATGGTCATGGTGTCTCTCCACAGCAACAGAAACCCTAACAAGACACCTACTTAGTATTGGCTGGAGGAGTCACTACAGTGGTTCACATATGGTCCCCACCGTCTCACAGTAGCCTTGGACTCACCCTCAGTGGCTTAGGATTCAGAGATCATACATAGTCAGAGATGAGCCCTCCCACTTCATCAAGGTCTGTATGTAGAGGTGAGAATCACCAGCTCAGCCACTGAGTCCAAAAGGGTTACACAGCAGGTTGGGAGGACGGCTAGTTTTTAAATTTTAGCCCACAGATGGGATCCTATGGTGATCTGGACAAGCTAGGATGACAGTCGGTTAAGCAGGCTCTGGATGTTTGCCCACCTGATGGGATCCCCTTGACTTCAATACTGCCCCGCAACCTCATGACTAAACATTAAGATTACTCAAGTAATCTTCCTTGCCCCACCCACTTTTCCAGTGGGGTAAATTAGGTATAAACCCGAGAAGAAGAAAACAAACGTGTAACAAAAGAGTGTGTTTTCCTCTCGGGTTCAAGGGCTTGAGTGATCGTGGCGCTTAAGCTGCCTCTAGGTTGTAAACCGGTAAAGGTGTACTAAACACTGCCAGGTGTCAGAGGTGCAGGATAAGTACACGGTGAAAGAGGTAAGGGACAGGATTGTGATGGCTACATCTCGCCTCCACCTTCTAAGAAGCAAGGCGAGGGGCATTGGCTCTTGGAGGAGTGCCCAGGTGGACATACAAACCTTTTACTTATTCTGGTTTCTAATTCGGAGGCACCTCCTTTTGAGCGGCGGCTCCAGGTCCTCGGGGCCAGCGCTGAGCATGGGCGAGGAGATGACACACGGTGCCATGGCAGCCTTCTCCGTGGGTTTTGGCACAGGCTGGATCACGCAGCCGGTCTTGGGCAGCATCCGCAGAGCATAGGCGTGGTCCTCATCCGCGGGGTTATTGAGGTTTGGGTCCGACTTGTCGCCCCCCGCCAGGGCCTCCTCCCCCATCAGCTTTTTGGTTGCCTCCCCATCCAGGTGGCAGTTGGAAGCGCAGTTGTTCTCCTTGACCGACTCCAGCTCATTCACCGCGGGTTCCTCGGGCGACAGCAGCTTTTTGGGTGGCACGGGAGGCGGTGGTTGCTCCGGCGGCGGCGGATCTGCGCCCTTAGCCTCGGCCGGGATGCCGCGGGTGCCGTTCACGATGACGTTGCAGGCGGCGGCAGCCTCGGGACCCGCTGGGGCGCCCGGGCCCGGGTCGCCGGCGGCGGGCGGGCTGCAGTGGCCGTCCCTGCAGCCGCCGCAGGTCCTGCGCTCCGCCGCGCCCGGCTCGCGCTCCGCCTTGACGTGCGCGTGCAGCGCGCGGTGGATCACGTTGTGCAGCCGGGAGCGGTGGCCCACTGTCAGGTCGATGACACCATCCTGCGGGCCGTGTAGCACGCCGGCGAAGCCAGGCTGGCCTCCCGCGCCCGCGGGGCTGCCGGCACGCCGGGTCAGGTCCACCACCTCCCCACGGCCGCGCTCGGAGGGCGCCAGGCTCAGAGCTTGGCCGGAGCTTCCAGGCGGCGAGTCTGCCGACTTGGACGAGCCCTGCTTGGAGTCCCGCGGAGACAGGGAGCGTCCCCCCGACTTGCCTCCCGCAGCCGCCGAGTCGCCTGGGGCACTCGGAACGAAGCTCTCCCCGTTGCTCGAGAATCCGTTGGGGGGCTTGGAATCGTTGACGTGGGGAATGGGGATAGGGATAGGGATAGGCACCGGCAGGGGCACGATCACTGGGTACGGCACGAGTAGCGTAGGGGGCGGCACCAGCGGGGCAAGCGATGGCAGCCCGAAGTTCATCATCTGGGGCACCGGCATCGGGCCGTTTGGCATCATGCTTACCGGAGGGAAGGGAAGGCTGGGCAAAGGCGCGCCCGGGGGCGGCGGGGGCAGTAACCCTGGGGGGTTCCCAGGCATGGTAGGGGTGCTTGGTGGGTGGATGTGGGGTGACAGCATGGGCCTGTGCATGGGGCTGGAAGTGGGGCCCAGGTTCCTGGGGCCACCGGGAGGAGGCCCAATGCCCGGGAGTATGGGATTGGACAGGGGGCTGTTGGGGTTGGAGGCATGATGCGGCGGCCCACGAATGAAGGGCGGGCGGATCTGCTGTATGATCTGCTGCTCCATGAAGATGGGCAGCGGCACCGGGCCGCGGTTGGTCATCACCATGGGAGGGCTGCGAGGCGGGACGCCCAGCGGAGGTCCAATGCTACCAGGTGGCTGGACCGAGACAGGAGGGATATTTGGAGTCTCGCTGATGGGGAGGGACTTGGGCACTGGCGTGGGGATTTTAGTGACAGAGCAGTTGGCAGTGTCAGATGGAGAGACGGTAGTGGACGAGGATGGGCCAGGGCCCTGGCTTTGGCCAGCTGCAGTCACCGGGGAGGGAGCCTTCCTCCGAGCATCTGTTAGCGGGATATTCCAAGAGTCTGGAGTGAGCAGCTGCACCCCGGTGCCTTCTGCTTTACTTTCCATGTGAGGATGTAATGTGCTGCACAGCCCAGCTGGAAGATTGGCCTGTGTCTCTTTGTAGAAAATGTCCATTTTGTATTGATTGAGACATTTTGCACTGCAGAACTGAAGCCTTCTTTCCCCGTCCCCAAAATCCAGGTATTCTTTTGTATGCCTTATGTGTTTACACCAGTCACACACCTACAACACAGCAATAAAAAACCACAACAGGTAAGATAAGCTTTCTCTACAGATGGCGTTCATGTTTCACATAAAGGCTCTTTCAAACTTTATCATAATTTGTCAAATAGTTGGAGGGGCTCCTTTCAGAAGGTAAGTTTCTGAAATGTTTGCGAATGATGAATTTGCTTTATAAATAGCATCTTCAAAATAGCAACAACCACAGTCTCTTTTTCTTTCAAAAAAAAGTATTAACAGTGTGAAAACGACATGAAGATGGTTCTGACAAAACAGAGTGGACCTGCTCAGTACACTTATCCAGTACACCTGCCCGGTACACCTGCCCCAATACACCTGCCCAGTACACCTGCCCATATACTTACCCAGTCCACCTGCCCCAGTCCACCTGTCCAGTACACTTACCCAGTACACCTGCTCAGTACACTTATCCAGTACACCTGCCCGGTACACCTGCCCCAATACACCTGCCCAGTACACCTGCCCATATACTTACCCAGTCCACCTGCCCCAGTCCACCTGTCCAGTACACTTACCCAGTACACCTGCTCAGTATACTTACCCAGGACACTTCCCCAGTACACCTGCACAGTACACCTGCCCAGTACACTTTCCCAGTACACCTTCCCGGTACACTTCCCCAGCCTACCTGCCCAATACACCTGCCTGGTACACTTATCCAGTACACTTACTCAATACTTGCCTTCATAGTTTTACTTACTTATCAGGTTCACTGGAAACAGACATCTAAAAAATGCTGGAAGAAAGTAATCTCTAGAGAGTTCAATGGTGATGAAACATAACCTCTTACTATCCCCTTATTTATGTAAAGTCTCTCTGTGCTATAGACCGCATCCAGTTCCATGTTGGAAATGGTGTGCTGAGCTAACCAATAGCATAGAGTGCTGGATACCCTCATGTCTGGCTTCCAAGGAGCAACTTGGACTTCGCCATGAAGTCTGTGTGAGGTTTAGCTCTCCCAACCTGTGATGTTGCAGCAAGCTAGAATTATTTTTTGAGCTGTTTGCCCACTCTTTCTCAGCAGTCAGAATTTTTGGTGACATTCCTTGGCAGGCAGCCTTATTTAACAACTTTTCAAACACCAGAGAACATTTTCCAAAAGTTGTTATGGCTTCCACCCCACCCCCCCTTCTACTCCTGGCAAAAGAAGGATATCACCAAATTTATTTCAGAGCTGGGCTGCGGAGCTAATTAAAGACTCAGAGCCTTCCCAATTGGAAATCAGTAGACACCAAAGTTCAAAAAATAGTCATCTCGGCTGCAGAACCCATTACTTTGGAGAAATTATTGTGATTTCATTAACACATTAATTTTGCAACACCATCAGCTCTCACAGATGGTGAAGACATGATCTACAATTCAAATATGACTCTTGTTTGCACAAATGTCTTCCCTTCATATGGCATTTTAAACAAGAATTAACATGAGTGATCTTGCCATCGCTATAAACAGATAAACAGATGTCAAAACTTTCAATAGTTCCTCCAATGCCTCACTTTTCTTGACAGAATTTTACACACACAATATTTTTCTCTTTCTTCTCCTTTCTTTCTTTATCGTTTCCATAGCATTCAAGCCATACAGCAGCAGAGAAGGAATTGCAAAATTCAGCACCATTGCGAGTTTATGGGACTCTTTCTTCCTGCAATGGAGCAGTGGTTCCAGTATTGTTCTAAATGGGACCTCCGTTTCGAAGGGTGTTTGTTCTATTGCTGTGCGCATGCATGCGTGGATGTGTTTTTAATGATTACAAACTGATAATAATTAAAAGATGATAAATTTTAATAATGATTGGTCACATAAACAATGCACAAACAACATATGCTGGGCATTTGGTTACTCATCTCACTTAACTCTCAGCTTCCCTTGCTTGTAAACTGTGGTGACATGCTAGCATGTGATTGGGGGCAGATGTGGTGGGGCTGCGTGTGGAAAGCCACTCTCCCTTCTCCATGTTTTGGGTTTTTTTTCCCCACTGATGTTTTTGGTTGATAAACCTGACCGTGTGAGACTGAGTCAGATGTATGCTTTGGCGCGCATTAGGTTTTGTTTGTTCTTCCCAAAAATCTGAGACTAGAACACCCGTGAGTGGGCTTCGGTGGTAAGGGAATTACTTCAATGTAGCTATCAAAATCGCTGCCTCCATTAAAGTGGTTGAACCATAGTGATGGCAGTGCTCATATGTCCGGCTCTTCACCAGCAGTGTTTCAGGGCCCTCCTGGACTGGAGGGGATAGCTTTGTTATCAGTGAGATGCCCATCTTGCAGGTACATGCAAAGTTGCCTCTGATGAAAAGAGCCTCAAAGACTATATCAGACCTTCACATTTCTTATCTAGATGAAGGTTAAGTAAACTGTTAGTGAAAACATGGTGCATCCATGTAAATAAAGTTAGAGCCTGGTATAATGGCGTACACCATTAATCCCAACCTTTGGGTGGCAGAGGCAGGAGAATTTCTGTGAGTTCAAGCCCAGCCTGGTCTACATAGTGAGTTCCAAGACAGCTAGAATTACAAAGTGAGACCCTGTTTCAAAAGAAAGAAAGAAAGAAAAAAAGAAAGAAAGAAAGAAAGAAAGAAAGAAAGAAAGAAAGAAAGAAAAAGAGAATGAGAGAGAAAGAAGGAAGGAAGAAAGAAAGGAAGAAAGTACCATATAATCATGCGGCATTCAAATTTTGTTGTGAAATGAAACTACCACAGAGAATGCCGAAAATATAAATGTATAAGTTTGAAGTGAGGGACCAAACAATTTCTTTCTTTATGAACTGAAAACTCATCCTCGATGAATTAAACTAATTAAAATAACACGTGACTTTCCTGGCACGTGTCCTTTGGATCTTACTCTTTAACAATAATCGAGAAGAGTTTTGTGAAATCATTAATTGGTTTTTAAACTGCCAAATTGATTTTTTTGCCTCCAGAGGATCCGTGTTTCCTCAAACTAGATAAATATTTTTTCAAGTGGGGTGAAAAAAAATAATAATCTAAGTATAATGTAACAGTTCTCCCTTTCCACCCTCCACTTTTCCTAGTCACTGGTGAATGATGCTCACAAACCATCCTAATTATCCAATGAGAATTCACCATCACATTTCACCCTTTCCCATAGAAAAATAATCACAGACATCAGAAACGAAAATCTACTTTTTTCAAACTTTTCCATCAAAGCAAAGCAAGGACCTTGTGTTCTTTCTTTCTTTCTTTCGGGGGGGGGGTGGTTTTGGTTTTTGGGTTTCTCTGTGTAGCTCTGGCTGTCCTGGAACTCATTCCCTAGACCAGACTGGCCTTGAACTAACAGAGATCCAACTGCCTCTGCTCCAGAGTGGTGGAATTAAAGTTATGCATCCCACTGCTACCACCCAAAAGGCCTAATGCTAATGCTTGTTCTCCTGACTCTTTTGAAAGGGCCTCCACTGCAGTGTGCCCCAACTGTGTTGTTTTGGGGTGCTGTGAGCTTGACTCTAATAAGGCCTTCCTTTTCAGTTCAGAACACAGACCTAAAAATATGGGAAAGCAATCTTTCTGATGAAGCAGAAGATGATTAGAAGGGGGAGAGTGTCACTTAAGAACGAATGAATCAAGTCTGTCGTACAGGACACATCATTTAAGATGAGGTCAATGGATTTATGGTGCAAATGGCTCCATCACGTGTGGCAGTAAAACCCAGCGCCATCATTCACTCCACATCCAGCCAGCGACACTTCCGTAATTAAAGGTTTCATCATAGGAGCCTGAGATGATTATTTAAGCTATGGTAGTTATGTAAAATATATATTGTATCTCTTTTTAATAAAATAACATTTGCATATGCAAAGCACACAGCGAATATCTCATAAGCTATGGTTTTGTACTTTGGCATTGGGGATAGTCTCTTCTTTGTGGATAGATTTAAATTCTGCCACATTGTTATTTTAATTTTTGATACTTTTTCAGCCCTCCTCTTACCCAATGTCAAGAGGAACCAAAATTCCTTCAGACAAGTTAAGACAAGCCCGACTCCCAGTACTGATTTGCATGATTCCATCCCAGCTTTGCTTCTGCTGGGGTCTGGCTTCTCTGGGCCCACTTCTCTCCCTAAGAGGCCCCAGACTGGACCTAGCTGCTGTTGTCTTACTACACCAATATGGGGACCAAACACTCAATCTGCAAACGCAAACCACTGAGCTGGACTGCTGGAATGCTTTGGATCACAGATCCATTCCAGGTCATCGAGAAGACAGAAAGATCACAAAGGAGATAAACACATATGTGTTCCCTTCGAGCCTAGCACACAGTCCTCCAGATCAAGTTCCGTTTCCTGATATGGGTCCAATTCTACACAAGAGAAGGAACATTTATTTCCTTTAGTCCGCTTTGCTGGCGGGCTGCCAGGGCAGTACTTACAAGCCCAGTGGTCAGATGGCTTCCCTCCTTTCCTGTGAAATAAATGTGTGGTAACCTACACCACCCCACTACTCAGAAGACACGGCCTCGGCAGGCTTTCCCTTGCTCTTGACACCAGCGCCCTGAAAGGCATAGCTTCGGGTTCCTATGACTCCTTCAAAGCTATGGAAAGAAAGGAAGCCATTCATGTTGGCAACTGGGCTTTCTTTTTCACATACATGCCCAAGGCCAGAACCACAGTATATACACCATTAGGCTACCTGTATGATACAATGTATACATTCTTCTGTATATACGCCATTAGGCTACCCATATGGTACAATGTATACTTTCTTCTGTATATATACCATTAGGTTACCCGCATGGTACAACATATGTATTCTTTTGTATATAAATGCCATTAGGTTACCCATATGATACAATGTATACATTCTTCTGTATAGAAGCCATTAGGTTACCGCATGGTACAATGTATGTGTGTGTGTGTGTATATAATATATCCTTCTGGGCTTAAGAGAAGGCTTAGGTGTCTGGGGGTGAGGCAGGAATTCTAATTAACACATTAGTCAGCTGTCAGCTGTGGGAGTAAAGTTCATCCTTTAATGGAACCCACCGCTGCTTTCTGAGTGGGAATCTGGCACCAGGCAATATTTAATTAAATTCTTTTGCTGAAATTTGTCTTCTCTGCATAAAGACGGTTTGCACCAATGGAACAGTAAAAACATATTAGCTTCTCCTGAATGCCATCAACAACTCGAAAAGTACACCCCCCCCCCCGCACACACACATAAAACCTTTCCTGTGCTTCTGACTTCTCACCGATGTCACCACAGTCCTGTACTTGTAGCTCTGCAAGCTAGACTGTATTTTGTCACAGGAAGGTGAGTCTCCGGTCCTTGGCAGGTTAAATGTGACATTGATCTCAAAGTCCTGGCCTGCTCAGGGAACCATGAGCTCATTCAAGAGCGAAGTGCAGAAGAGTGGAGAGACATAGCCTGGGTACTCAAGCTTTTAAAGGCTTTGAAGCCCTGTCCCGTCCGTAAGCTGTCACCTCATAGCATGAGTTGAGGGTCTTAGACTGAACCCCTACTTGTTCCTGCCTCTTCTGAAGGGCCCACACCTTCTTTGTGGTCTTGCCACAGCCTCCAGGAGGGCCCTAGTATCATGCACTTGGGACACCGAAGATGCTACAAAAATCACATAGAATGTGGGAATACAAAATGTAGGAAGGAGTGGGCACTGCCTTCTCAGCCTCGATTTCTCCCTCTGTGGAATGGGACTAGTAATAGTCACAACTGTATGCCAGCTAGGCTTGTAACAGTCTGGGTTTTTAATCTCCTGCCAGTGTGAAAAGGAAATGATTGTTCTCCTCTAACCCGTGTGTCTTTGAAAGAAAATGAGACGTGTTTCTGGACAAATCAGTGTTTCCCACAGATACCTGCCCTCATCCTGCTGCCAGGAGATCCTACCCTAAGGGTGACAAAGGGGGCTCTTTGCAGGGACAAGAGCGGCAGCTGATGGGCCTGTGGACCAGCTGCTCACCATCCCGAGGAGCTGCTACTCTGCGCCACCTGAACCCTCTGCTCTACGGCCAGGTTCTAATTTAGCAAAAGCTTGACAGAGCAGCCTGGCAGCCTGGAAATGAACGCGAGCGCCATTAGAATGAGTGATTCCTCTTAGGCGCAACTGCTGCTTGAACAGTGCAAGCCATAAACTGTGCTCTTCATGTCTTATTAAAAAGCAGAGCTGATGGATGGTCCGCCGGACCCGTTACATGGAGAACTATCTTCCAAAGGAAGGACCAGAGCCTTGAAGCCAGACTGACCTCGCCCTGCTGGCAGAAGGTGGGAGAGGCCACCACAAGCATAGGGGAGTAGCCAAGCTACCAATCCAAGTTTCTCCACAAAGCTGGAGTTGAGAGCGAAAGAAGAAAAAAGGATGCTTTGGCAGCCACAGACATGGAAGGTTTTGAAGAAACCTGGGAGCTTACAGAAGAGCAATTCAGAAAGAAGTTCATTGTCAAACCAAGAAAGGTTCTGCAGGTTGGCTTTCTAACAGGATGACAGGGTGGTGTTTGCCATAGTCCTGTCTGCTCCCCTCCCTGCTTCCCCATCTCTCTTAGGGAAGGGATCGGCCCCAGGGACCTGGGCTATGCCTTTAGAAACCATTGGAAACATACAACTTAAGTGTTCCTACATGGCAGTTTCATGCTGAGAGTTTCTGTTCTAAGAAGGATGCTCTTTAGTCCCTCTCGAGGGTCAGCTCATGGCTCCATAAAGCAGAGCAGTAATGTCCCCAGGTTTCAGGATGCTGGTGAGCTCTGGCTACTGGCTCATGACTGACCCGAGCCTCTGCTTCTCTAGCCTGTGCAGAAGATGACTCCTGCCCCGTATGCCTGACAGCCACACATGATTCAAAAGGCAGCTTCCTCTGGGTCTAAGTTCATGGGTCACAAGTGCTCTCTGCTGGTCCTCACAGAAGGAATCATCCCAACAGCAACATGGCAACACCCAAGGAAACATGGTCTACCTGGTGCCAGACGTCCATCTCTCTGTGCCGAGAGCTGTGATAGATAGTCTGACCTGACAGAACCCGAGAGGCCATCTCATCTCCTTCTCCAGCCCCAGCGGGCCAGGGACTTCACACGCTCTCTGTAAAATGAGGCCATCAGTAGTGCTGTCAGGGGATGGATGCACAAGGAAAAAGGAGACCAGCAAGAGGCTAAACCGGTGCCCAGAAGCCGAGGGCAGAGCCCCACCCCTCTCCCATTGTCAGGCTGCCGCTCTGCCGTGGTTTCTGCAGTTAACAACTCCAGCCGGTACAGCTACCGCCTGCCCTGAAGAATTTGTGTATCACATAATCCTCTTGACACATTCACTAGTGAACTTTGACTGACAGCTCATTGTGCCTTGGGCACTGTGGAAGGGATGCGGAAGGCCCTCATCAACTGTGTTCCTCCTGGCGCAGTGAGGTCTCCCGTGGGAATGGGAAGTGCAGGTTTTTAGTTTTACTGGGTCATCTTTGCTGAAGACTGAAACTTTAAGAGAATACTTGTGTTTATTCGAACATAAGAACCAGGGTATGCTCAAGAAGGCCCCGGGCTGTGTGACTGCACAAGAAAAGAGCCAGTACCTACCACCAGTGAGGAGAATCAGCTTCTCTGCGGTATCTTTCTACCTCAAAGACCAGTCACAACCAGTCCACAGACCAGTGCTGAACTAAGAGCTTTTAACTAAAAACTCCACTTTATGTTTTATTCTCTCAACACCAAACCTGATTCTGCTTCCCAACCCACTCCCGAAGATCACTGCTTTCAAAGGCGTAGCGAGCTGGTGTCAAAGCTTTGTTTACACGGACATTTCCTGTATGACACATAGACATTTGATTTCTTTTTTCAAGCATTATCTTTGGGTCTGATTCTTTTTCTCTTTCTGTCTTTTACATGTCTGTCTGGATATTTGACACATGACTGGTGATTATAGGAGTTCTCTCCCTGCCTGGTCATCGTGTACACTGGGGAGGAAGGAAGGCCTGGGACTGTTGCTCATGGGTATGGGACTTGTCTAGCAGTCATAGGCCATGGGGTCCTGGACTGTGCATGCTTGATATTATCTTCAGCACAGGGAAAAAGAAGGAAGCAGGGAGGAGGGAGAGAGGAGGGAGGGAGAAAAGGAAATAGAACTGGCCTCAGGTGGATCTCTGAGTTCGAGTCCAGCCTGGTCTACAAAGTGAGTTCTAGGACAGCCAGGGTTATACAGAGAAACCCTGTGTCAAAAACAAGCAAACGAGAGAGAGAGAGAGAGAGAGAGAGAGAGAGAGAGAGAGAGAGAGAGTGAGCTGGCCTCTACGGGAGGTAACTCACCTCATGTCTTCCTGCATACAGACTCTGGCAGGAGTCATATCTCAAAACTCGTGGGTTTTAGCTCTACAACCGAGTTAATCACACATCAACAGCACACTCTTTGAGAAAACTGTGTTCTCATCAGTGATATCTGAAGCAATTTTCCCCCTCTAGAGATGGTACCTGGGCCTGCTACCTGGTCTCTGCCTTAGACTGCCTAAATGCACAGGCCCACAGACATGCAGGAGGCTCAGGGAAAGGGCATGCTCTGAAAACCCTGCATTGCCTTCTGCATTAGAACACTGTCTGACTGCTTCTTAGTGGCCCGAGGTGGCTAGTTCCTGGTGTCTTAGTTACTAACCAGCTACACTTGGGTTTCTTGGAATCTGCGAGGCACCAGGCTATGTATTTGCTCACATTGCGTATTCAGTGTTCTTTAATAGTCTCCTGCCTATGTTTCTGGCTCTGGAACACAGGTGGGACCTGTGTGTGGATTCTCCAGGGCACTGCTTTAGACTTTGGTATCCATCTCTATCCATCCTTAGATCTTCCCAGGACATTACACTAAGTCAGGTCTAGCATGTAATTCTCACTACAAGCCCTAATCTGATGTACTACTAATAAATTATGCTGGTGAAACTAATAAGTAATATTACAGCAATGGTACTCATACTCATAACACCCCAAGATTAACCACACACATAGCAGATTTTAAATAAGATGTGGGTGCCTTCAAAACCTATACTGACATCAGGAGGTGGTGGGGCATGCCTTTATTCCCAGTACTCGGGAGGCACAGGCAGGAGGATCTCTGTGAGTTCAAGGCCAACCTGGTCTACAATGTTAGTTCTAGGATAGCCAGGGCTACATAAAGAAAACCTGTCTTCAAAAAAGCAATTAACAAATTAATGAATGAAGAAAAATAAAGTAAAAAGAAGTTCATAGTGACTCACTATTTCAAGGGTGGTTTTGTTTTTGTTTTGTTTTGTTTGTTTTTGCTCTAAACACGGGTCTGGACACGGCTCCTCTCTTCCGTGGGCGTGGTGGTCTCACTAACTCCTGTTAGCAACTCGAGCATTTATCCCAGACACTTAGCTCCTTCTGTACTTTAGACTTTCTGGTACTCATTTTTAAAACCTGCCTCCTTTTTACCATTCCACCACTGCTATAAAGATAGAAACAAACAAGTAAACAAAAACCCTAAAACCAAACCAAACAAAATAAAAACCTTCCAGGAAACCTCTGGTTGTAGAACCAAGCTCACCTTTCTTTGGAATTAAAGAAACTGCTTTCCCAAGCTCTAGAAAACGCGCCTGACCAGATCCAGCATCCATCTACCCTTCTGCCACTGTATCCCCAAGATGGCTGACACTCCCTTTCCATCTGCATCCACCCAGAAGCACGGTGTCCCCAGAAGCGGCTCTCTCACTGTTGCTCTGCCTTCTTGGGGTCACGCACGAGGCATCAGAGAACTTCTCAATGTCTTTCCGAGACACCGCTACACTCAGTGGAGTAGTTGATTTTCTCATATCTGCTTTGGATTTTGTAACAAACACCCCAAAGCTATTTTCCTTCCAAGCTACTCTTAATGCTTCCTTTTATTTTCCTGATCCTGTCTATGCTTCCACATATGGGTGTAGCCTGCCAGGCAAGGATGCAATCTTCTCCTGAACTGTATCCACCTGCGAGCCGCACTGGCGGGAATACCGTCTCATAGTGTGCTAGTGTTCAACTAACACCAGGCCTCCCCTTGGTCTCAACGGGATGGCTGAGATTTTTTTTTCTATGCTCACCCATTCTTCCCGGCTCACACCTGCTGCCTTTACCCCCATCGCATTCTTCAAGCTCACTGGGGTGGTTTCCGTGCCCCTCTTTCTCATCTTATAACTGTATTTTTCTCTTTTTGAAGACAATTTGGTTTTATTTTATGCGAATGAGTGTTTGTCTGCATGGATGTGTAGCCTGTGTGTGCAACGCCCACGGAGGTCAGAAAGGGGGCACCAGATCCCCCAGAACAGACAGCTGTGATTTGCCAGGTGGGTGCTAGAAACTGAATCTGTGTCTTCTGCAGAAGCCACCGGTGCTCTCCACAGCCAAGGTGTCTTTCAGCCCCTCGTCTCATGTTTCCTGGACGAGGACTTTCAATCGCCCAGCGTACTCTTGCCAGTGGGGACCTGCTACCTTGGGTGGCCGCATCCCATGCTGCACTTGGGAGGCCCTGCTCAGCTTTCAGTGCTTCCTCTGTACCATGAGCCCCATGCCCTCGTCAAGGTCTGCTGTGAGGATCAAAACAAACAGTGCAAGCGAAAGCCACCTAAAACATATAAAGCGCCATACAAATGGGGGCTTTTTAGTTTCCTTGTGAATGTAAGTTCCTGTCCTTTCTAGTCCTATTTATTCACTGTTCTCCTATTGGATCTGTTCCCCAAAACAAAGAGAAAACTCGAGTGCTATAGATTTTTCCTGTGATATGTACTTCAAAGCAAAAATATGCCACAAAACCCAACCAAGAATCCAAAATCAGCAGAATACTTGACCCTGGGTTCTCTGCCATTCCCAGTGGCTGTGGAGAGTTTGACAGCGACATAATTGCAGTAATGAGGAGGTTTCCAGGCCAGGCTGTGGTCTTAAGTTCACTGTGGAAGTTTTAGCCTTAGGCTCAGCTTGAGGCCAGCACCAGTCACCCCGACCAGATCCACCAACAAAATCCCTTAAGCTCAGTCACACACAAATGTGACATTTATGTCGTCTGGTACACTCTGCTGAAGATTCAGAACCCCCAGTATGCTGGGCTTCCACACCTGGGAAGAAGGGAGCATTTGAATTACCTATTTATTGTTTTATCTTTTTGCTAATTAACCCCCGCGTGATAACTGCCTAGCGAGTGAGGCGGGCTGGGCAGGGCTTGCGGGTTTTCTCAGCTCCACACGTTGGATCCTTTGTCTCCTCTGCTCGGGGACTGCTGGTTTGCTTCCACCTTTGTTCTGTGAATTTCGCCATCCCGCAGTGCAGCTGCCAGGTTGAAAACACCCACCAAGGCTGGATCCGGCACGTGACTCCAGTCTCATTAGCAAATCCTAGGTTAGCCCAGCCTAATCTGCGTATCCAGGCAAAGTCCCGCGGCGGCTGAGTGATGAGAGGCAAGCCAACCTAGGACGCAGACGGATCGCATTTGTCTGCATTTAAACACAACTGTTATTCATGCGGCCCCTTCTAATAACTTCGAGTAGCTCGGTATCACAGTCTTCTTGCCAGAAGTCTGCAAAGAGACAAGCGGCCAGATAGCATCTCTTGTTTAAAGATAAGCTAAGGAACGCTGGCAGCAGTGACGTATTGTCAGCATCTGGGTGAAAGGCCTGCCTTACAACTCCTGGAAGATGAACTACATCATCTGCTGGCCTCTGCCGATGAGGAGCGTTCTATAATGCACGCTGGACCCAAAGAGAAATGAGTATGCCAGAGATGCCTAATCTAAACAGCCTCTGCACACAAGAGCATTGGAGGGATAACCTAAGAAAGTGAGGCCTTTCTTCCAGGGATTTTGACCTAGTAATGTGGAAGAACTTGATAGAGCCAAATCAAAGTAAGCCCTTGGAACAGATCAGTGTGTACATAAGAGGAGAGGACGACAGAGGAACTCCAACTGTGTGCTAGCTACCTTTACTTGAGCACAGAACACATTACACTCTGGGTACCACTACGGCTCTGTTCCCTTGGCCTTCTTGGTCACAGTAAGATGGCTGGATGTAAGATTAATATGGGCTTCTGCTTAAGGGGGACAGAGCATTTTAATGATCCAATTAGATTTTCTTTGGGGGCAGCTTGAAGTTAGCAAGAAGTATGAGGATGGCGGTCACTGTCGTGAGGCCAGGAGGCACGGAGGAGAGCAGTGCAGGGAGGATTGAAGAGGGCATGAGTCACAGTGGGCAGACAGTTGCTGAGGTGGCCAGAGCTAAGCCTTATGTTAAATCCAGAAACAATGATGCTCACTTCCTTGAGACAACAAGGGCTTCCTAGCACTTTGGTACCATCTTTGAAGTCAGAATTACAGCCCGGCCTCCATGAGGATGATCGGTCATGGCTATTCTTATCTTAGTGTGTGGAGCTTTATCTAGAGCAAGAGTCCAGTCCAGCTTGACTTTCTGATTTAATCCTTAGCTCTGTCCTGCCATCTTCCTGACCACTCACGGCCTCCCTCCATTCCCTGGAGTGCTTCCCAAAAATCGCCACCTGCACCCACATGCTGCTCAAGGAAGGACTGCACGCCATGCAGGCAGAGAAGTGCTACATGGCCCACGCCATTCTTGGGAGACTCTCGGTGCACAGTCCCGTGCATAAGCCTCCGAGAAGCTCCGGGGAAAGGAAATGAGTTGAACTTCATTTAGCCTGAGTTGCCCCAACCTCAGACTTAGAATGTGGTCATTTGTTTACTTGTTTTTTTTTTTTTCTAATAGAACCGTGCAGTGAAAAAAAAAAAAAACTTAGGAAAACTCCACTTTAATGGTCTGAGTGCCTGTAAGATGGGGCCATAAAACCTAAGCCTCTCCATTTTCCTTCAATAAAGCTCCGTTTTTGCAGTCCTGGACCTTCATGCCCCAGCAGATCAGGCTGCGCACGGTGAGGGCTCAGGACACACCTGTCAGCTGTGACTGAACCGCAAGAGAAGGTGAAGGTGATTCCCACGCTTGGCTCCTTTACCAGTCAGCAGTCTCCATCCTGCCAGGAATCAAGGTGACTCGGGGCCCTGGTGGCACTTTCCTCAGCCCCACCCCTCCTGTGATAGGCTTCCTGTCACAGAGGCCGAGGCCCTATCGCATTTCACCCTGTGGTCTCAGCTTCTGCAGTCATGACAAACTCAATTTCTGTCTTCTCGGTTCTAGTTGCCTTACACAGCCCACACCCCCAACAGGACGTCATGATACTGTGACCTTCAGGGTGACCTTCTGAGCCCCTAGATGCCACCCCACAGCATTGTGGGTAGCACACCACACTTTCTGCACGACAGATACATCCATGAGCATTTCACAAGAAAGGAGTTCTTCCCACACCGCTGAAGCACGTAGGCCGTCTTACAGGGCTATCAGAATTTTCCTACTTATACACAAAGTACCTGTCATGTCTGGCCTGGTGAATAAAAACATAAAATTAAAGAGCTACCAGCTCAATTAGACTTGCTGGCACACTGACTTTAAAAAAGATTTGACCTGTCTTCTTTGTTTATTCTACTCTGACTCATTGAACATTTTATCTCTTGTGTTGAGCATCCTCTGGCCCAGGTCTCTGGGCAAAGTCATCCTTATCAGGGAGCCAGAGGAGCTGTGCTCTGGAGAGGCCCCGGTGGTCAGCTACCCCAGGACAAAGTAAAATCCTTTCTGCAAACGGTGCTGAACTTAGACCCACAGCTGTGTGCATGCTAGGCATGCCCTCTATCACTGGGCTCCCTCTCTGGACCCGGAATGAAAATCCAGCCTGGCTCTGGCATCCTGAAACCCAGTTCTCAAGATCTGATGTGCACTGGTATCCCCTGGTCCTGTGACGCCTAGATGGTAGCCGGCCTTCCCAACCTTATCCGCTGGAATAACTTCTCTTCAGTGCCCGGTTAACACAGTACAGTTATTTGCTGATCACTTTAAAAGGGTTGCAAGAACTCTCTAATGAGAAAGCATAAAACTCCTTAAGCTGACCATATCTGTGCCATCAGACACTTTAAGAGACCCTGGTCTTGGCCTTGGGGTAGTCACAGTGTGCCGTGGACGAAGCAGCCGTACCAACTAATGGAGCTTTGTGCTGAGCACCACTGAGACGTGAGAGATGAATTTGGATTGGAATTCCATTACGGGTTTTTAATAATTAAACATTACATGTTTGGAACCTCATTCCTCTGTATTACTTTTTAAATATTAATCTATTTACATCAGCTGGACTTCCCGCAGCTTGACACTCAGTAAATGGGAGTCACACTGAGACAGACAACTGTGTTCTTTGCTTAAGACATCTTTGGTGCTTGCTCACAGTAAATGTAACACTAACCCTCTGTTCAACCCGATCCTGGGCAGTAATTACTCCACCTTTGAGAGGGAAGCTCGCTCCATTTTCTCCCTCCCACATTCCCCAGCGCCGCACTGGCATTTTAAATTGGCAAGGATCCAAATTAATCTTATTGTGAGAGTTCTCTAATGTCCTTTAAGGTCACGGGGTCACCCACCCTCTTCGGAGGCAGGGCTAGGAAGTAGGTGTGCAGGGCGTGTGGAGGCTTTCCTTGGATGCTACCCCACACTGTGATGAGGCCGCAGCATAGAAATTCAGAACCCCGGAGCACACACGCAAAGCTCATTAAAAGATAACCTCACTTCACACAGTGCCCTCAGCCTCCAGGACTTCTCTGGTGCTCACGGGCAACTTCCTCCTGGGTGAACGATGTGGTTTTCCACACGGCCTTCCTCCCTCAGTCTCGCCACTCCTGTGTGATTCGAACTCGAGCCATGGCCTAGCAGCTCCCTGGGCAGCCTCGCTCTGTGGCTCGGAATTTCTGCTGCCTGGTCTGTTCTCTCCCAGCTCAGAGACAAAGGCGGACTGGGTCCAGATGATGGCCTATAAAGCAGGGGTCTAGGCAAGGCAGAACAATCGAGTACTGGCCCAACCAAAGGACAGAGTGAGTCAGCTCCGTGGGTGTCCCCTGCTCAGGAGATGACAGACCCCACTGTTCAGGCAAGGTTATGAGCCCCCAGAAAACACTGTGATTTCTTTCCATTTAAGATTTGTATTCCCCTTTGGGACAAAACTAGTGGCGAGGGCCAGCCCTGATACCTGGATGTTTTAAAGAGCAAAACATAATTTTTATTAATGGAAAAAAATTCAAAGCAGGAAATTACATGGGAAATACACCCACTATTGAAAAGGAGCCTCTCCAGCTGCCCACTCTTGTGACATGGAGGGGAGATGATGTACTGAAAACCTATGAACATCAGCGTATCTTTCTATTGTTCTGTTCGTGTTAACCGTTTGTGTATGCAAAATGCCGCACTATTGTACATGCTATTGTTTCTAAAAGAAGTCTTGTCCAGACAGTGATTGGTACCCACAGGTCTAGTCCTCAGTGCCAAGGGTCTGACGTTGTGATTTTTGGTCCCAGGGCCTGGGTATCTTCTACTCCATGGAAGAGTTGGCCAGATAGATCTGACTTCAAAAAAGACAAGGAAACTCCTGGAGTAGAAAGAATTGCTCTAGAGAAAAGCCCTGGCCTTATGAACACCACCCAAGTCTTCCCCTCACACCAATAAGCAGGCATCCTCAACAAGCAGGGTTCCTATCTCCTTGGCTCGGGAGCTTTGTCCTCAGACAAAACTTCTTCCCTTAGTGGCCAACACTGGTATGACTGGCCCTCTGCCAGTTCTCTGTGGGGCAGACCAATAAAGGGTCAGGGTCCCAGGACAGGTAGAAACTCCCCTCCCATATCAGGGTTTTCCCTTGGAGAAAACACTTTCTCTTCCACGACTCCCAGTTGGAAGAAAAGAACAAGCACACAGCTCCAGCTGGGGGGCGGGGAGGGTAGTCACTCAGAGGAAGGTTGCCCACTGAGCCTTCCAACAACAGCTAAGACAGCCTGAAGTAAAATGGAGAAAGCTTAGCTGTTCCCTTTCCTGGTCCCCAAAGACCCTGCTTTCAAGGGGATTATCGCAGGCCTTGTCTTTCTGATTTTCTAGTGACTCGGAAAACACAGACCAACATTGCCTAGAAAATACTCAAAAGCTTAACAAGTCTACCAGAAGTGGTTACTCCTGCTTCTTCAGTTTTAACCCATTACTCCTAACCCAATCGCACCCTTTGGTTTGAGTTACATTTGCTTGGGATATAGTTTAGTTGCCTGCACAAAGCTCTGGATTTGATTCCATGAACTTAGCAGGTGGAAGATCAGAAGTTCAAGGCCTTCCTAGACTACATAGTGAATTTGCAGCCACCTGGGCAACAAAAGACTGTCTTAAAATAAATATATATATATATAATATAAATATATATAAACAAAGTAACTTCTTTAGGTTGAATTATTACATATTCAGGAACTCAGGGGCAATGTTTTAAGCTTCCAGCACCCCCTATGAGTTTATTTATTCAGCAACTTGTATTTGAATTTAGATTCTAATCTTGACTTCATCTCCCCAGGCAAATTATTTCAACCGTTTGAGCAGAAAGAAATTACTTAAAAGGCGGTATATGAGCTTGGCCATTTTCAGACAACAATCATTCATGTTAGCCAAGTGGTTAAACTTCTAGCAAATACATGGCTTTTTCTTCCCATGTCCTCTACAGTTCTGAGGAAGAAGTCCTGGTTCCTCTGGGCAAGAGTGAATTCTGGCTAGAGTCAGAGCTTAGGTCTAGAATGCCTGGGTAAAATAATTGGATGAGGTCTTTCTTCATTTTTGTTTTGAGACAGGGTCTTACTATGTAGCTCTGGCTAGCCTAGAACTGATTACTAGGCTGGTCTCAAACTCACAGACATCCACCTGCCTCTCTCCCAAGTAAGATTATGTATTCTTCAATTGGTATTTTTATTCTATCCCTAAGAAATATTTTGAAGTATCACTCTTGAAATAAAGTCTAAGTAAGATCTAAAAATTAGGTCCCTCCTATTGTGAGAGGCATTTTCCCGAGGAATACTTGGAGAACCTCCTAGAAACTGTAACTACTGCTTCCAGCAGGAGCAATGAAATGTAAGTGGCCCCAGCCTTGACCCTCACTGGGCCAGAGAAGACGCCACAAGCATGCAGCACAGCTCCAGGGCTCCGGGCCAAGACTTTTCACAACTGAGTGTGCTTCCTCACCCAGAGGGCTTGTTAAAATGCAGACCACTGCTCTCTGTGTGCAGTGTGCAATCGGCCCTGTTTGGGAAGGCTGAAAGGAACAAACCACCCAGGTGTCCATCAGTAGTTAATAGATAAGATGTGGTATGTCCATACAGTGAATGTCATTCTGCCATAAAAGGGCCAAAGTGCTCGTTTGTGCCATGATAAATCCGAGCTTTGAAAATACACTTTGTGAACTAAGCCAGACACAAAAGAGCACACATGACTTCATGTGTATGAAATCTCCAGAAGAGACAAGTGAACCCCAGAGTGAACAGAAGTTATCAGGGCTTGGGGCTGGGGTGGGGCGGGGAATAAGGTTTTGCTTACTGATTGTTTAGGGCGATGACAAAATTCTGGCAACAGAAGCTGACGACAGCTCCATCACACTGCAGATGCCGTCAGACTGTACGCGAAAGCGGCAAATACTATGCCTCGTGCATTCAGCATACTTCCGATAAAACAGTCTAACCCCAACACCCCCCAGCCCTACCTTCTAAACAAGGTTGGGCTCAAGAAATATCATTCATAATGAAGCCCCAGGTGAGGTTGGTGACTTGGGAGCTGACATTTTAAGTTCTTGCTTTTTTTCTCAAAAGAGGGAGGCTCAGCAGACCTCTTCTCTCTGCTGCTCTGCTAGCTGACTGGAAAAGTCCAAGTTCCCGAGCCTGTGTACCAATGTCAACACAGGCCAGAAATCTGATATATATATAAAACTCCCAGCCTGTCATTTTGCATGCTGACCAAAGGCTCCTGGTTGGGTCCTGCGGCTCTCTCCTTTTGCTTCTGCCTCAGTTCTGAGGGACAGTCATCAGCCTCTACCTGAGCAGGACAGAAGCAGACTCCAATCAGAATGGGCAGTGGGGGAACGGAGAAGTCCTCACTCCGGCCTTGTCCTCCGAAATTGTGTCCCCAGGCCCAAACCCACATTGCTAGTCTTAATTTCTAACAAAACTTGAAGACATGTCTCCTGCATAAAGATTCAAGGGAATGTGTGTGTCAGGCCTCTAGACAGCTGCCCAAGCGAGACACCTGTGCAGGGTGCAGAGGACAGAAGGCAGATGTCTCCTCTGGAGTCTGGCAAACTGCTCCAGAGCTCATGTTTCTGGAATTCTCTTTTCTGCCGTTCTTGGGTTCACCTCAAGTTCACTGGTTGTCCCGATGGTATTGCTTAACTTCTTCAAATTTAATATATTTTTATTCGTGCTTACGTGAGTGTTGGATTTCTACACATGCACGCCTAATTGAGCCAGAGAGTGCTGGATGCGTTCCCTACAGAGGTAACATGGCACAGCTTCTCCAGCCGGAAAGAGCAGCGTCCCACCTCTCGGTATCCTGACATCAAGGACTGACACATACATATTCATGGCGATACAGGTGAACTCAATTCTAGCTGGCTGGCCGTCACATGAAGCTGGTCCTTCCCCTGGGCTCAGGGAAGGCGATCATTTTTATTCAGCAAGCAGACAGCACTTTTCCCCCCCTCCCCAACTTGCTGGGCTGTCATGTTTAAATATGAAAATGTTGCTTATAGCCAAATGTTAGTGACAGCAGCCTGTGGCGTCTATCATGGTTTGCACTCTCACGCCTGCTAAAAATAGGCTTGCTCTCTCTGGATTCCTTCAAGTTCCACATCTGCAGGAAGTTTTTGTTGCTGTCGCTGGCCTTTTCCTTTCTTTCCTAAAGATTACTGTTCCTTGGCTCTGCCAGGATCCCCTCCCTCTCCCCTTCCCCGGGAAACTGCTAATAAACATCCCGGGCTCAGATGGTCCAACAAAGGCCTCAGTGGTTTTCTCTCATGTTACCCCAGCCTCACTTCTGCAGTCCTTAGAACACAGGGCGTGGGCAGCAGCATGGACCAAGCCATTTGACCTTCAGAAGCAAAGCCTGCAGGCTGATGGTGCAGGCTGGGCAGAGCGGGGAAGCGGACCAGGAGGGCCGGCTTCTGGGGACTCTCTGTGTAGCACCGCCAAGCAGACAGCTGGTCCCCCCAGCACTCTGGACTCATTCTGTCTTCTAGGTATTAAAATCACACTCTACAAATGGTAACCTAGGTAATAATGTATTCATTTAAAAACTACCAGTGGGACAAATGGTTAATTCTTTTCAAGGCAAGTATCTAAAATTGCTTTTTATTAATTCGCTCTCAGGTCCATTTTATGTGTGTGTGTGAGAGAGAGAGAGAGGGGTGGGGGAGGGGCCGGAGGACAATGTGCCTGTAAGCCCATTTGGAACCAGCCAGCAGATCATGCTGGAAACAAGACTGGGGCCTTTAGATACTCCCAGCACTCTGACAGGTCAGACAGCACTAGTGAGCTCTTCAGCTCTTCTGTCCTTAACTACAGGATGCTGATTCAGCTTCTTGGCCCTGGGTGAGAGATCTCTGGAGGTTACACGGTGACCCTACGGAATCTGCTAAGGCCCTCTGTTCAGTCGCGCACAAGCACACAGACATCAGCCTGGTGTTTCTGTCCCCATCCCAACACTCTCTTTCTGCTGTCTCTGTCCTCCCCCATACTCTCTCTGTCCCCCCTCCCTCTGCTGTCTCTGTGGGCCAGTTCCCTCCAGGGCATCCTCCACTCCAGGAACCACTAAGGACTCTTCTTACAGAAGACATCCAGAGAGGTCCCAGGGAAGGAGGGGCCAGCTCTGCAGACCTGCACGACTGTCACACACACTCAATGAGCCCTGTGGGGAAGCGCGATCCTCTCACTTCCCCGCCAGCTGTCCCTAATACCTGACTGGGCAAGAGTCTGATGGAGGAGGTTTGCGGAAGTGTTGTCTTCACTTTCCGCGGAGCTCAAAATTTTGTGACTGTAAAAGTCACCCCCAGCTGGGAAAGGAGATGTGACCAAGAGGAGGTGGCTATGAATGAGGTGAGCCCTGTTTGGATAGAGCTTGGCCTCATGGTAACTGAAGATTCTGTGTTTACAGTGATGTTGGGGCTCGACGGAGAACTGGCATTCAACTGAAAATAACAGTGCATCATGACAGCTGGGGTCATGTGGATCAGCTACGGCTTGGGTAAGCAACCCCCAAATGCCCATCGTTCAGGGCTTGGTTGCCAGGGTGCTGCTACTGGGAGATGATGGGACCTTTAGGAGCTAGGACCTTAGGACAGACTTGCAGGCCTTTTGTTCCTAGAGAAGAAAGCGAATGATTTTTCCATCATAGCCCAAAGCGTGGAGCCATTCGATTGTGGACTAGATCCTCCTACACTGTAAGGGAAAACAAACCTTTTTTTTCTTTTTAAATTAACTGTGTCAGGTATTTGGGGTTGGTAATGGAAAGTTGGCGTAGTAAGACTTCAAGGTCATGCCCCACTGCCCAGTCCTTAGTGCTTCTGATCTGGTGTAGCCCTTTCCTGGGGCCAGTGATGACCTGAGGTCATGCTCGGGCTTCCTCTAGCCACAGGCCTGAGAGCCCTGTCTTCTTCCTTCTCAGGATGCCTTCACCAAATGGGTCTTGTCAATAAGACCGCCTGACTTCCCTTGCTTATAAAGGCTGGCCATATAAAATGTAACCTCATTTAACAGCCCGTGCACACCTCCCTGGAGGGAGCTTTGAAGGCGAGCTGCAGCACACAGTCAGGTGCAAACATAGCCGCTCCTAAGAGAGCTTAAGGATGCCGATTTGCAGTTCTTGTCAATCATTTGGGGGAATTCACAAGGCACACACGAACATATTAGTACCGCTGTACATGCTTAAACCTTACAAATGAATATGAAGGTGTGCTCATCCCCTCCCCCCCACACACACACCTCAACTTTAGGGTATGTAATCAAAACCTACTGAAGCTGCAGTTCTGTGAACACATCTGACCTTACTGGAGAATCTTAGGCAGCATGCTGAAGAATGCCCATCGAGCCAGTCGCTGGGCACCTCACAGCACTCCCCGGGCTTCAGTTTCCTGAGTAAGCAGACATCACAAGGGAGTTACTGCAGGCAGCCCTATGTCACAGCAGAAGACGGGGATGCTGTGGGTCAAACACTAAATGTCCCCCACAGGTTCCCCAGCTGGTGGGGGTGGTTTGGGAATGTCACTAGAGCAAGTGAGACCCTAGGGCCTGGCCTTGATATTCACAGCCTGACTGCATTTCCTATCTACTTACTACTTCCTGTTTCTCCAAGATGTGAGAGCATGAGGTTCCTAGATGTATTCCTGTTTCCATGGAGCCTCCTGATACCACCACCCCTTCCCCTCCACCGTAGACTGTTCCTTCAGACTGTGAGCCAAACACTTAAGGCCCCTTTAAGTTGTCTTTGTCGGGTATTTGCCATAGCAACTAGAAGAGGAGTTCCTGTGTGACTATCTGGGGGAGAAGGGACTTCTGGGTGATGCGCACTCCCAAAGGTTGCACTGTTGGATGCGTTAAGCCGGATGCCAGATCTAACAGACCCACCCATTGCTCCTCTTCTTCCTCGGCACCTCTCTTTGACACTCTCCTTTACCGAAAGCACGGGGCATGTGACTTCTGCTATTATGCAGCATTTGCCCTCTCTGTATTCGTCCACAAAGGTTTGGGTAGAAAATCCCAGAGAGCACACTCCAGAGAGATGCCCATTTCTAAAGCAAGACACTGGGCATCACTAGTGCTTCCCTGGTTCTGGATGCCAGCGTCAGCACAAGGTCAGAAGTGGGCCCTGAGACCACTCAGTGGGCACATACGCGTGCTGCCAAACTTGATCTGAGTTAGATTCCTGGAGCCAACATGCTAAAAAGAGCCAACTCTCCTTCAAGTTATTCTCCTACCCCGACATGCATGTCATGGCATGCACATGCCCACACACACATGCATGCACACATGCATGCATGCACACAAATAAATATAATTTGAAAAACTTATAAATATCTATTATTCATATTGTCCTATGTCAAGTCTTTGAATTATTCCTTCCTAAAGATATTTCTAAAAAATATTTTTAAAGGAAAAAGGACACTTTAACACTACACAGCCAGGGCAGATGTCAGATCTGAAGGAAAAGAGAAGCCTTCCCAGGAAAGGACCAGAACCCCATTTCCACAAGAAGTACACAAATAACATCTTCGTTTCCTTCCGCATTGTACCCCAGCCCATCTGTCACCACAAGGGAGCAATGGACAAGAATTCCTGCTTAAGTCATGAGTTTTGTTTTGTTCCCCTGGGTGGTCAAGGGCGAGATGACCCCACTGCTGAACAAAATCTTGATATAGGCCCCGCCTTTCCCTTCACTGTTCTGTCTTTCTTTTGGTTATCCACTCTTCATCCAGGGCCCTGGTCCAGGGCCAATAAAAAAAGCAAAAGAATGTCAATTCTTAGCAATCGACACATAGGAAGATGCCCTCCCACAGTGGAATTTCAGGAGTGGGAGGCCCATCCCTTCCACCCTGGCACCTGACAAATCACAGCACTCTCCCGACTGCAGACCTGCCCACTTCTCTCTACAGACACCCCTCTATCGAGGCCCATACAGTTGGAGGCTACAGGACTCTGGACTCAGCAACACAAGGAGGCTCGTACTCAGTGGTGGGGAAGCTCTCTAGGGAACTGTGAGGAGCTGAGATGGTGAATTCTATCATCGAACTGAAAACAGCAAACATGAGGCATTGACGGCCTTGAGCAAAGAGAATCCAAAGCCCTCGGGCCTTCCGCTGCCCTCGTGTACACAGCGCTGCTGAGCGGCACTCGGGCCATGCTGAGCTCGCGAGTGCTTGTTTCTCTCTATTGCTTGTTCGGTTTTACAAGCACATGCCTTCTACAATAGGTGCCAGATGCCAAATGTGTAAGAAAAAAAAAGTGGGAGAGGGCTCTTAAATGGAAAAAAATTATATTCATTAACTTAATTTTTCCCCCGCAGCAGTGCCAGCATTTGACATCAGCGGCAAAGCATGCAGGGCCAGCTGGAGGCGCACCCGTGCTCCCAGGAATGGATGGTAACAGACCAGAGTGTTTCGTGTTGGGCCTGTCCCAGGAATTCCAGGTGGCCATACACACGATCCTTTAAGTTACTGTCCATTTCCTGTTGCGCAACAAATTGTCACTGAACATTTGAAAAGAATCAGGTCACATCCTCCGACAATGACTGTTCCACAGTGGGAGGGGTAGGCAAGGCAGGCAGGGAAGAGCTGCTGGTGCATCGAGGGACAGCAGACAGAGCATTTAAAGCCAGGTGCCACATCAATAATATCCCTCGGTGGGCATTCTGCGACTGGGTTAAAGGTCAGATGCTTATCAGCACAAATCCCTCTTCACACTCACTTTCTCCCCTTTCTCCTCTCTGTGTGGACAAAAAGAATATAAAAACCTTAGTCCTCAGGGCCTGCAAGATGCTAAACTGTTTCACCTCGTGAGTATCCACGGAGCAGGTGGCAAACCCCAAGCTGGGATCCACTAAGTACTTCTAAGCACATGCCTGGCTCTCCATCCCAAGGGCATGTTAGCTTGTCTGAGGAAGCTGAGTCCTGCCTCCCTTGCAAGATGGTGTTTGGCTACCTGTGTGTAGGCGCATCAGCCCCACCTCCTCAGTTCTTAGCATTAAGGAATGGAGCCCAAACTCCCAGCACACATCGAGACGGTTTAGAACTTAGCCTTGCCTTTTTGTTATATATTAAAGCCTTAAAAGCCAGACATCAGACATGCAGACACAAGGAAGAAGGAGACTGGACTGGGGATGAGGTCTCCTGCATACGCTGTCTTTGCTCCACCCTGCTCCTTCTGGACCCCACAAGACGTCCCCTTGACTACCGTAAGAATCCTGCCATGTGTACACACACGTTTCTGAAGGGCTGTGAAAAGGTCTTGGGGGTCCGAAGAACGATGAACTGACTTACTAGTAGCCACCAGACGCAGTGTGAGAGTCTCACCAGGAAGAGAAGCTTCCCACTTCCGGGGGTGCCTTTTCAGAGATGTGGGGGCGGGGCTCTCACACTTGGCTGAGGACACTCTGTAGCTGGACCAGCCAGCGGGCCTCCTACCGCAGTCATTCCACTTTGCTTTCTCTGAGACTGCTGGGAAAGAGCCAATGGCCAATTCTGCCGGCAGGTTTGTCCCAGTGGACTTTCCCCTCCCCTTATTAGAAGCCTTCAAGACTGAGCTGTGACAGGGCACTCCCGTGCTAGTGGGCAGGACAGAAATGCAAGGAAAATTATGGGGACCTGGGAAAGGATCTCCTCACACTGGCGTCTAACAGAAGCCCCTCACCGGCTCTGAATCAAGAATTCCAACACAGCAACATTTGCTAAAAACCTCTCCCTTCCCCACGCTGTAACCGGCAGTTTCCTGAGACGGTCACCAGAAACCCCATTTCCGTCAAAAGGACAGGTCCCAAGCTTCTTGTACCACCCTAGTGGCTTTACTTTATCAGATTCTAACCCCACCTAGGCACCCTATAGTCTCAATTAGCAAGCAGGGGAGTTAGAGAGAGTTGGAGAGGCTCTTTAGAAATCAGTTAACCGGTGGAAATTCTAGAAGCGTCCAGGATCCCATAGATGCGGAAGTGCTGTTCTCCTGTGAGCCTTTCCTCTCCCTGAGAGATTATTAGTTTCAATAAACTCCAATTCGGCTTCTTCCAACTTTTTACAAAAATTCTTTTCTGTGTTTTGGCCCCAGGATCTCAGGCCCACGAAGGGCTGAGGGGACTCCTCAGGCTAATGCTGGTCACAGCACGGCGGCGCTGTGTCTCTGCCCTTGTCACCACTGACAGTCTGAGAGCAGCAGCAACAGCAAGAGGCAATTGGTCCTCTGCTCGTCACCGGTTAGGCATCTCACCTCAGCTCTGTGGCCCCGACATGGGGCTGCAGACTGACTACCTGGGCCTTATGCACAAATGTCAGGCTCCTTTGATTTGTTCTATTCCTATGAAAGTTGTCATAGTATCTCATAAAAATAAAGGACACTTACAAAGGATTGCACGGGAGCACAAGGCTGTCTCTAATCTGCTCAGCGAAGAAGCTGAGGCAAATACACATATAGGGGCTCTGCATGTCAAGAGAAGAGGAAGTCTGAAGATGGGGGAGGGGCCAGAGCAGGCTGGCAGGAGGCAGAGACCTGCAGGGAACTGTGGCCAGGGAGAAATTCCTGGGGCCAGGTAGCCAAAGAATCTTTAGGAAGTGGAAGGTCATATTCAATTTTTAAAATTTTTCACAACACTATGCTAAGAAAGCTCTTTGGTAACTTGAACTGTCAATAAAAGAGGCTGAGTGCACATGTTCGTGCACGTGAAAACTTAGGCACATGCCGGAGTCTGGCTTAAAGAACCTAAAATATCAAATGCAAAGGCTCCCAAGTACTGGCACAGTTCTCAGGCCTGGGTCCAGACTCCTCACTTCAGGGCCAAGTTGAAAGGTGTTATTCTATCATTTGTCTCCAGGTGGCCCTCTCACAGGCCTAGCTGTTCTCTGTCTTTCCCTCCCTCCTTCCCTTCCTCCCTCCCTCCCTTCCTTCCTTCCCAAAGGGAATATGATGTAGAGGGAACCCAGGAGTAGAGTAAAGATAAGGATGGATAGAAAGTATGGGTTGAGCAGGGATGGAGGCCGAGCCAACCTATGAAATATGAGAGCCCTTTGTTCAGAGGAGACCTCACTCTTTATAAATGCAGTGGGTATTTATAGAGCAGACTGGACAGTGAGACAAAATTGCATCACAAGACAATAACTGTAGCACATATAAAGAGAACTGCCCGATCCCCACCACCAAGAGGCTGCCTGTCTCACAGACTGAGGCAGCTGTACATGCTAGGGATGGCGTGGCCACCAAGCAAAGTTGCGAAGGAGTATACTAATAGAGGAACCAGAAGCAGTCAGTCTCATGTAGACAGCTTGATTATATATTTCCGAACCTGTTGGCTCTTGTTTATGACTTCATATTTCATATGTGAATTCTAGATGGCAGAAATTACTTCCAGTTCACATAACGGGGAAGAACTATGTCAATAACTCATTGGGTTCTTAAAAGGTGTTCACCATTTCCCAAATGCTGGGCCCCTCAGGCCCATGGGAGAATGACTGCTTTATGTAAACAGACAATGTATCAAAACAGGAAATGCTGGGCACATCTTGAGTCACGTGGTCATCATACTACAGCCAATGCTCTGGTTTCTGCTGCAGGTATAGTGCCTCCAACAGCTCCCGAATCCCAGCTGGGTAAAAAGAAGGACTGTCCTAAGGCAAGGTAATTCAGCTAAGCCAGCACTGCCTCCTTGCCCTCCAGCCCCTTCAATGATCACAGGAGCAAGGGGACTGCAAGTGCCTCTGTGTGGCTCTTGTAGGACCTTGGGAGAATGTCTCTCCCAAGGACCTCTCATCATCATTAAGGGGTCCGTGAATAGACCAGCTTGACATCTCTCTCCAAGCACAGAGCCTGCCTTGTGCCTCCCCAGCCCCCCTTTTTAGGCTTCTATTGCTTAGTACTTAAATGGCTTTTGAGACAGTTTTCCACTATGTTTTAAAAGCCGGTCCCAGCGTGTCTATAAACATCAGTTCATATTCCTGGAATAAATCTTTTTTGTGTTCCATCATACTACCCACAGGGGTACAGATGGCATGTTTCATGTGGTGGCCACTATTTACAGTTCAACCCCAGGGAGGCCCATGAGATGCCACAAATGCAGCCCACACAGGAAGACAGCCCTTTGGGCAGAGACATTTGTCCTAGGAGGTTAGGAGTACCAGGAAAGGCCACACCCTGAAAGTACACGGGGTGCCTCTGTCCCTGACACACTTCTTCCATTCAGGGCCAGTAGGGTCTTAGGCATTCTCAGAAAGGCACGCTGGGAGGCAGGCTCAGCCCAGCTGACCACTATGGTGTGTGTGACCAGTGGCTGTAGGCAGGGAACACAGCACACACACACACACACACACACACACACATACATACACACACATACATACACACACACACACAAAACCAGCCGAACTTGGCCGTGGAATTTAAAACGAAGCAAATTCATCTCCTCACAGAGGGCTTGCCACTCATCTGCATGTTCAGGAGCATCTGAGCCCGAGCGGCTCCTTTTGTTTGGATGGACAGCCTTTAGTCACAAGGGATCTAACCTAAGACACGGGACTGGGGGTGCTGTTGCGGGGGAGCAGGGAGGCTGGGGGAAAGAATCCCTGTGCTCTCACAGGAAGCCTTGCTGCCGCTGTCTCTCACTAAGATAGCATTTGCAGAAAATGTCAACAGATTGCTTCTTGAGTTTGAGCTGCGCAGACATCAAAAGCTTATTTTAACAGGGCATTTTGCTTAAAAAATCTCGTGGTTGGCTTAGGCATTTTGAATGCCTCTGACTATATTATTTGGAATAGAGGTTCTCCTTGGCTTTTACTGGGCTCCCATAAATCAGGACATAACCAGAATAGACCCCTCTGCAGAACCAGAGCTTTCAGGCCATTAATGTAGTAAAATTTGCCCTTTGTGTATGCTGCGTTTTTAGCAGGCCCCTTTTCCTTTTTTTTTTCTTCTCTCCTAGCATGGCTTAGCCACTATGCAGGGGCTTAGTGCTCCCGTGTGGGGCTAGGGATCAGTTCCAGACTTCAGCTTGACTTGAAATAAGCCAGGCAAATTTGCCTGCATGTGATTTCAGGCTTTTCCCGTTTTTTCCTATTCCTCTCACCAGGCTACTGAAGGGAGCCGAGAGGCAAGTCACTATCTGGGTCCCTGCAATGCTGGCCTGATTGTCTCAGGTACTTGGTATGATTCAGTACGCACAGCTCAGATGGAAGACTTCTGCGCTCTAAGCGGGCATGCGTTTCCGGAAGCTAATTGCAAAAGGCAGATGGATTACAACAGCAGAACCTTTTCTTCCCTTTCCACCGTGTGTTTTCCCCCCAATCCTTCTTTTCCTCTTTCCTTTCCATATCACACTGACTAGATGCGCCTCAAAAAGGTAATGGTAATTGCTCTTATCTTAATTTAGAGAAGAGAGAGAAAGAGAGGGAGAAATGAGCGTAATTTGCAGATCTGAGAGCAGGTCATTACAGGTGTGTTATATTAGTGTATTCATGAGCCCCCTGGGACAGGCATGCTGAGCTATCCAATAACTTTCTTAATGTGTAATTACACACCATCGAACTATAATTGATTAATTGAAAAGAGAATGTAGGCAGACGTGAGGGCAAGACTTCTGCTGCTCATTAAACCAACATGTCCTTGCTTCTCTTTAATAAGTTAAGTGGAACTACTCAAAAGCAATTAAGTCAGTAGTGAAATTCATTAAATTTTAAGTAATTATTGGTATAAAATCCTGTAATAAAATCCAAGACTTTGCATAGTTCTATTTCCAAGGGAAGTCTGATGATTCTCTCACGGTAATTCTAGGAGGCAGAGGAGCAGTCTGGAGAAAACGGTATCTTGGGCTCACTGACATTCTGCATAAAAATCATGAGTGGGGTAGTGTGTGTGGACACGCTGCCTGCCATCCTAGGCCAGCCAGGGAAAGCGCGACACTTCGTCCTGGGGATATAGTAACATTTCCAAAGTAATGTTTTCACTTAAAAGCTTAATTTGAGTAGCGTAAAACATGACAGAACACTTTTTTACTATGTGAGCTCTCCATGTAGCTAAGGCTGACGCCGCTACAGGAGTGCCGGCAGTGAGTGCCGACACGCCTGGCTTAGGAAGGGCTGAAGACGGAACCCTAGGGGTTGTGCATCCTAGGCAAAAGATCACCAACTGAGCCACCTGCTCAGCCTGAAATGCCTATTCTAAAACATAAGGCTCTGAATGTTACGTTGGACACAATGTTACCTTCTTCCCACACAAATAAATACAGGGATCTGAGTAGAGCACTGAAAAGGTTCTCTACAGGCCCCACTCTCAGTAGGGAAACAAAGCTGGATTGCTGGGGTTGGGGAATGCATAAAGTATGCCTTAGTTTAAGGATGGGGCCATTGTCCCTTGAGTCCACGAACCTGGCAACTCAACCATGTGTCAAAAAGGGAGTCTAGTCCGCCGGCACTGCCTCACTGCGGATACCCTTGGTAGGCCATAGGATTGGAGAGACTTTGGAATCTTAGCCCATTGTGGAGAATGGTCAATGGACAGCCGTACCAGCTTAGCTTGGTGATTCATTCATGTTAGGGGTTTCTCGAGTATCTACTCAAAGCCCTTAGTAAAAGGTCTTCAAACATACAAATAGTTCATATATATATATATATATATATATATAGAGAGAGAGAGAGAGAGAGAGAGCTTATATGTGCACAGTTTGATCATGCAAGGTAAATTATCTTGTAATGGGGGGATGCAGTGTAGCAGGGAGCACTCCTGCCTAGCACCACATAAACGACAATGACGATATATAGTGCACATGTGGATTCCATCACTTGACAGGTTTCGGAACCAGAATTTCAAGGTTACTTAGTGAGTTTGAGACTAGCCTGGGATGCATGAGACTTTGTCTCAAAACAACCATCCAGCCAACCTTGCAGCCATTTAGATAATCTTGTGCTTTGCACATAACAGGCTCCCAATAAAAGTTTACTGATGGAATGGTGGAAAGAATTTGTGACATGGATTCTGGGGTCGGCGTGATGGTAGGGCCACTTGTCTAGAGTCTAACTTAGGAAAACTTGCTCTGGCCAGGACACACTAAAAACATGGTGATGAGGACAGCCAAGCGTGAAGAAGAGACTCCTAAACCCAGCTTCAACTACCTGCAGCCTCTCAACATCACTTTTCTGTAAAAGAAAACTTAAATGTAATCCCGTGAATTTGAGTCGTTTTTGTTTGAATGGTAGATTCAACCACACTTTAAAAAAAAAATCTAAATTTCAGTTGTTTTCGCCGTCTGCTGGGGTTTCATGCTTCCACGATGTGCAGGTCACCCTTCTAGGTACAGAGCAATAGGACCTGATTGTCCCTGGAGAAGCCCATCATATCTAAACTATGCTTAAAGAAGATTCTTCATCTACAAGATGCAGCCATCCCTTCCCTCTGGAGACTGCAGCCAGGCCTCGAACATACAGACCCTGGTGAGGTCTCTGACTTTTCCTATTTTTGCACATTCACCCTGCAGAAGACAAGGGGACTTTACCTGTAGTCTATTTCCGGCTGAGATTAAAAAAATAAATAATTAAAGCCCTCAAAACCCTTACAATTTTAGAGAGCATAACAAAGCTAAAAATCAAAGTAGACTAAATAAGTCCATTACTAGGCTCAGAGAGAAAAAAGGCGGGTCAGAGGAAAGACATTAGGTCTTGCTTTCTGTACATCTTCTGCTCTTACAGGTTCCCTATTGGCCTGCAGCTCGTTTTAATCTTGAACATGACCATGGCCATCTGAATGTGGGCAGCTCAACTCTTTTAAAGAGGAGTCCTGGGCAGGAGTGGCAGCTCATGTTTGCAACCCCAGCATTCAGGGTGGAAGTGGAGTCGAAGTTCAAGGCCAGTGTGGGTTACCTGAGACCCCATATCAAAAAGTAAAACAGAAACTAAAGAGGGGGAACCGTGATCAAGGGTGTGTGTCACTTCTGAGCTTAAACGAGACATGGAGATCAGAAGACAGTTTGTGAGGAGCTGATACTCTCCCACCAGCATGTGTCCCGGGGATCTAATGCAGGGCATCAGGCTTGGCGGCCATTGCTTTAACTGACCAAGCCACCTTGACACCCACCCAGTACCCACCATGTTTTCTTGCCATCTTGAAAAACAAATGTTGAAGGATTTGTGGATTTGATTCATTATTTCCTTCTTTCTTTCAAACATTGAGTATAAAAGAAGGATTTTTCCTTTTACTGACCATTCATTATACACAAACACTTCATCTGTATTACCTTAGCTAACTTTTAGAGCAACCCTAAAGAGCATGTACAGTTAGTATTCCTTTGACAGGTGGGAACACGGATCCTCCCAACACTCCAAAGTCAGGAACCCCACAGCCAGCCAGCGTGAAGTCAGGATCTGTGTGTTCGAGGCCTGGGTGCAGTCTCTGGAGGGAAGGGATGGCTGCAGCCTTCTTCAAGCCCTTCAAGATTGGGGCACGTTTGCTAGTTTGTACAGTACAAACACGGTTACTCCAGAGTCACCCTGGATCTCAAACAGTTTTAAACTCCCTTCCTTTCTTGTGCTTTGGTCATATTTTCCCCACTGGACACATCTAGTCACTTAAGTAGAACTGAGGCTCAAAAACTTAAACTTAGAGACAATCCGCCCTGAGAAAAGTCTCTGTAGCTGTCCCTGTTAAGATGGTCGCAGGAACTTGACGGTCAAGACTTCTAGACGGTCAGTTGCAGAGTCTCGGTCTCACTTCCCATCTGTGAGAAGTCTTGGTCTTCATCACATCACAGTACGCCCGGACTGTTCTGCCTGCCTTCTAGGAGTTTCCCAATCCCTCTTTCAATCTGGGAACACATTCCTTCATAAGAGCACTTCCTGGCTCGGATAGCTAATATAGGTTCTCTACAGCCTAAAACACAAACATAAAAACTGATTGCTTTGCTCTCTGTCTTCTGAAAATGCCCTACCAGGGTAATTCTGCTCTCGCTCACAGAATGACACCAGGCCAGTGTCCACCTGCTCCCCTCTCCCACATGCATGCTGTTACATCTTCTCAGGGATGCGCTTCCCTGGCCACCATCCCTCCAAGGAGCAACTCAGTTTCATCTCTTCTGAAGGCCTACCTTTTCTTAAAAAGACCAAGATCATTATTTCTTCCTCATTATGTGACCCTTCATCGTGTGTGTGTGTGTGTGTGCGTGCGCGCGTGCGTGTGTGTGTTTCTAGTGTCTAATCCCCAAAGTACCCTGAAAACTTACAACACACTGGAATATATTGTTCATATAAGTATAGTTTAAACTTATAGTTTGATCTATGCCTACTGCACGGAGACAATAGTAGGTGTCCAAAAAACATGTCATTGAAAGAAAAATGTCTTCCAAATCTCTCTCTCTCACACACACACCTAGACTTATATTAATTCTACTTTTGAGATGTGTCCATAACATTAAATATACAGATTTCTAAGGGCTCCAAACCTTTATACACACTGAATTGCATAATAGATCCTATTTCTATGCAGTACATACAAAAGAATAAATTAGAGACATAAGAAATTATTCAGAGAAAATAAGCCGGGGAGACTATATCCCTGGAGAGAGGGTATTTTTGGCTTGAATTATCAGGACTGACTGTCTCCATTGATGCAGCTCAATTTTCAACTTGGCTGATTTGATGACAGTCAGACACTGTTTAAAAACCAAAATGCACGAAGGCTAAGAAAAAAAAATGAAGATAAAATTTCATCACAACTTGATTTTTCCGTGGTATTTATTTTTATGTATTCATATGTAAACATTAAATTAGTTGAGAAAAATGCTAGATAAATGTTTGAAATGAGTTAAATGCCACAGACTCATAAACACTTGAATAATGCTTTCGTTTGCTTTCATTTGTCTTCATACACATCCTCGTTTCTGCACAGGACACAGAAATCCGCCTTTATAGTTTATGTTTAACATATCTATGCACCACCGTTGCTCATTTTCAAATTTTAAGCTATCTAGTAAATATATAAACATTTCTCTGATCCAAAAGTAGTATTTATCTCACTGGTAATGCCTGATACATTTATCAAACCGCGTAAAAATCAAATTTAGATTTGAATTTTCCATTCAAAGGAACCCAAACCGTGAGAAATGGACACCAAAAACGCCAGGGGCTCCTCAGTGAAGGGCCTCGGGTGACTTCACCCACCACAGTGTCGGGCACTAACTAAGTGTCAATCAGCATTCTGGGACGCAGGAAACACAGTTAGGTGCACTTTGTCTCTTCTGTAGGCTGGGGACGTCTCTAAAGAATGCTGGGAGCAGTGTACCAATGTGCACAGAGCGCTTTTCATGTCGTTCTGAGGCAACCGACAGCCTTTCCTCCTGAAAGAGATGGAGGAAGAGGACCCCGTTTCTCCCCCCAAAGCGTCTTCATGAAGCATTGATTGATAAGCAATTTTTCGGGTAATTAAGACAAAAGTACTGCTTATTGGTTTGAAGCCAGCTTAGCTGGTTCAACATTTCGTTTGCAAGGGCCGTACTGTGGTAAAGTGTACAGCAAAACCTTGCTGGGTCAGAGTAATCGGAGGCCGCCCGCCCCCTCAACTCCACCTCAGCAGATACAATCCAGAACTAACTTTTGTGCATTGCATTTTCCTCGGGACTAGTCCCGGGAATGTGGATTAGTGCGGGTACTCACTTGGCAAATACTATTCCTGAGTGGTCGCGCCCCAGCTCACTGAGTCTCTAGACCACGGGCTGGTGATATGCCATTACGTTAATACCTCAAGGGAGAAAGCTCTGCCAGTTAAACAATGACAGCCTTCAGTTGTAATATGTGACTCTCAGTTTTGAGCTGTTGAAATCTTAGTGGGGGGAAAATCTTAGAATCCACAAAAAAGTGGTGTGGGGGGGGGTGGAGAAAAACGAAGGCACAAGGCAATCACAGCTCGGGAGGCCTGGAAGTGAACAAGAGAGATAACAGACAACATTGCCGCCTCAGAGTTCTCCGCCAGGGCCACCCATGAAGAATGGAGGAAAATGGCTTCTGGTAAGTGGCTCTATTCCTGGGCACACTTAACCATACAAGGGGGAGCCGGGGCTGCCAGTAGGGCAGGGAAGAGGGCCTTTATGAAATCAGGATGCTTCAGACCAGAACAGCAGGATGTGAAACAAACAAACAAATAAACCCACAGCCAGGGAAGATACTAGAAGCCAAGCGCAGTGGTCCGACATTATCTCAATGGCCCTTGTTCCTGAGTCTGCCCGTTTACAGCCTTGTCCTTTCTGCTCCTTCTTCCTGGTCCATCAGCTCTCACCACCCCACGGCCCTGTCCTCAGTTTCTTGTCTCCTTTATTATTCAGACACCATCTTTTTCACCTCTAGTGAGTATATATGTTTTTCTCCTTTCCCACAACAGGCTCTCAATAGCTTTTTCTTCTAAATAGAATCTAATTTTATGACAAAATGTGATTGACTGAGTTCTTGCTGGTTGCGTACTTTTATATTGAGAAAAGGGTTTCCTGCTTGATTTCCTTATTTTATTTGATACATGATCTATAGTTTCCTATAAAATGTCAGAGGCAAATTCTCTGTTATTTTAGGTCATTGTTGAGCTCTAGCAATTAAAATGATGGTAGTTAATGCCTAAAATGGCCTTAGCGGGCGGAGGAGACGGCTCCAGCGTGAAGGGCACACACTGCTCTTGCAGCGGACTCAAGCTTTGGTTCCCAGCAGCCATACCAGGTGGCCCACAAATGCCCATAACTCCGGATCTAGAGAATCAACAAGCTCTTCTGAACGCTAAGGGCAGCTCCACTCACTGCACATACCCATACATAGACATGTATATAGATTAGCAAAAGTAGTGACCTTTGTGGTAAAAATAAAAATCTTTTAAAGGAAACTTAGAACTTACATATGTTCTATGATTCTCAGGTTTTCAAATTTTATGCCAAGTTAAAATATTTTTCTATAGTTTTGTTAACCTCCCAAGTCTACAGAATCTATCTATCTATCTATCTATCTATCTATCTATCTATCTATCTATGAATGAGATTTGACTCTGCTCCCCACCTTATGATGCACTGAGAATTTGCAAACTTCGACCTCCTTGGCCTCAGGGGACACCTAAGACCCATTGCTATAGACGTGCTGTGAAGACTTGACCCCTTCATCCCACAATCACAGACTGGACTCCTCTAGCACGGGGCTAGAAGATGATTTAAGACCCTGTGGAGGCAGAGTACTCGCTGGTCTGAACTCAGGATGAGGTGAGTGGTCAGGAGATGTGGGTCAAACCCAACTCTGCCCACTGGAAATCCCCCTGTAATTTAATTTCTTTGTCTGTAAAGTCGAAACAGGATCAGCTTAGCAAAGTCAGAATGGAAACGTAGAAGATTTCTCTAAAGGCTTGGTACTGCGCTGTTCACTGGAGCTATCCACACAGGCCTTCTTGTCTACTTGCCACTGCTGGAGGCACAGTATAGCTAACACAGATATTTCTCTGCACAAATGACATTTTCCCTTTACCATTATTTTCTTAATTAAAAAAATTATTTTGTTTTGAGATAGGATTTCACTATATAGCCCAGGCTGGCTCTGAACTTTTAACAGTGCCCTGCCTGGACTCGCGGTGCTGGGATTACAGCTGTGCTCACCACACCCAACTCACTTGCATTCTAAGATCAACACTTCTGCTATTAGATGGTTGGCAGGTTCAAGAGGTCTTGGGTAACGTAGACCGTGTGTGTGTGTGTGTGTGTGTGTGTGTGTGTGTGTGTGTGTGTAAGTGTAGTCTAAGAATCAGTTTCACGGTGTACTTTGAACCCACCTTGTTCTGTCGCTTCTGTATGCATAAGCAAAAAATCAAATTTGCCTGAAAATTTGGACAAGGAAGAATCTAAGATGTGCTTCAAAGCAAGCAATGTAAGACTAAGCACAATCATAACGACATGAGTAAGTACCAAGTATTTGCCAAACACGTCTGAACACCTTACAGAAATTCGCTCACTCACCCCCCACACCAGCCTCAGTGGAGAGCTGCTACCTACCGCTCCCAATCTACAGGAGGACACCAGATCAGAGAGTACATCATTTCCCAAAACCACACAGCCCACGAGTACAGTAGTAAAGATTCTTAAATCTGGCAACAGTCCATTCACCAAACTGATTTTTAGGCTCTTCCTAAAACAGGATTCAAACATTAAAGTACTTCACCAACCAGCAGCGTGGACTACCAGGCAGCAGGCATTCCTAGTTCCTTGGGCACAGACAGACAAGTGAATGGGTGTGTGGGTTTCCCCAAAGTTCTTTTACTGCAATTAAATTACTGCACTGGGAAGTTCAGTGAGATGATACATGTCTGTAATGCCAGGACCTAGAGAGCTGAGGCAGGAGGATGGCAAGAATGTGGTCTCAAAACCAAAACAACAACCAAATACCATGTTTGGTTTTTTAATTTATTCTCTAAAACAGGTGGGAAGAGGCTTGAGAGGAGGGTGTAGCAGTTCTAGAATTTGCCCCAAGGCTTTCTTTAGACCTTGGCATCCTTCCAGTTCTGTTTTATGGGACACAAGGCTCCTACTATGTGCAGGCACACTAAGTCCTTCCTATACACTATCTTTTTTGGTTTTCAGGTCTCCCTATGAAGCGTGGGGTGTTTTCTTTACCCTCAGGGACCTGGGATGGGAACTTTGCCGGTGTCACTGATCTGGCAGAGAAGGCACAGACTCCTGCGCTCACCTGCCAAACCACAGCGTCTCCCTTAGAGAACACATGGCCTCACTTCTGTCTCTCTGGCTCCCAGAACGTCTGCATGTGCCATGTGAGAAGCCAACGTGGAAAACTAACCACTCTACTTCAAACCTTCCCATTCAGCTGCCCTAAAACTAGAAAGACAAAGTTTTCTCCAAGCCTTGCAAGAGACATCCAGGGCCTCAGATCAAATCAAGGCTTCTACATCCCACAAAGCCTCAGGATGAAGGCAGGAGCTGGCAACTCTAGCCTGTTCCTAGGTTGCTTCCTCTCCAAATAAAAAGAACTAAAAGCAGACTTAGGATGTGGTTTATACAGTTGGGAGGAGAGAGGAGAAGGCCCAATGCGCTCTGGAGGGTCTTTATACAATAAGGAAACAAGAGAGATTCTGAACCACAAGACCATGGCAGAAAGTGGAGCCCAGAGCCTTTTTGACAAAGTCAGAGAACAAAGTAGGGCTGCCACTCAGGTGGCGGCAGAGGAACATGCCGATGAAACAGGAAATACAGCAGCCACCCGTTCAGTATGTGTAGAATCAAGAGATAGCCTCGCCAAAGAGCATGGTCCACCCTTGTCAGAACCATATCTTGCTTAGTTTAAGACCACTGCTTTCATTTCCAGAAGGTCTTTTATTTGTCTGAAAGACAGTTCAGAATTCTATGGGAACACAGGAGTAGTTGAAGAGTTGAAGGATCGGGAAGATGGGTAGAAAGACGGTGAGATAGGCCAGTTCTCCCCAGACAGCAATCAGTCAGCCCCTGCCATGTCCTGGGCCATTCTACCCTTTCGGGCTCTCGCTGTCACTCTTGTGGGAAGCTGACACACAGTATGTGATGCGTGGTTATGCCCTACAGTGTTTGATTTGCTTCCGTGGGAGTTCAGGTGTGTCACGTGAACCCATTTTTAGAGCTTGTGTAGCTCAGCTGCCACGTCAAAGCAACCATCTGTCCGTGTGAACCGAGTGGGGTCACACGCGGCTTCGGTTAGAACAGGCATGGGGAGAAGGACTTTGGTCACCTGGAACTTTTCTGAAAGGTGATTACGTTCCAAACGAAAGGCGGCAGTGGCTGTCATACTATGAAGGCTCCTATTGCGCGTCTGTGATACAGTGGTTCTAGCCGTGGCACAGCAAACCCAACACTTGATAGCCTTCCAGCTCTCCCTCTTTGTTACGATGGAGCTGGCAGGTGTTGGTGCACTGGGTTCAAAGAAAGTCAGTCTTATTTTAAAACAGATGCATGTAGAAGCAGAGGCATGAGAGCAAAGATGCAAGCCATTCCCGGAACTGAGGTATATCACTTCATCTTTGGGGCTTTGAAAACGTGGTCGGATAACCCAAGATGTACAACGCTATACTGGGCAGGAGGGAACCCAGAGCACAAGTGAGGGCCGTTTGTCTTATGTGACTAGCTCCAAAGCTCCAATCCCCCTCTTAATTGGCATCAATGCAGCATTCCCAACTGGGGAAGGTATACACCAAAACCTTTACCAAAAACAGACAAACAAAACCTCTCCACCGAAAAAGAGAGAACACACGCTTCGTTACCCTCCAGGGGAGCAGCTGGTTAAGAATGGGCTAGGGACCAAAACAGGATTCTGTATAGGAGAAATAAACATGGCTAAGAAACACCCCAGGAAGTGCCTGCCCATCATCCTTAGCAATTAGGGAAACACACATTAAGACAATTTTGAGACTTCGTCTCAGCCCAGTCAGAATGGATAAGATCAACAGAACAAATGACAACAATCCCGGCCAGGTGTGGAGAAAGAAAAACTCACTCCCTGTTCGTGAGGATGCAAATCGGGGCCGTCATCTGGAAACCAATATGAAGAATGCACAGAAAAAAAAATTAAAAATAAAAATAAGCCTGCCATATGACCCAGCTATACACTGCTTTGCACATGCGCAAGGACTCAGCTTCCTACCGCACAGGCTTTTGCTCAGTCGTGTTCATTGCTGCCCTAGTCACGAGAGCTAGGAAATGGAAACAACCTAAATGTCCTTTGACAGATAAATGGATAATGAAAAGGCAATATATGTACCCAATGGAATACAATTCGGCTGTAGAGAAAAATGAAATTATGACATCTGCAGGTAAATAGATGGGCCTAGCAGAGATTATAATGAATGAGGTAACGCGGGCCCAGGAAGACAAACAAACATCCAATGTTCCCTCTCATCTGCCGATCTCTGCTCCAAATCCTCAGATGTGAATATACAACACTGAGTAACCACAGAAACCAGAGACCACAGGCAGGGTTGGTGGGGCAGCTAGCAGGATGCAGGCAATACAACGTGGAAAATGGAAGGAGGGCTTCAACCAAAGGGGAGGGAGGGGAGTCAATATAGAAGGAGGAGGGACAAGGGACAAACACCAATGCTGTTTGATAAAGCTTCGGAGAATTGTATTAGTTTATATCTACTTAAAATTATACACAGTGCATACAAGTGTACACATATACTCACGTACACACACACACACACACACACACACACACACACACACCCTGAAGAAAGTTAAGCCACTTAGGCTGACAATGCTTTCTACAAGAACCATAGACTAACACAACCGCTGTACCAGGCACAAGAAGCTTCCTTCTGAGCAGTTGGTCAGGGTAGGCCAGGTGACTCTCAAACCAAAGGAACTATCAGTGCAGCTCTAAGCTGCCTCTAAGTGAGTCCCAATTTCCAAAGACATGGCGCACTTAGCACATAGGACTTGGATGAACTGTGCTAGATCTGACCTGAAAGTCCCTTTGCTGTGGTCTGGCAGTCATAGAAGATACTACATGAGCTGTGAAGGGAGGGAAGTGACTAACAGTCCTACCCAGCTGATCACCTATGAACCGCGACAGAGATCAGCATGGCAGGACACCTGTAAAGCCGTAATAAGTGGCACTCATGTGTCTGCAGTAACCAACAACGGTCTAGTTGGACGTGAGCCTCTCAACAGGCGGGAAGCCATGCCTAGCATTACCATCCTAAACCAGTTTCTCTGGGCTAGTGCGGTCGTGGGCCTTAGAAAAGAGTCTACTGCCTCCACTTGGTAGATGAGCAGAATTCCTTCCTACATTCTCTGTCTTATCCTTATACCCACACGTCAGTGCAGCCACCACTCCTCATCAAAGAAGCCTCTTTGTGCAGCAAGGGAAGAGCATCATAGGAAACCAGAGGCAAAGGCCAGGGGATTGTGAAGAGCCCAGCCCCAACGTAATCATCTACATCCCAGCTCCTGAATCTAAAGCTTGGAGATCATTGAGGAAGAGGAGGTAGAAAGGTCAAAAGAGCCAGAATTCCAAGAAGTTCACCGTGAAACAGGCGCTCCTAGAAGTGGCTGCACCAACAAGATTGGAAGAGGGGTTATAGAATGGATGTTTTAATGCGGAAGGGGGAAGTTTTCACAGTGCTCCAGCCTTAGACAAAGAGCCACAGGAAACCAGTGACTGCCAGGAGGAGGAGAGCTAGCCTCTCAGGGGTGGGCACCTTATTGTTGTCCAACGCAGAGGGACAGTAGTCAGCTCTGAAACCATACATACACAAACAACAAACATAGAGACAGCAGGTTTCGTGCGTGCGTGCATGTGTGTGTGTGTATGTTCTATGCTATGTGTTTATAACAACAATAATCAAAGAAAAAGAGATTCTCAACTTAAGGCGAACCATGGGAGAAGTTGGAGGGGATACGTGGGAAGGGCTAGAGGGAGGAGTGGGAGAAGGAAAGCAATGTAATTCTATTTCAAATAAAACATAATAATAATAATAATAACAATAATAATAGTAATAATGGAATTTCAAGAGAAAAGGGACAAGTGAGCAAGAGTAGCCTCTAGCTGATGACTGTTTGAACTTGGGAAGAGCACATGGGGCACATGATAGTTCATATACTTCTGAACAGGAGAAACTGTCTGTAGTAATTTTTAATCTGTAGAAACACTAGGAACCCACAGAATGGGTCAGGGATGAGGACTCCTCACAGACTTGCCCACCTACCTTCTCCTTAGTCTTCAGGTTCTCAAAACTTGGCCAACTGAGATGCTACCCAGCTACAGGGCACATGGCCTGCACTTCCCTACCATCCTGCCTTCCTGCCGCTCGCTATACCCCCTTCCCTTCCACACCAATTCCTATAATCAACCCCCACCTGTAGCAAGGCCCAGAGCAAAAGCATCTTCCATGCAGCACACTGGCTACATGAGACAAGAATTTCACCCTCTTTCACACACCGGAACCTTCCTAGTACTTTCCCAGGGCATGGCTTACCATGCAATGGCTACCACCACAATGACCATAAGGATCACAATTGCGTAGCTAACCTGTACTGACAACAGGTACCTTAAATATACCATCATGTCGTCTTTACAATATCCCCCGAGACTTTTCAGATGAAGATGGTAAACTCAGAGAGGCCCAAGAGATAAAAACCTGAGTCCACTGTGACGACATATGTATCTTATGCCTTTGGATCTGTGGGGCAAACTTGACCATCTTATCGGAGAACCCATAACTTAATGGCTACCATTCTGGGTATGCTGGTTCTGCTGAACTGTGCACTCCTTCTGGGCAGGGACAGTATCTTTGCCCTGTCCATGCCTCTCTCTGCATGGAACAATGGACAATGCATGAATGCATGGAAGATAGTTGTGAGCTGAACGCTGCACTGACACGTCCTGAAGCGGGAGGATGACGTATCCACCTGCCTGCCTCCAGAAGGAACCGAGCTGGAGCAATCAACTAAGCACTCTCCTCCGCATCATGTCTGCTCGTGAGGCCACAACACTAAAATAGTTTTCATCTCCCTTCACTGGCATTGTAAGTGACCAGAAAGAACTCTTTCCCATGCTATTTTTATTTTGCCTCCCAGCTGTGGGTTTCCTCCCTCTTCTTCTTCACAGTCCTCACCCTTCCAGCCGGAGGTAGCCATAGAGATTCAAGCTCTGGGCGATGATTACAGAAGCTGAAGTCAGGTCGGACGAGCTTATTTTACCCTGCATTTCCTCTCTTTGGTCCTTCTCAGGGCTTCCTACAGTTGCTCACTTTCTAACCTGTAATTCCAGCTCTGGAGAGACAGGGAATCCCGGAGACTCACTGGCCAATAGCCTGGCCTAAACAGGCACACACACATACCAAGATGGATACACATGCACACACACACACCCAAGATAGATACACACACACACACACCAAGATGGATACATACACGTATACACACACACCCCAAGATAGATACACACACACCTCAAAATAGATACACACACACACCAAGATGGATACATACACATACACACATACCCCAAGATAAATACACACACGTACACACAAACCCAAAGATAGATACATACACTCCAAGATGGATACATACACACACACACACACCCAAGATGGATACATACACACACACACCCCCAAGATAGATACAAACACACACACACATACACCAAAATGGACACACACCCCCCAAGATGGATACAAACACACACACACACCAAGATGGACACATACTCACACAGACATACACACACACACACACCAAGATGGATACACACACTAAGATAGATATACACATATGCAAAGATGGATACACACACACAAACACACATGCACACACAAATTGGGATGTCATCCTCAATTTTTTCTCGAAACCTTTCAACAACTTCCTTTCATTGTAGGTCTTTCCCTTCCTGGGCACAATTTTATTCCCAGTCTGTTCTTGTGAACAGAAAAACTGGCTAATGAGAAAGTATGAAGTCAAAATCCCTTAAGGATTTTCTACCATAGCTCCTACAGTCCAGTGTCTGAATGAGCATTTCATTAGGGAGGTGAGAAACCTTGCAGCCCCCAGCTTATTTCTCCGGGGAGAAACTTAATGACCATAAAGGGACTGACAATGGAGTTGGAATTTGGTACAAGCGCTGGTCGCCTTGGCCAGCTCGAACCATTCTCCTTCCTTAGTTCTTGAATGCTATGTTGCTGTTAGCATTGAGATGACACAAATCACCTATACTTTCTTTTACTGAAAGTTGTCTTCTTTGGTCATATTGACCATGTAGCCAAGCAATTTCTTACACACACACACACACACACACACACACACCCCTGGCTATGAAGAGCTAGGTGGCCAAACTGAACTGTAGCCCATCACATAGGACTTATTTATCTAATTATTGGTCTTTACAGCCTTGCATTTTCTAAATTAACTTAAAAGCCGTGAGGAAACCACTATGTTACCACCAAAGAAAGAATCTTGGCCACCAAGCTAAATATCTAGTCGTGTGAACAGTACATTAGTGTGAAGGCACACATCATCGTTTGGGATCTAAATGGAAAAATCAATACCCTACAGGAACGCTCCATTTGCATGGCAGCCTCTACAACAGCCAGTGCTGTCTTTGTTGGTGCCTTCTGATTACACACACTTGTGTATTCCAGGCATTGATTTTACTTTGCTTTTTTGTAAGTTATTCAATATTCCTGCCTCTTCCAAGAAGTGTGAGCTAGAGGAGGGGTACAGAGACATCCTGCCATCAATAATACAGAACCAATGTCCTGTCTTCCTGGTCTTGGCCCTTTTCTGTCAGTTCCTGTGGCCCAGAGGACAAGCCTTCCAGCTGTGAGCTTCTGGTCACCTGGGAACTCCAAAGACCTCTGTGCCCTCGGCACTTTGCTTACTCTCCAAGCCGGCTGCTGCTGGGGCTGCAGCTAGCCATGGATGAAGATGCCAGAACCACCCTTAAGCTAAAAAGGCACTTTGGAGTAGAGTTTGCAATCCTCCCTGCCAGATTCCTTACAAATCTGCTCCAAACTGTAGTAAGAAACCTCCAAGGATCTCCCATTTCTCTCCGAAGAATGAGCAGTTCTTTTGTAAAGAAACGTTAACTTCTCAGTTCACAATAGCCAAACACATTACTTTTCTTGCAGCTGGCAATTTATATATATGTGTGTGTTTTTTTAAATTTCTCCTTAGAGAAATAAGCTTATTTGTTTTTTACTTTCTTATTCTTTTTTAATCTCAGGGAAGTCTACTGAACAAAACAAAGCCTTTCTAATGGCAACCACACTGCAATGAAGATTGTCCCAAACCTCTCAAACTCCTGCCAACACAGCACTGCTGTGAGCCAGGCAATCACAAAGCATCTATTTTCTCTAAAGGTATCTGGAGACGATGTTCACATAATATATATAAAAAAAATCCTCCAGTATATACTCAAGTACATTTACCTTCCCAATACATAGGGGGAATTAAGTGTGGTATATAGGTCTTCACAGTCTTTGTCGAAAGAAGTAAGCCACCCCTGAAAGCATTCAGATACCAAAACATCATAAAAGCCCTCCCTCCTCCCCCCAGGCATGGGATGACCAGTTACTAATACAGCATAAAGAACCACGTGGAAAGGGCTTCCTGCAGAGTAGGTAATGCTATAGCAGACCTGAGTGTTTAAGAGCCCTCAAATAAAATATCAGGTGAGTTAAATGTTCATGTGAACAGTTGCATTTAGAAGCAGCGAGTCTGCCTGCAGGTTGGTTGGTCAAGGGCACTGCACACACAGCTGGGTGGTGCTATTGTGACTGCCTGCTGGCTGCTTGGAGGAGGTCCTCGCTGTCAACTTACAGCCGCTGCCGCTGCAGTGGGGATGGCCTGTATGTTTCAGTCTTCTCCTGCTCTCTGGCCACTTGCTTTCTAATGAACAGTTGGTGTCAGAGCCAAATCCAAAGGCTGTTACACGTGGGAATTCCTTATGCAGAGACCTGGCAAAGCTCTACTGTATTTGGTCAAAAATCCAAATAGGATTCAAACTACCTCGAAATGTAACAGCCGAGCATCTTCATCTTCTTTCCCTGTTTCCATTTAGTTGGAGCAAATGTTTTTTGGCTTTAATGCGATTGAAAAGAAAAGAACATTTAGGGGCAACATGCTAGAGCCTTCATAAAGCTCCATTTTCCAAAGCGGGGTCTGATGCTCTAATAAATGACAATTCATTCTCTGTTTACTTTAGGTAAACACAAAGTGCATTGCCGAGCACTCGTTTGCAAAAGCTAATCAAGAATGTTAGGTCCCAACAGATTCATTTAATAGAAATATAATAGGCATTCCTGCTTGCTTTTCATCTTGTCTCACTGTAAATACTAAAATGAACAGCAAATTAACCTTGCGTTGGGACCGAGTTTCATCACAGCTGATGTCCCCTCTCTCTCGACAGTAAACATCCCCCACCCGGTGACTATTGACTCCTTCTGCAGGGGAGAGACTGTGGAGTTTGGCAAGAGAGTGGAGGAAGACTTGAATCCTACAGGGAGTGCTGTGTGTCAAATGGACTATCTTTCCTATCAGAAGCAAACCCAGCAACCGCTGTCTGCTACAATAGCGCACATTTAGGGCGGAGGAGGGAGGGAGGGGTGGGGTGGGGTTTTCTCCAAGCTCCATGTATCCAAGTTATATTTTTAACTTTACTAGCCATTCTCCAAGTGACTGCTTATAATCTACAATGCAAACCAAGCTAATAAAGACAGGGCCATCCAAGCTCTACAATCAGATATAAAAGATTTGCAACAACTTGCGATCTTATAATTAATATGCAGTGATATCAGAATTAGCACTTAGAACTCTACACAGAAAAATATAATATTTCATAAATTATGTAATCATGAACAAACCCTCGCAAAAACTGTTTCACTGTGCTAACGTAACATTCTAGACTTGTTGTAAGTATGTTATTCTTACAAGTAGTTCGCAGTTATTCTTGAAGGCAAGCCTTGGAGTTTCCTTAGCATAGTGCTGCTGGGGGAAAGTTTCAGCACGTCCATCTTCATCTCTAGCCTGAAGGGAAATATAATGGCCTATTTAGGGACTTACAAATAATGGAAGAAAAAAAAAAGCTAAAAGCATAACAGCTCAGATCATTAAACAAACGGGAATCCAGAAATAACAACATCATCAAGAAGTTTGTTTAAATACGCAGTATGCCTTTTAGATATCAAAATTTGAGTTTTGTTTTTCTTTATATATCGTTTAGTTTGAACATGCAAATCTGTCGTGGTGTAACAGTTCTAATGATACACAGCAAACCCAAATCAGCGAGCTTTGTTGGAGATCTCCACTCCTTGCGTGTCTGTCAGTGACACAGCGGCATGGCTCGCTGCACAATCAGGATTTTACGACATACACACGTGTTTAAACTTTTTGGCATGCTTAAGCAATCTCTAGATAATGCACTTTTAAGAAACTCTAATAGCAAGGCCATAAAGAAAAGCAATATTTGCATAGTTATATTTTGAACTGTAATACTATTAGAAATAAATTGATTCCCCTCGATTTTTAAATAAAGATCCTAAAGGATTGGTGGTCTCATAAGAACAATGATTCTTCAATCAAATGCAGTAAAAAAAATAAAAATAGATCTAATTCAGAAGCTGTGTTAAAAGTTCCTGGTTATTTTGATCTACGCTGTCAATTAAAAAAAAAAAAAGCTGCCATTTCAATAGAGGCATTCACATTATTATCCATCAGTAACACCAATTGTGGTCCGCATTCTCTCTTCCTAATCGCCATTGGTTTCTGATTTCGAGCTGGCGTGAGGAGGAGGTGGGTGAAAGGGGCATGTCCGAAGCACACTCATTAATCCATTCATTGGGTGACACTTGCACTCTGCGGCTCGCATCTCCTCTTAGCCTCTCTCTCTCTCTCTCTCTCTCTCTCTCTCTCTCTCTCTCTCTCTCTCTCTCCTGGCCCCCTAAAATCCACAGCTGAGCTTGCCTCCCTCACATATGGCTTGCATATAATTATGCATATTCCATTTTGCACTGCATTAAAATGATGAGCTCCTGGCTCCCTGCCAGCTGAGTTTTAAAGGCCCCAGTGAGGTAGGAGAAAGGAGAGAAACACAGGGAGAGCCGCGCAGGAAGCAGCAGGTAGTTCTGTCTGCTGTCTCTTTAGATAAAATGTATGTCTGGCACCAAGGGAACAGCTGAGAACTACCTGTTGTGATATATGGGGGGTGGGGGTGGGGGGAACACAGCCATGACAAGGCCTGCATAGTATTGCTCTGACAGGGCAAAACCGGACCCGACAAGTGTCACTTGGAGCTCCCAGCTGTTCTCTAGGCTGTCACTTAAAAAGGAATCCATACTCGGCACTTTTGAGAATTGTATAGCTTGTATTGAATAAACGCTTCTGCTACTCTTCTTGAGGGTTCTAGAAGGAGCTGAGAAATGGAATGACAGGGCCAGGAATGGCTGGTTGGCTTATAGCAAGGCTGTGTGGAAAGAGACTGCTCTGTTTGGGTTTCAGTTCTGAGATAGCTTTGATGACCCTCTCTGCAACTGGCTGTCTTTCATTACGCTGTTATTCCTCCAGAAAAACCAGAGCTAAACTAAGATGTGTCCTAGGATAGGCCGTAAGTGATGGAGAAAGAAGTGAGCATTGTGTCCTGTGGCGACACAGTCTGCTGAGACCAATGATGCTCCTCCCCAGTGCATCTGAACGCCTCTGCAGGGACATCACAGTGCAGGCTGATGGAACTCAAAGGGGGGTCCAGCTTAAACCCCAGCAGACGGGGCAGCGGTGAGTACGCAGACCAAGGGCAGCTGGAAGGAGTTGAGACGCCAATGGGTGGCAGCAATATTAGCTTCTTTCTAGCGAAATTATAAGTTACTGTGTGGAGAACAGACCTCTGAAGGAAAGGAACCACAATTGTTTCAAGTAACGCTGCCATGACCAGTGACTTACTTCTCACGGATGAAAAATAACACCTGCCTGGATAGTAACTAGATCCTATCATAAACAGCTCAAGAAAATACCACCTCAAAATATGTCTTGCTTGGTGGTGGATTTATTATATTCCTGATATACTGTGATACATATGCTCAGAAGCACAATTTGCATATCGTTTACAAGGGCTACTATTTACATATTTATGTCTATATTCAATATATATGTATCTTGTGTATAAATATTCATAAGGTGGAATATGTTTATTATGCATGTACTATGTATACACATTCATATACACCAGATGCCTAGGGATATTTTCAACATAAATGGCAAAAATATATTCATTCCACTTACATGCAAGGTGCTCACAATACTTTTTATGTGTTTAGGGGACAAGTGTCCTTGTTATCTAAGATTTGAGTGTGTTCTTTATAGTTTCATATCAAGCCTTATCATCAGGGGGTTTTGTTAAGTAGCAACAGAAGAGAATAGAGAAAACTGGGGACACTGGGAAATAAGGAGAAGCCAGAAACTTGTCTTTCCGTTGATCCATTGTGTTCACCCCCATAGCTCTCTCAGACACTCAGGCTGACTCCAGAGTCCAAGAAATCCTATCCTTCAGGACCACGGAGATGGATCAGTGGACAAGGCACTTATGGCTAAACCTGGAGACCTGATTCAATCCCCGGCACCCACATGGTGGGTGGAGAGAGCTGACTCCCAGGTTGTCCTCTGACCTGCACACATCACACATGTACTATTGCAAGGCACCGGCACATGTGTGTGCATACATGCAAATAAATAAGCGATATGAAAAAGACAAGAAATGATCCCACTGTTCAGCCGTTTCCTGGGTTTCCACCTATGGCATAGGATGGAGATCTAGAGCCATCACCCTTACATCCGTTAGCACGCGTGCACTGACACACACCTCTCCCCAGTGACCCCCTTGCATTATGAAGTCTTAAAATGAAATTTTAAATTGTTCCTAAGTGGAATTAAGTACATTCAACTAGTCAGTAACCCTCTACCCTGGTTTTATATTAGAACCATCTTGGCTGGGTTGCTTCCTGTTTGTTTGCTAACATATTGGTTCCTATTTCTTATCTTCTACTTTCCACAAATCTAATTTAATTGGTCCAGTGTAGGGTTCAGAGTGTAGTTCGTGTGGGTGTGTATGTGAATTCATAAAAACAAAACCAAATAATAAGAAGCTCTCAGATGTCAGCAATGTAAAAGTAGAGCCAAGAACTGCTGGGCTAAGGAGGACATCTCCAGGCATCGAAGGGATACTGAGCCACTATGCAATGCTTGGTAGATGTGGCCCCCGAGAGGGGTCTCACCCTAAAGGATGAGGGTTGAGAGGTAAGGGGACTAGCTGCCACTAGCAAAATTTCATGTTTGTCTATGTTTGCCTCCTGGTTTATAATCGGAGAGCTTTTATTTAACTTCCTGGTGAATGCCTTCTTTCACCTCTCCAACCACGTCTCTTAACTTGACTTCCATGTCCCCAACAAGGGTGAAATTTTGAAGAGGGCACATCAGGGTTGGGTCTCCCATCACTGCCTTCACCACTGTCTGGTAAACACTGTCCAAAAATGCTCCCTCTCACTGTCCCCTGGCATCTCGTGAACAACGTCAGGTAGACTCCATGCAGCTCTATAATCTTACGTGTAGATTCATTTTAAGACTCCTTAGAATCTCGTATATTGCTTCCTGTGCCTTATTCTATATCTGCTCAGTTTGGGGAACCAGATGAGTTAATGGTGGGGGTGCAGACAGAGGGAGCCAACTGCCCCTGCAGAAAAGGATGTGGACATGAAATTATCCCAAAGCAGCAGGTCTTGATAATAGCACAGAGCAGACAGACTTGCAGCCAGTTTTATTATTGTTCGTACGTTCTCGACAAACAATGGACATCTAACCAACTGCCGGGGTAGACCACCCTACTGGTGCCTCTTGGCCTCCACTGGCCCAGAGGACAGTGTGAACGTCTGACTTTGGTCTGGAGTGACAGTTCTGAAATGAAGGAATGTCGTCGAGATTCTGGATGACGGGCTAACTCACTCCATGTGTCTTCTCCCCAACAGTTGAATTCAGACTAATGTGCCAGACACTTGTGCTACTCCGGGGAAACGTGAGTGAGTGAGTGAGTTGTATTTCACTACAAATGTGTAATAATAAATGTGACTGCTGGGACAAAGGTAAATTTCTGACGTGAAGCTGTAAGAAGGCTTCTCATTTTTCTATAATAGAAACCAAAGTAAAAAAAAAAAAACTCTTCACTAAAACTGTAAGATTTCTACATAGGCTTGTGCTTTAAAAAGATTTCTTTGGGTTTTTAATGTATCTGTACACGTGAACACACAGGCACATTCTCACGGTGAGGGCAGGTGTCTGCAGAGTCTAGAGGCCCCAGACGTCCCTGAAGCTGGTGTTAGAAGCAGCTGTGAATGCCCCCCTCATAGAATCACACGCACACACAACCACACACACCCACACCTGGAGTCAGAAGTAGCTGTGAACACCCCCCGTCCCCC